>NC_056743.1:533856632-534168963 GCF_019279795.1 Protopterus annectens
AGCATTTATTATACTAAATGTAAAGGAAGGTCCCTACCTGAATAAGGCAAATATATATTTGTTATGGACAATACTTGCTATATCTAGGAAATGCGTAACCAGAAGGTGTAATTCAAATACTCCCCCTAACTTGGAAGAATTCTACACTTTACAGAAGACAACTGCATCGATAGAAATAAAAATCAAAGAACTACAAATCTATCTCAGGCCATTGGTAAATAATCCTTAGAAGAAAGTTATATCTTTGTTGGACACTCTGCAATAATCAGTATTGTATCTCTGATAACTGATCTGTTAATTCTATATTTAATAACATACAAAGTATATAACCGAAAGTCAAGCTATTGTAAATATTGTATATAGTTGTTTTAAAATATTTAAAAAAATTAACTGAAAATAAAAAATCTTTTGAGGAAGAAAAATCTTGATGAGTGGATATAAAATAGGAAATGCACCCCAGAGATCACTTCTATGGCTCTGTTCGAGAGGGGCACAGGAAAATAACTTTCTTGGGTGGTGTAAGCCAGGGAACCTTGTTGGCTAGGCTTACTTAGGCCTTTGGGCCAATAGCCTAGTACCTACCTATGACCCTATGAATAACAACGGTAGTATTACCAGAAAATATTTTTAGTGAATATGCTGATATTGTCACATTTGAGCTTAGCAAACTTCAAGTCACATATTCCAAGCAGTAAGCCCAGTTGTCAGACAAGCAAGGAAGGTTCTGATAGCAATGCTGAGCAAAGTAAAAGCAGAACTTGTCAAAATGGTGAATTTAGGTGTAATAACCCAGTAAAAGAAGCAGCTAAATGGGTATTCTCCATGGTCGTAGATCAAAAGAAAACCTCACATGATATTCAAATATGTATTAATCCACAAGATTTAAACAAAGTACTTAAAATGTCCTCATCACCTGATGTGCACAGTAGTAGAAGCAGCTCCTCTCATGCCAAATGCCACTGTTTTTTTTTTAATCTTACATGCAAAATGTTCCTTTTGCCAAATTTTGCTGGATAACAAATCCTCACTGTTAACCACTTTCAATATACCATTTGATAGATACAGATTCTTGAGAATGACACATGGGATAAATTCTGCCAGTGAATTATTTCAACATAAGAAGGAGCAATTTTATATGTTATCCATGTGCTATCATAGTAGACAACATTACTGTAGGGGCAATGGTGAAGTCGAATATAGCAAACATCAAGAAAGTTCTAGGCCATGTTCATGAAGTAAATCTTAAACCAAATTCTCAGAAGTGTAAATTCCAGCTGAGAGAAGTTTCTTATGTGGGTCATTTGTGTATCAGTTCTGGCTTATAACCAGATCCGTCCAAACAAGCAACAATTCTTGAGATGCCAGTCCCAGAAAATGTCACACCTTTACAAAGTTTTCTTGCTATAATCAAGTATTTAGCAAAGTTCATCCCAGACCTGAGTGAGCTTTCAGCACTGTTATGTCAAGTGAAATGTAAAAATGTAGACTGGTCCCGGTTAGAACACCACCAAAAAGCATTTGACGTTCTAAAACGGAAAACTGCCAGTCCAACAACATTGACATATTATGATGTTCACAAACCTGTAACACTTTTGTGTGATGCTTCAAAGTATGGTCTTGGTGCAGCAGGTCTTCAAGAAAGCATACCAGTAGCCTATGCATCCAGAACTTTAACCCTAACAGAAATGCAGTATGCACTAATTGAAAAAAAGAGCATGTTGGCACTACTGTTCACACTTTCTAAGTGTCAATGATTATATTTATGGCAAACCTGTTCAAATAGAGACTGATCACCAACCTCTAATGATGATTTGGAAAAAAGACAATACATACACAGCCCCAGTATGCCTGCAATGTGTAATGTTAAAATTGCAAAAGTGCAGTTTCAGTATTGTCTATACAAAAGACACATTTCTATACCTTGCTGATGCTCTGTCAAGAACACCCAGACAAACAACAGCAGCATGACAATGAGAAAGCAGACCTTGAAGTCATGGAAATCAGAATTTTTTCCTCATCACGTCTTGAACAACTCAGAAATCATACGGCTTCAGCCTCAGTTCTCCAGAAGCTGAAACGTGTTATCAAGTCAAGAATGGCCAGCACAACAAACTAGTTTACCACTTGACATACAGAAGTTTTTTCCCCTACAGAGACAAACTCATGATGGAAGATGGAATCATCATGAAAGGTCTTAAAGTGGTAATTCCTACAGCATTACAACAAGAATATATCAAATTTTTGCATCGTGGTCACCCAGGTACTGATTCAACTAAAAGAGCAAGAGGCATAGTATTTTGGCCTTCTATGTCAAAAGACATAGAGAAGAAAACTCTAACATGTTCTATTTGCAACAGTATTAAATCTCACCAACAAAAAGAACTTCAGCCAAACCAAATTCCTGAACTACCACGGTCGACAGCTGCTACTGATATTTTCAAATGGAATGGTCAGAATTATTTAGTGTTAGTAGGCTCCAATTTAAATTGGTTTAAAATTGACCTTCTTCCTAACTATGTCCAGAATTGTCATCACAAAATTGAAGAGACATTTTTCTGTTCATGGTTGTCTGCACAAAGTCATATCTGACAATAGTGCACAGTATACAAGTCAGCAGTTCAAGACTTTTGCTGAGTCTTGGGACTTTGTCCATGATACTAGTAGTCCTGAGTATCCACAGTCCAATAGATTAGCTGAGCGTGCAGTTGAAAGTGCGAAATATTTATTGGAGAAATCCAAGAGAGATGGTACTTATGTTTTTCGTAATCTACTTAATCTCAGAAACATTACTCAAGATAATTTGCTTGGTTCACTTCCTCAGAGATTGATGTCCAGACAGAACAGAACTATTCCAATCAGTAAACAATTATTAATCACAAATGCAAACAACAGCAGAATGGTCAATACTCAACTTTTGAAAAAATGCCAGTCACTAAAGTTGTACTAAATCCAGCAAATCTATTAGACCATTAAGACAAGAGGAGATCTTGAGAATGCAAACATGTAAAGGATATGACGGAGTGGTAAATGTCAAAGATATTTATGTAGAACTGAAATATTACATTGTACAATCTGACGGAATTGAATTCTGAAGGAATCTAAGATGCATATTACCAGTCTCCGAACCTGTGATGCAGGAGATTGCCTGTGGCACAGACTATTTCTCAGAGTGACTCTACACTTGCTCAAATTCCAGAGGACAGTGTACTTTCTTCAAGTAATCCTGAAGTAATCCCCGAAGTGCCAGCTGATAAAGAATCCTCAGAGACTGCCCCTGTTGCTAAAGCCAATTGAAGTTTTTATGTGGCCAGATCGGGTAGAATTTCTGGACCCATTCCAAGATACACAGTCACTTGGAGTTGAAGAATTCATTTGTTGTTAAAATGTTGATGTGATATATAGCATGCAAAATGCTTTGTTCTCCAAATGTATGTCGAACCAGTCAAAGACGGATGTATGTATTGTACCTAGTCAGCTACTGTAGCTAGATGGCACATGCATATCAGTTACTGAGCATGTGCAAGATCAGGGCCATTTTATACAATCAATCAGAGTGAATGTAGGCATGAATGGAGATGCACATGCGAGTGTGTTTGAAGTAATGAGTCAGTCAGTTAGCTTAAATATATGTTCCAGTTACAGCTCATGATGTGTTTATGTACAATACACTTGGTCCCATCACAGTGCCTCAGTGTTTTATTTAAATACACGAGAAATGTGACACCTTCTTCACTACAACTGAAATTGATCTAGCCCACTTAGAGGATGGTAGGGCCTTCCAAGTTTGATGATATCTTATTCTCCTCTAATCTTTCATTCCCCTGCTGACACAACTTGCATCATGCCAATACAATGATGCTTTCTATAGTTACTACTCATATCCCTCAAGAGCTCACCCCCTCAGCCAATTTTGGTGTCACCCTCTTAGCTTGTACTACTGACTGGTCTCTTCTGACCTTGTTGTTTTGTAGGTTGACTAAACTCCATTTATTCTTATGCTGTCTCACTATTTTAAATAATATCTCCTTCCTGCATGGCTTCTGTTCCTATAACATGGTGATACATGTTTTAAACAGCTTTCCATCTTTTGCATGCAAAGCAGCAGCAAAAGGCCACATTTCAGCTGGAATAGAGCATCTTCTCTAATGACAATGACAAAGGCTGCCTAATTTGTCTCTCAGAAAACTAATTTCTAGCAGGTAAGAAGGCATCCACTGTATATTAAATAAATCTTAGGTAAATCCTTAATGCACTCTTGATTACCAGGCCATCAACTTAAATCCTATGTACTAAGCACTGTTCAGTAGACATTTCATAGCAATATGGAAATGTTGTTGTTTGTCTTTGGGCTTTTCCCGGTTAGGGGTCGCCACAGCGGAACTCCAGTCCGCTAATAATTGGCAGTTTTTTTTATGGTGTCGAGTTGCCAGCCCGATGCCCAACCTTCAACGATGGCACACCCATTCAATACATGTTTTTCGAACGCCCACTCGACCGCGGGGAGGACATGCAGACACCATACAGAAGGCCCTCCCAACCCAAGCCGAGAATCGAACGGGAGAACCTCTTGCTGTAAGGCAACAATGCTACAGCAGAACCACTTTGACCTGCCACAACTAAGGAGAATCTGCAGAGATTTTGCTAATTCTATGCATTTACTTCTGCCTATAATCAAGACAGGCAAGGAAATTAACAGCTGGTAACAACTGATTCTGAATAAAAGTCTGTAATTTAATTTTCTTTTTTGGCAGAATTTTTTCCAAGATACAAAACTGCCACACACTACTCCTACCTCTGTCTGCTCTCAGCATCATCTAGCATGGCTTTAACATGGAATGTTGTTCTTCTAATGTATGAATCTAAATTATTTTTTAAGGTATGGATCTGAGTTTCTTGCTCATAAGTTGCCCTTTTTTGTTCCTTTACTTGATCCAGTTCAGTTTCTAGTAGAGATTTTTTTTTTTACTTTTTTTTTTAATACAAAGGCTCACCCAGACTCTACAACACTTTGCTGTGAGGGAAAGGTTAGTTTGCTTTTTATTTGTTGTATTACTTTATTGCAGTTTTCTATTTTCAATAATGTGACTTGTTTTATTTACCTTGTGTTTTACTTGTATTCTGCTTTTAACTGCATATTAAAACTTGAAAACAGACCACAGCTCTGTCTCTTCTGAGTCAGGCAAAAATTAGTACAGGTCAATATCACAGGTCAGTTAAGGTTAATCATCTGTGAACTGAGGGGGTGAAGCTAGGAATTAAGCCTACTATTTAAGAGGTAAAACAGAACAGAGCTTTACTAGAAAGGCTCACCCAGACTCTGCTACACTTTGCTGTCAGGGAAAGGTTAGTTTGCTTTTTATTTGTTGTATTACTTAACTGCCTTTTTCTATTTTTAATACTGTGATTTGTTTTATTTACCTTGTTTTTTACTTGTATTCTGCTTTTAACTGCATAAAGCCATGGTGGTGCAGCGGTAGCGTTTTCGCCTCACAGCAAGAGGTTCTCCCGTTCGATTGTTGGCTGGAGCGCCTTCTGTGTAGAGTCTGCATGTCCTCCCACAGTTGAGTGGCATTCGAAAGACATGCATGAATGGGCGTGCCTTCGTTGAAGATTGGACGTCGAGCTGGCACCTCGGCACCGTAAAAATCTACTGCCAATCATTAGCGGACCAGAATTCCGCTGTGGCAACCCCTAATCCGGAAAAGCCAAAAGAAGAAGAACATTAAAACTTGAAGAGACCACAGCTCTCTCTCGTGAGTCAGGCAGAAATTTTTTTCCCCACCCTTCCACCTGGTTACTGCAGTGTTCTTAAACACCACTGTCTTTCTAGTTGCCTTCCCCTTATGTTAATTTGACCATATATCTCATTTCCTCTCCGTTTTTATTGGCTTGTGTGAGTAAGCACAAAATTATCATTTTGTTAAATCACTCCCCTTCAACTATTTAAATTTATTGGCCGTCCTACTGTATTCCATAGAACCAGAATACAGAAGTGACCACCCCTTTTAATCTGTCTTGCTGTTTTAAAAAATAGTGACTCTCCACTAAAACATAACTTTTTAGACACGTTAATATTAAGTTACCTACTTTCACATCTAACTCCTCTAGTGCACACTGCAGTGTTTAGGATAAACCATTTTTTTCATCTTACATTTAAGAATCACTGTGACTAGCACTTGCTTTAAAACCTGCTGGAAAGCACTAGGAACTCAAACTGATACAAGCACTCAACTCTCCTTGTTAATAAGGAGAAACTAATTGTAGGCACTAAACAGCCTATAACTGCAAAGTACCTTGCTAAGTTAAGGGAAAACAGCTCTTGTACTTTACAAAAAAAAGCACCAAACCAGGCATGTCCAAGGGTCAGCTTCCAGGGATTTCTCCTGTCCAGCTAGTGAATCTGGGCATACTGGAGAAATGCAGCAATTGCCTCATGTACACAGACAACCCTCTCCTCCTACCACCCAACACTACAACCTGCAAGAGATGCACTTACATAGCCAAAATGGAAGCAAAGCTCTCTCCACCCAAGATTGTGCTAGACAGTCAAGAGGAGAAGGTTAACACCCGCACTACACCTCAAGCAACACATAGCCCTTCTAAACCCACACCACCAACACCCACACATAGCAAAACTAAACCCAAATATGTGGAGGCCCTTACCAGTAACCTGCCCAAGCAAAAAGGACATCTGAAGCTGAAACACAAACACCAATCACAACCAAAGTGTAACATAGCTCACACCACCAGTGTGCCACCCAACAACAGCCCCTAAGTCAAGACAACGTACCCAACATTTTAGTCATAGGTGATTCTATAGTCAGGCACACTTATGTCCCACTCACCAGGATGAACAAGGAGAAAATTACAGTTAGCTGCCTGTCTGGTGCCAGGATCCACTACATAACGCATGCACTCAAGTCACTCCACAACAAGTACAAATATGACTCTGTCATTGTCCATGTTGGAGTGAATGACTTGAGACGTACCTCCCTGGACAACATGAAAAGAGATATGGAAGAGTTCTTGGATCATGTGGCCCAGGCAGGTATAACCCTAGCCCTGAGTAGCATCCTGCCTTCGACCAGAATGATACCACAGTATAAGAACAAAATTATTGACTTCAACAATTGGCTAAGCTTCTGGCGTCATTCAAAGGGGATCCAGTATCTGTCTGCCTGTGACGACATGATCGACATGCTTTGCCAGAGATGATCTGCACCTATCACCCCTGGGATTCAGGTTACTGGCTAAAGCTCTTGCCACCCCTATAGTGCCTTTTTTAGTCAAAGTTCAAAGGACAAAACCACCATCTTAACAGGTACAAGCATGCAAAATCTGAAGGTAATGCTACTCAATGCTAAAAGTCTCAACTTCAAAATGCCCTCTTTCAAGGCACTCCTAAAAATGGAGAACATCGATATCTGTGCAGTAACTGAGACCTGGTTCAAGGCTCCAGAGAGCACCCCTGCAACATCAGGCTACAACTCTTCCCACACTTTTCAGCCACCAAACCAGGACCGAAACACTAAAAGTGGGGGAGTGTCCATATTCACCAAGGATATTCACAGCACCAGGCTAGTTGCCTAACACAATGGGTCTGAAATTCTCCAGGTGCACCTAACACTAGGTAAGACTGCAATCCAAATTGTAGCTCGATACAGATCCCCCACCATGCCCCAAGATTCTCACTACACCTTTCTAAACATACTGAAAATATTAAGATACAACCAAACACCCTAATACTGGGTGATTTCAACTACCCTGCTATTAACTGGGAAAACTACTAGTGTAACAACAACTTTTGCCCAACGGTTCTTGGAATTCATAAATTCCAATGCTCTGAATCAACTAATCCTTAGTCCCATCAGGGGCTCCAATATCCTAGACCTGGTCATTACCAACATGGGAAATTGATGCTCCACACCTATGGTCACCCTCTCATTGGTCAGGTCTGACCATAAGCTAATCACTCTTGACATCCACATCCACACCCCCCGTAAGGAAACCTCCGTAAAAAACTTCTCCAAAGCCAACTTCATGCTACTCAAGTCAGAAGTGACAAACTTCATGACACCCATGCAGACGATAACTGAAAGCTCGACTGCTGAATCCTACACTAAGGCACTGTACGAGCACATCCACTCGTGCATGAATCCTGCCATCCCCAATAGAACCAAGATGCTCTCCTCCAAAAAAGGAAGCAAATCTGGTGGTCCCTTGTCATAAAACAAACATTACAACAAAAGGAAGAAAGTGTTGCAGAAAAGAAGAAAACCCCAGGATGCAAAAACTCCCTTACCAGCTTCAGTAAGAAGCTGAGATGCCTCATAAAATCCTCCAAAGCTAGTTACGAAAATAAAATTGCCAAAGATTCCAAAGACAACTACAAGGCATTCTTTACCTATGTCAAGAATCTAAATGGCAATGTTCAGATCTGCTCTGAGCTACAACAGAATGGCATTAAATACACCTAAGTCTCATGTTTAATTATAGCCTCACCTCAGGCTTCATGCCCACTGAGTGGCACACAGCTACAGTTATCCCACTCCACAAGGAGGGATCCAACTTGGATCCCAGGAACTACCGCCCCATCAGTCTGACGAACCTGATCTGCAAGGTCATGGAATGTATTATCATGCAACTTCTAAAGAAAGACATTGGCAACCTTCAAACACTGGACCCCACGCAGTTTGGGTTCGTGAAGGGCTGATCTTGTCTCCTGAACCTGATTGACTTCTTCAAATTAGTCTCCAGAGCTGTAGACAAGGGTAATGTGGACCTCGCCAAGGCCTTCGACACCACCCCCCACTCTGGAATCATACATAAACTTACTAAGCTGGGCATTGATCCCCTATGTCACTCAATGGGTTGCCAACTGGCTTACTGACAGAACCCACACTGTAAAAGTAGCCAACTCCAAATCCAGCTCCAGACAAGTGACAAATGGAGTACCTCAGGTTTCAGTCCTGGGACCGCTCTTGTTTGGCATCTACTTCTCTGAAGTACAGGCCAACACCATGGGACTCTGGCTAACAAAGTTCGAGGATGACTGCAAACTGGGACCCATTATTGAATCCCCAAATTATGTGGATATTCTTTAAAAGGGCCTTACAGAAACAGATGCTTGATGCCAGAGACATGGGCCCAAGATCAATGCCAAGAAATGTATAGTTATCATCTTTGGGGAAAAAACATGTACCCGTGAATTACCACATAGGTGGCAGTACACTAAACACCAAAAGTGTGATAAGAAACTTAGGGACACAGGTGGACAGTGGTCTCACCTTCGATAACCACATCGCCACAACAGTCAGAAAATCCTATGTGGCACACCTCTTCACTAAGGGCTTTTCATCCAGAAAAAAAGGAGGTCATTGTCCCACTGTACTCATCCCTCATTAGACCCATTATAGAATACAATGCCCGGTTGGTATCTACCTCTCAAGACATCTGCAACAACTGGAAAGGCCGCAGAAATACCTCACTAAAAGAATCACAGGCCTAAAGCAGATGCCCTATGCTGACCGTCTAAAAAAAAACTCCACCTACACTCTGTCGCATATCGTCTACTCAGAGGCCATCTCTGCTTAACATACAAGGCCATGTCAAACCCAGAGCTGTTGGAGATGCTAAACAAAGAAATCCCAATCCCTCAGAGCCACACACTCCAGGGATCTAAACCTTGTCATCACAATGAACAAAACATGCTGGTGGGATAGGTTCCTGACCCAGAGACTCCCCAGACTCTGGAATAGACTGCCCATACATCACAAGCAGAGTGCCTGTTTGGACCTCTTCAAAAGGAACCTTGATGACTGGATGGGAAATAGGAAATTCACCCCAGGGATCACATCAGTTGCCCTGCTAGACAGGGGTCCAGGGAAGTAAATACTGTGGGAAGAAATAGCCAGGGAATTGTTATGGCTAGGCTTGTATAGGCCCTAGGGCCGATAGCCTAGTACCAACCTATGAACCTATGTTATTAGGCCGGCCAACTCTGAAACCCTTGCATTTCAAGAAATACAGACTAACATTTTAAGTGTTATGTTCATGATTTATTCATGTGATAGGACTTTATGGTGTCTTTCACTCTGACAAGGTGCTTCTTCTCTTTCCAATGTCAGTTTCAGTAGTAGCCTACAAGCTGCACCTAGATTTATTCTTTGCAGCAAACACTACAGGACCAAACTGGATTTCAGTTAATTTTTTTTTTCCTTCGTATTGTACTCCAAGGCACATACAGGAATTGTGCTGTTTATAAAGGTAACAAAAATAAAATGAATTAAAAACAATGCTTCTCAACCATTCACAAGTAATACAGGTAAACAAAGTATACACTGACAATGTAAATAAAAAATACACAGTGACATTTACTGTCACCCATCAACTAGCATACTTTGGAATGTTGAATGACGCTGAAAAAAATCTAAACCGACACATGGAGAGCATGCAAAACTGAAATAAAGACAATGACTTCTGGCCAAAACTGAACTCTGGAATGTTGAGCTTTGACGCAATTATCTCAGTACTTCAGGAAGAGTCTGATACTCTTGTGATCACTTCATAAAACATTGATAAGAAGAGTTTGGACAGAAGGGAATGTGAAGCATCTTTGACAGTAACAAATGGTGCACACAACCTTTTTTGAAAAGGAATACCCCACCCTGCTTCCAGCCACTCCATTCTCACTGTTATTCATACACAACACAGATAGATGCACATGCATACATCAATTCCATGATTGTTTTATCAGAAGAAAAGAGAACAATGCAATGCCAGTTTTTAGTGCAATTTCTCTGGAGTTGGCGCCCTAATTACAAACAATAAGTGAGTCAATCATTGCTCAAGTCTGACACAGTAATCTCGCCCCAAAGTACTGTGTACTTTCTCTGGTTGCCATCATTTTCATGGACAAATGCTTTGGGTTTGTGGCATCTGCATTGCAGCTCATGATCCTTAACACAATATCAGGTAACTCTGATGCATGGAATCGTATCTCCACTAGCTTTTTCTGTCAGTTTGATTATTTCATACACCTTGTAATAATAATCCATATGAGGTAGTAGAGCGCTTTTTTGAATGGGAACAAAGCACTGACCACTTTATGAAATAAACAAAGATTCTCTTAAGGGCTACCATGGAGAAGGGCAATGATATGTACTGCAGCAAGAAAAGCTCAATACTTCTTGCTACTTATGAGACAATATTCCTACGCAGTACATTAAATGTCTTAATCTTTATTTGCATTTCCTCAATTCTCATATTTCATTCATGCATGTTAACTGAATGGGAACTATTTGCCTGCTTTGAGTTTTAAGCCTTGAAAGAAAAAGAGTGAATTTTTCCTTAAGTTACAAGATTTTTCCTCAGGTCAGCCATTAATTGTATGCTCTTACCATAAGGTTTCATCTGTGCTGTTGATCTTCATTCATTACTGATGGGTATCGGTTCTGTCATCAGGACAGAGTCGGCCGGTATAACAAGCTTGTGCCAGCCAAAAAAACTCTCGAGCTAAGCTTACCCATAGTGCCCCTCTGTCACCTCAGATAGAGCTTGCTGGCAAGAAAAAAAAAAAAGAGAAAGCGGAGGCTTTATCTGAGCAAATTCCCTGTCATAGGGTAGGACAAAGTCCAAAACTATAGGAGTCTTTTGGATGGGGATGGCGGGTGGGATGTAATGAATGAATGGGACACAGATGGATCATTATGATAAGAACATAACTTCTTTATCTGATATTGTTACTCTTCATTCATTCCTTACTGATGGGACAGAGTCCTTAGCTACTTTATTTCCTGGGAAGCCGTATGGAAGAATATTCCTGAGTACCACTGAACCAAAGGAGGCTCTCCCCTTGGAGACCAAATCCAATTTGTAATGAGTGATAAAGTCATCCATGGAGGCTCTTGCATGAAAGGCAACAGATGTCGCAATTTATCTGGTTGAATGCGGTTTGACCTTAGTTGGTAGAAAAACTTTGTTTTGTTAGTAGATAAAGCAAATGCAATCTCTCAACCATTTAGAAAGAGTAATTTTGGAAACAGATTTTTCCCAATTTTTGGTCCCGAGAAGGATATGAATAATTGGTCAGATTTTTGTAGTGATTTAGTGTTGTCAAAGCAGTCGGGCCGCTCTAGGAAGGGGCTCAACTGTTGCCCCTAAAAAGAATCCACCTTCAGAGAATATTGGGTCCGAGGCTCCAACGGCACCAAAGTCTCGGTGGAGGCTTGAGTAAGTGGGTTCAGTTTTTTGGGCTAGAAAAAACTGCAGACGGTGCCGAAGTTAAATCACTGGATGGCACTAAGGGAGACAAATTTGGAGGTGCACTGTAGGTGCAGTAATATTCGGTGCCGACGGCACAACTTTAGTAGGTGGTACCGCAGAAGGTACCATACAAGTCATTTTTGGTGTAGTAATCACTTAAATGTTTAGACTTCAGTTCCTCTGACTTTTCACCAGGTGAAGATGGAAATGAGTGCAATCACTTTTTATGGGATTTGCTTGGAGGGGGTGAACCCTCCTGCACAGAGATAGCCCCTGAAAAAGGTGTTTTAAGAAGGCCTTTCAGAATTATTTTATTTCATCTCTCATTAAGAGTTCTCGAACTGAACCCTTGACAAATATCACAGGGAGGCTGGACAGATAAATGGGGTACATTCAGACAATACACACAAGATGTGTGCAAATCAGAATTCGGCATTTTGCAGCCACAGTGTTTGAAACCAGATGCTCCCTTCTTAACTAACATGACTACAGAAAAAAATAGGATGGAGAAAGATTTTGTTTTTCTTTAAAGGGACTAAAAGGAGGGAGAAAAGATACCAACAATGGTGATAGAGAAATTACCACAAGGGTAAGGGGAGGGGATACCAACAATGGTATGAGAAGAAATACCTCAAAAAGGTAACAAGGAGCAGTAAAGGAAGTAAAAAGGGCTTTCCAAGAAAGAGGGTAAAGTAGCAACTAACAAGAAAGTTGAAAGATTTTCAGAAAGTTAGAAAAAATTATTTACCTAGGCTTAGTCGAAAGCTGGCTTGACACAGATTTTCAGCAACGTGGCAAATGAGATCTGAAGTAACTGGGAGAAAGGCACTATGGGTAAAGCTTAGTTCGAGAGTTTTTTGGCTGGTGCGAGCTTAGTATAAGGCTAACTCGGTTCCAAAGACGGAAAAGACACCCATCAGTACGAATGAATGAAGATTAACATCATCAGATTGTCTTGTTTGCATCGATTTGTTATGCAGATTTGAAAGGACATAGGAGTCAAAGGAGACCACTGTTTTAGTAAAAGCCACTGTAGAAGTCTCACATGTAGTCTAGCTAGGGGAACTATAGTAATTGATGCTGCCAATGATCCTAGTAGCTGAAGTACTGCCTGAGCTGAAACCTTGTCCTAAGAAATTATTACCCGGAATTGAGACCTTAGTCTTTCTAACCTGTGAAGTGGAAGGGAGAATAGGCAAGACTGAGTGTCAAAAGTTGCCCCTATAAATTCCAGATTTTGAGTAGGAGTCGACTTGCATTTTTCTACATTTATTGAGATCCCTAAAGATTTTGCTAGCTTTAGGGTGTAATGTAAGGCTGTAAGCAGTAGACAGCTTGGTAGGAGTACTAAGGAGCCAATCATCTAAACATGGAAACACCCTGAATCCTGGAAGACTGAAATGACCTGTTTCCACTACCATGCATTTGGTGAACACTCTAGGGGGACGTAGAAACACCAAAGGGCAGTGTTCCGAATTGGTACTGATTGGCAAACAGCTGGAAGCAGAGGACTCTCCTAGAACTTTTGTCCATTTTTATGTGGTAATACACATCCTGAAGATCTATCGAGCACATTAAATCATCTTTCTCTAGAAACAGCAAGATAGACTGAACAGTGACCATCTGGAATTTTGTCTGACAAATTTGTTTAGGATGCTGAGGTCCAAGACTGGCCGCCAGTCCCCTGTCTTTTTTAGCACTAAAAAGAACCTTGAGTAAATTCCGGACTATATCTGGTGTGGTGCGACTGTCTGGATGACTATTTTTAGAAGCAGCTTTTGAATTTCTTGAACTGCTGCTTCCTGTTGACTGGATGGAATGTTGGGAATATGCCTTAGCAGCCTTGGCTAATGTGATAACCTCTGGTAACTATCGTATGCACTCAAGAATCTGTGGTTATGGATTGCCATGCAAGATGGCGAAGAGAAAACTGTCCTCTGACTGCTTCCAGAGATAAGCAATTGGGCTTCTCCTCAGGAGCGGAAATAGGGCTGTCCACGTAAAGAATCTCTGTATCTCTGATTACATGGACCCCCCCCGCCTCTGGAGGGGTGTCTTCCAGATGAGTTTACCCATTCTGCCCTGGGGGGGGGGGGGGCTCATCAGGAGTGCACAGAAGGGACCCTGGGATTTCTTGTACCACATTCTTCCACTCCTCTGATTCCTAGAGTAGGATCTTTGGGGGGGGGTGGAAAACACACCCCCATAGCAGTCAGGGGTTTTCCATCCATTTCACACCTGGCTAATGTGTCTTTTACCTTTGGGCCAAAAAGAGAAGAAGCTTCCACAGGAGTGTTGAGAAAGGAAGACTTAGTCCACAAAATCATATAGACGCATCCAGGTGTGACTTTTCATGACAACACCTGCACCCTCTGCTCTAGCCACCCCTTTGGTAGTACGATAAATCAACCGCATGAATTAAGTAAATATCAATTCCAGGGTGGCAAGCTGTGAGGCAACTTTGTTGCATACCTCATCAGAAACTGCTCCTGCTAGGGTTTCCGAGAGTTCTGAGATTAGGTCTCTTTGTAGACAGGTAAAATGTGCAAAGTAATTCAAGGACCAAATGGCAAAGGTTGATGAAGAATATACCCGCTTCCCTAACCTGTCCATCCCCCTGAGATTCCCTTTTTGGAGGATGAACAGTAAGGATCTCCTCAGCAAACTCTTTCCTAGTGGCTGCTGCCACCACCATAGCATCTACTGGTAAGCCTTTGGACCAGTGTGGGTTGCCCTGTGGTGGAGAGAGAATTTTGCCTGGTCACCGGGGGATAGGTTCAATGCTGTCAGAATTCCTTCAAGTGTGCTGCACAATGAGCTGAACTAGGTCATCTGCAGGCGGGGTCACCCGGGAAGTAGAGGGTCGAGCACGGAAAGCCTGCAAGAATGCAGACTCCTCAGAGGAAGGGTTGGTGGGCTTCCAGTATCCCTACTGCTTTAAAATTTCCAGTGCGTCTCCAAAGGAGACATCCTCAGGGGGCAATCATGCAGACCCTTCCGCTGCATCTTCAGTAAGGGATTCTTCAGGGGAATCCATGTGCTTCCTCTTGCACAATATCTTATGGGGTTCCTCCTCGGCAGGGTCATCTGAAGAGGAATACTAAGAGTGGGTACCTTGTGGAAGGATATCTTGAGGTTCCTATTCCCCATGTCCCGGAGTAGTGGACTGTGTCAGCTGCAGTTCAGAGGCACATGCCACTCTGGCACTGAAAGAACCAGCTGTGAGCCTGAAGAGGCAAGTGCCCTCTCCATCACCTGGAAAGCAGGCCCAACTTAAGAGGGATGGGATCCCGGAACAGAGAAAGACAACCTCAGGACAGGGGTCACACCCTGCTCTGACAGGCCTACCCCCAGGAAAGGAGCCACAAGAGGACTTGGTGCCACCAAGACAATAGGAACCACAGTAGATGGTGCTGTACAAAAAAAATAGATGTCATACTAGGAATCATGGTGCCAACAGACCAGTCACAATCCCTAGGATGGGCTTTGCTCCAAGTGAGTTGAGGACCATAGGGTAGACTTCAGATCCATGGTAAGCTCTATCACTGGAACCAAAGAAGGTGGTACTGGGATACGCGTTGGCGTTGAGGGCTCCGATACCTCCAAGGAGGTTGAAGGAGGAATATATGTTGGAGTCTGTGGAGAAAATTCCTCAGCTCCAAGTGGGAGGGAGGATTTAGAAGGAGTTGGAATTCCTCTGACCACCAGAAGCTGATCCCCTATTCTTGCATCGAATTCTGAAAGGCTCCTGGGGGAATGGGTTGACATCCCTGATGGAGACTCACGCTGTTCTAGGACTTTCTCAAAGTAGTCTAACAAGTTCTAGAGGAAGGATCTCCCTTTAATGAAGCCAAAATGGATCAGGTCGAGTTCTTGGAGGTCTCCTATATCTTTGTTGATGAAGTCTATAATTATTTTAACATAGCCTTCTAGATTAGGCTGGGCAGGCTTATGGGTCTATAGTTCCCAGGGTCTGTGGAGGAACCTCATTTACAAAACAGGATGATGGTTGCTATTTTCCATTCAACAGGTAGAAAACTAGTGCAAAGAAAGTTGTTAAGAGTACCCAGTAGTGCAGCTTGTTCCTATTTTAATCCATTTAGAACACAGCCTGGGATGTTAACAGGTCTGTGCTTTTGGCTTTGGTGAGAGAATTTACGACCTGCACCTTGGAAATACTAGGTGGAGGACAGGTGGTAGGGAGGCTTTGGGGGATATGTGGCGGGGACAGTGGGGAGAAGTTTTCATTGAACCTATCAGCAAGCAGGTTGGCTATTTCTGTGGGTTTAGTATATGTGGTGCCATTACTACCACACTGAGCTGAGCGGAGTGGGGGCACTGACCACAACTCTGATCTGTCATATATAACAATAAGTATCCTATTTTCTTGCTTATTTTTACTAGGTTATTGCTTATTCTTATTATTTATTGCACTTTTTATTGTCTGCTGCCTACTTTTTACTGTATTTTATTGCTATAAACTAATCTGCATTGTTGTACTGCAATTCTCTGCCTTATTGGGCCTGTTAAATCACTTTTGTTACTGTCCCACTGTTTGTAAGGCTTTTTAGCTATGTTTCACAATGTGAATGGTACATTTTATCCATTTGTTAATCATCTGTTTGTTATTCTGATTTTCCTGCCAACCTGATTTTTTTGCAGTTAAAAGCATTCTCTAGAGTCTCCTTGCTCCTTTTTCTGTTTAAAACTTTCATTTAGTGTCTCACTGCTGTTCTTCTGCTGTGATAAACATTTCTGTAGTGTTTTCTGGCTAAAATAGTGTTGCTAGTAGCTCTAGCATAGTTTCCCACCCTCACTTCATATTGTTGTCTTGTTCTTAAACATGGTGGTTTTGCAGCTGCCCACCCCAACTGTAAATTTGATCTAGGGCATTCCTCCCAGTCCAGTCTAATTAGCTCTACCTAATACAGAGAGAACATTTGGGAAGGCCAACCCTCTTAGTTTCTTAACCTTCAATATCTTCTGTTCCTCAAAAAAAAAAAAAAAAACTTTATTCGGCTGCTTTTACAGTATGTGTCTCTTCCTCCCACTGTATTACTTTACCTTGCTTTTTCTGATACTTGTTCTCTAAAGTGTTCAATTGCATCTTTTCTGTTGCATTTATTACTGCTTGTTTTTAGCCTGCTTAAATTTTAAGTGTTATTCTAGCCTCTTAGTTTTGGTTTAAGCACTTGGGCTTTAGGCCTACCCCTTAGCTCTCCCTGGTCTCTCTCCCCCTCAGATTCTGACAAATATGGATGGACAATTTTCTATGATTTCTCCTGCCAGGCTGGTTGATATGGGCATCCTGATACAGTGTAGGAACTGCCTCATATACACTGACAACCATCTACTACTACCACCTACGGACACAATTTGTGAGAGATGCAATTAGATTAAGAACCTAGAGTCTATGCTCTTTCCCTCACAAGCCAGTATATCTGGCAATAAGAAGGTTGTCAACACAATCACTACACCTTAACCATCACAAACTACACAACACACACTCACATATGTGGAGATTCTCAACAAAAACAAACCCAAACAAAGGGGACCTCAGAGGAAAAAGCACATGCAAACTCCACAACCCTCCACACCATATAGCACACATAGTCCACATACCCGTCTCTCGCAACCACTAAGGCCTAATCATAAACCCAAAATATTAGTCATAAGAGACTTAATTGTGAGGCACACAGATGTGTCTCTCATCAGGCTGGATAAGGAGAAAGTCATGGTTAGTTGTTTTTTAGGTGCCAGAATCCACCATATCACACACGCACTTAAGTCTCTCAACAGCAGGTACTGTTATAACTCTGTCAAAGTCCATGTTGGCATGAAAGACTTGAGACGTACCTCCCTGGACTATAAGAAGAGAAACATGATTGAGCTTGCTGAATGTGTGCCCCAGGCAGGTATGTCCCTAGCCTTAAGCAGCATTCTACCATCACCCAGAATGATGCTTCAGTACAAACGGAAAATGATTGACTTTAACAATTGGCTTAGTTTCTGGTGTCCGCCTGACAGCCTGTAAAGACATGACTGCCAAACCATGATGCTTTGCTAGAAATGGCCTGCATCTGTCTCACTTGGGCTTCAGGCTTCTGGCAAAGGCCCTTGCCTCCCACATAGTGCCTTTTTTTTTTTTGGAAAAGACATGAGGTCGATACTACCAACATAAAAATTTCAACCAAATGCAAATTAAAGGTCAAGCTGCTAAACGCTAGGAGTGTAAACATGAAACTACACTCATTGCAAGCATTCTTAACCCTGGAAGATGCTGACATTTATACAGTCACAGAAACCTGGTTCAATGCTGCGGAGAGCACCTCAGCCTTGCCTGGTTTCTCATCCTTTCATACATTAAGAACACAATGTCTGGGCAGCAAAGCCAAAGGAGGCAGAGTTTCAATATATATTAATGACAAACACACCTCCAGTCTGGTCAAACAATATGACACACAGGAGACACTCCAGGTGCGGTTAACCACTGACAAGATCTCTATTCACATCATAGCTGGCTACAGGCCCCCAAATTTGACTCAAGATGCCCACTCCACCTATCTGGACCTCTTCGAATTTATCAAGATTCAACCCTTCACCCTGATCCTGGATGACTACCCAACCACAGACTGAAAAAAATAAGTAAGAACACAAATCCCCAGAGGTTCCTCGATTTTATCATTGAAAATGCCTTGGAACAGCTAGTCAATACCCCCACATGAGGTGATATCATCTTGAACTGGTATTAACCAACATGAGTAAACACTGCAGCACCCCTACAGTATCATCCTCCCTGGTAAGAAGCGACCACTTTCAAAGTCACCATCTCCCCTGAGCCCCCTCTAGCGAGTGTCAAACAAAAATAACTTCTCCAAAGCCGATTACAACCTTGTGAGGGATGGTATAAACAGCTTCATAGCCCCCCCCCCCCCGTGGGAACTGGCACCCAAGTCCAAATCTATACCAAAGTACTATACAAGCATTTATATAAATGCATGAAATCAGGAATACTCAACAGAACAAAATCATCCTCCGCAAGGAAGAGTAAACCTGTCTGGTGGACATCTGTAATAAACAAACTATATAACAAAAGGAAAAATTGATGTCCAGGAGCAAGAAGGAGCAGGTGCCAAATTGGAAGCAATCTCTCCTTAGCCTGAACAAGCAAATAAGAGCAATAGTGAAATCCTCTAAAGCCAACTTCAAGTCCAAATTGGCCACATCTACTAGAGACAGTCATAAGGCCTTCTTCACATATATCCACAATTTCAAAGGAAGCACCCAGATCTGTTCAGAATTGGTGGTCAAGGACACCACATACACAAATGATGTACATGTAGCCAAACTACTGGCTGACAGATTCAGTGAAAACTTCACCCCTCTGTTCCCCCAATCAGTAAATCAGGACATCCCCAGTACCTGCCCCCTCCCCTTATCTCTAGGGAGCAGGTCATCGCTGCCCTCACAAAGGCAACAAATACAGCCTCCATGGGACCCAATAACATCCAAGGCTACATCCTACATGAACTAAGGGATGAACTTGCAGCACCATTAGGCACCTTCTTCAACCAAAACCTAGTACTGGCTTTGTCGCAGCTGAGTGGAGGACAGCCACTGTCATCCCTTTACACAAAGGTAGGGCACCCACCAATCCAGGAAATTATAGACCCATCAGCCTAACTTGCCTGATCTGCAAGGCTATGGAATGGATTATCATGGACCTCATTAAGAGGGGCATTGGCAACCTCCAAACACTTGACCCCACACAGTTTGGCTTTCTCAAGGGGAGGTCATGTCTGTTATATCTGGTCAACTTCTTTGAGACAGTCACCAAAGCCATTGACAAGGGGAAGACGGTGTACACCACCTACCCTGACCTGGCCAAAGCCTTCAACGTTATTCTCCACTTGAACATAACAGATAAACTCTCTCAGATAGGCATCAATGCATATGTTACCAGATGTGCAGCAAACTGGCTCACTGATAGAACCCACCTATTCAAAATAGGGGAAGCCACCTCAAGCAGTAGACCCGTAACAAGTGGGGTACCCCAGGGATCAGTCTTGGGGCCTCTGTTATTTAGGATATACTTCTCTGAGGTGCAGGCAAAAACCAGTGGGCTATGGCTGACCAAGTTTACAGATGAATGCAAGTTGGGCACTGTCATCAATTCCCCAAATGATGTAGACATCTTCTAAGAGGATCTCACCCGAACAAATGACTGATGTCAGAAACATGGCCTCAAGCTGAATGCCAAAAAATGCATTATCTCCTTGAGGGAGAGTGATGCCCCCACATATCACATTAATAACAACATCCAAACCATGAAGTCATTTGTGAGGAATTTGGGAACCCCAGGTTGACAGCAACCTCACTTATGATCACCATGTTGCTTCCTCTGTATGGAAAGCTTTCTATATGGCCCATCTCATAAGTAAGAGTATCTCATCCAGGGACAAGGATGTCATAACATCCCCATATCCTTCCCTTATAAGGCCAATTATTGAGTACATGGCCCCCTTCTGCATGTACCTCACAAAGCACATGCAGCAACTGAGCTGAAGAGACCACAGAGGTTCCTTACTAGGAGAATCCAAAGCCTCAAGCATCTACCATACACAAATTGGCTAAAAGCCCTGTCTCTACTCAGTTTCATGTAGACTCCTCAGAGGTGAACTCTGTCTGGCATACAAAGCAATCTCAGACCCCGCCTTGATGGGACTTGCTGCATATCTGCAAGTCAAGCTCCAGTCAAGTAACCCACACACGTGACTTCAACTTGGTCTGGTGAGATCAACAGGGCTTGTTGGTGACAGATGTGTGTCCCAGAGACTCTCTCTCCATGTCAAGCGGAGTACCTCATTATCCCTTTTAAAGCACTACCTGGATAACTGAATGGGAAACAGAAAATACACCCCTAGAATTCCACCTATGTCCCTGCTGGACAAGAGCTTTGTGTGCTGACTTGTCTAAACATGGGCTAAACTCTTGGTTAGGCTTATAAGGGCCCCATGGCCAATAACCTAGTAACTTCCTATGATCCTATGAACCAGTTCTACCCAGATCGGTGTTTTTCCTTTAAGGTTTTTGATGTAGCTAAAGAATGCCTTATGGTTATCCTTAGCGAAGGAAGCTAATTTTGATGCATAGTTAGCTTTGGAATGCCTTATAAGGTATCTTATTTGCTTGTTTAAGCAGAGGATCTGCTCTTAGACAGAAATTCAAGTAGCTCCAAGTATGCAGTGTGGGTAATCTGGCTCTTGCAGGGTATTATAACTGGCAATAACTTGAAGAGGGGTCTTACCTATTGTCAGTTGGACCTGAATTAGTTCAAGGGAACCATTTTGTTTAAAAAATAGAAAATATTCTCTCCACACCATCAAGCCAATAACAAGTTTATTAAAAATGACAAAGCTTTCGGATAGCAAACTATCCTTCCTCAGTGTCTTACATGTTTGCTACCCGAAAGCTTTGTCAGTTTTAATAAACTTGTTATTGGCTTGATGGTGTGGAGAGAATATTTTCTATTTTTTGCTATTTGATTCGAGTTTCTTTCTCTCCATTCTACCACTGGTTCTACATTTTATTGTTTGGTTGAACCATTTTGTTTAACCAATTTAGAGGTGTATTTATCTTTTGATACTCCCACTTCCTTTAGTTCTCACACTTTCAGTTTGCGGTCTGAATGTCTGGAAGGCATTATAGTACTGGGCTGCTTTCTATGACTTTAAACAAAGTCTCTTAGACTGCATATATGTTAGCATATTCTAAGGTGAGGCTGCTTCCAGTGAGTGCAGTTTTAGGTTTAGACTCTTAGCGTTTTGCAACATAACCTTGAGGTTGCTTTTCAAAGAGATTTTTACATTGGGAATTTTGTTGCGATACTGTCTAAATAAAGGCACTATGGGAGAAGCAACAGTCTTAGCCAGTAATCAAAAACCCTGAGGTGATAGATGAAGACCATCTCTAGCAAACCAGCGTGGTCTAACAAACATGTCATCCCAAGCTGAAACGTACTGGATCCCCTTAGAATGACATCACAAACCAACCAAATTGTTGAATTAAATCATTTTTTTGTTTATATTGTGGTATCATCTTAGGTGAAGATAGTATGCTGCTCAAGGCTAGGGTCATACCAGCCTGAGACACACATTCAGAGGGCTCAGTCATGTCTCTCTTCATATAGTCCACTGAAGAAAGCCTTAAGTCATTCACACCAACATGAACTATGATGGAATCATACCGGTACTTGCTGTGGAGAGGCTTGAGTGCGTCTGTGATCTGGCAGATCCCGGTACCCAACAGACAGCTGACCATAACCTTCTCCTTGTCCAGCCTAGTGAGTGGGACCATCTGTTTGTTTCACTACAGAGTTGCATATAACAAAAAAAAAATTGGTTTAGATGTGCTTTGCCTTAGGGGCTTGTTTGGTGAGACTTGTGTTTGTGGTTGTGTGTGTATTGAGTGCTGGAAGTACTGTATTAAGTGTAGCATGTTTGTGTTTTGGAGGTCTGTGGTGTTTAGGTAAATTTCTTGAGAGTACCTCCATGTAGGATGGTTTGTGTTGACAGTGTGGTTTGTGCAGGAGGTGTAGTATGTGGGCTGACAACCTGTTCAGGGTCACTGTTCTGTGAACAAGAGAGCAAGGATTCAAATTCTTAGTCTATATGCATCTCACAAATTGAGCTTGAGTGGTTTTAGGAGTAGTGAGTTGTTAGGGTACATGAGGCAATTTCTACAATGCCTCAGGATACCCATTGGCAAACAGGCTGGCAGGAGAAATGGAGGAGAACTGACCACACATAATACTAGGTGTAAATTTGTTTACTTTAATGAGGAAGGATGAGGTTTAATTGGGGGGGTGTAATGATGGAGCTATATTATTGAGGCTCTCAAGGGGTACAAGATGGTTAGGGATTAGGAGATTTCAGTTAAGGTGGCAAATGCTGTAAAAAGGCCAGCTGACATGCTCTCAGAGCAGCTAAGTACAATTTGCATGGACAGCTTCTAAGGTAAAATAATCTACTTTAGCTTTGGCACCTATAACCGCCATTGGTTACCTCCATTAGACAGTGCTGTGCGAAGGTGAGCTATGTGCAAACAGATGCCTCGGATTGCTCAGATGAAGACAGTATAACAGTGGCTGGTCACCAAACTCTGTGGAGCTATGTTAAAATAGATGCAAACCCATGCAAATGCAAGCTTATTTAGTAACTGTGAGAACCCTTTTTAAAACAAGTTAAGCAATTTTCAAACATGCTGGCCAATGAAAATGCTCAACACTAAGCCTTATTCCAACAGTGTCCAACTTAGATGGGTCCTTTGCTACATCCTTCTACCACAAGGGAGCAGGAGGCCCCTCTTAATGCAAGATAGCTGGTTTTAGTGCTCAGATAATGCCAAAGAGTCTAGAGTCAGCAAATCTGAATGTAGCCTATGTTATTAAAATGCACAAGTACTAGAAAATATAAAGTGCAGGAAACACAGTTTCAAACAGCAAATTCCTCTTTTACAACAATTCCCCTACAACCCAGACTTAATTCTTTTCCTTTTATCATCCACTTCCTTTCTATTTTACAATCCATGTTTTCATATTGACTCTGGATAAACTATGGTACTTAAACTCTCCACACCTTTTTTTTATTGTTGTTAGTACTATTGGGAATGGGGATACATTTTTAATATGAAATTTTCTTCCTTGACAAAAATAAAATTCTATTCAAGAATTATTGATTTATTTTAATTTGTGCTGTGCTGTTATTGGGCTCCTGCAACTAAATTTAAAAATAGGACATTTCTGAAATGTAGGACAGTGTTTACAGAAATTTAATAAAGATGACTTAAATGTAAAATAAAAAAAATAGAACACAGACGATACAGGAGTAGCACTGTGAATTCTATCCTGGCAGTATAGGAATGGGTCAGCTCTTTATCCTTTCTGTGGTATTAGAGGTACTGAGGGAGTTTGACAATACATCTACATACAATTTGTGAAACAAGATAAGACATGTAACCACGTAAACTAAGTTATCTTGCTGGAATGACTACAGTAGTACAGAGTCACAAGGTGACTACTGCAAGCCCTTATCTATCCCTTATCAACTCATTCCCTTAATGAACTTATTTTGAGTTTGTACTTTAATTTTCAGTGGATGCGGCCTGAGCCTTTTAACTCATTAAGACCTAAGTGGTGTGGAATGTCACACCTCTAGCAGCCTACACACATCTGACATCCCAGAGCATTTTCTAAAAAATAAACCTAAAAAGGATAAGATGAAGAAAAAGTTTAACTATTTTGTAAACAATAAACACTATTAAAACTATACACATAGGTTCATAGGTTAGTACTAAGCTAACTGCTCTTGCGAGCCATTGTAAGCCTAGCCAATTATCCCTTGTGAGACTCAAACCCTGCAACTTGTGTTTGTAAGGCAAACACCTTAACCATTAGGCCACCCTCCCAACCCCATTAGGCCACCCTCCCAACCCTTAGAATGTTATCAGTAAGAAGTACTCTTTGAATGGATAAAAGTCAGTACATTCGTAGTTTTTCCATACATGTTATAATGTATTATAATGCACACAAACCCAAAATTATATTTGCTGCTAAATTTTCACAATTTGTCATATTTTGTAAACTGTATATCCTAGAAATAGATTGTTAGAATATTTTTTCTTAACCAGACAAATTTTTACGACAACAAGAAACTCTTCTATGAGTGCATGTTATTTTAGTTACTTACAGAAATATGAAAATGTATTTGTAATTGCATAATTAGCAGTATAAATAATACTGACTAGTTCTCAAGATTTTAAAGGATTGCAATGCATATAGGAAAATAACAGGAGGAGGATTTAATCAAACTGAAAGAGCTGAAAAGGAATGGATACTTAGATTGCAAGTAGAAAAACATCCAGGTATAAATCAGTGTGAACCTCTGAAACCAGTTTTAAAAGGGCATAATAGGAAAAGTTGATCTGATTGGGTTAAATCTGAAGAATAGAAGTGATTGGTTAAAGCTGCTTAAAAGAGTTCCAATGTTATCTTTGCTATTTGATCTAAAGAATGATTACTATAAAGTGAAAGCACCCATCTTTTTTTATCTGCTTTTATCCAGTTTACTTTTTATGATTGATTAAAGTGCATGACGTAAGCCGTGGTAGCAGCACTGTTTTATATTTCAGTTATTGCATTAATTGTATGGTGTCTACTTTTAAATAAATGCCTTTCAACCTTTTAGTTGTTTTCAATTTCTCGAGATTTGCAACTTACTGTGCAAATTTGAAAGAATCTTTTCAACAAAATCCAAGGTTTCACAGGATGGCATGCAACAATTTGCAAGTCACTTCATTTCTGATGTATTACCTACATAAGAAAATACTGCTTATTTTCATAATTAGTAAAATAAATAAATAAATAAATAAAAAAATAAAAAAAAACAGCTAGCCATATGTCAGGTATAGGGTGATATAAATGGATGCTGACAATGAATTTTCATGTCTTTTTATCATGGCTTATCACATCATACCTCTCAATAACCGGTCTATATTAGATCACCGAACATTTAAAAAAGCGAACGGTGATTAATCGACTCTATGTAAGCGAAAGCTTACAATTTCGATCTGTCAGAACAGCGATTTTTTTCTTAGGGAAAAAAATACTTTAAACATTACATTAAGTGGGGGGCTGCTCCCCTCACACACCCCCTAGTTAAATATACCAACTCTGAGACTGCACTACAGTGCTGAAAATGGCAAAGTAATGAAGTAGCCAAGCAAATTCTTTCCCAGGGAAATAATTCACTTAAAATCCGCTTCGATATTTTGCCGTTTCAGGCTTTTGAGTTCAACTAAGACGCATTTGAAAGAATGTGTCTTTGGTCTTCTAATAGGGAACCTCAATAACATGTAGGGATCTTAGTTATGAAAATATAAAAAAATGAAAATATGAATAATAAGTAATGAACAGTGACTAATTTCTCTACTGTAGGGCATCCTAGATTAACAATCTTGGTGTCAATTTGTTAATTCCTTGCACTTTCTAATACTGCCAATTTTTAGTTACCAAGTCACTTAGTAAATGAAGCCAGGTCCAAAATAGTTCTGGATACAATAAGGAACTATGGGTATGAACTGCAAGTAAACAATACAGTGCTATGGAACTGAATGAGTTAAAACAAATGAAATTATCACCTCACAGTTCAAACAAATGATTTTAGAAACATAAGCACTACTAGAAAACTTCAAATGACAATTTAGTACAAAGTTATCTTTATAGCAGTTGCATTCACTTGATTCTAGATCTTACACTAGCTTTTACAAGCCATAATAAACACAGTAAATATTAAATTTGGTAATATTGTATAAACAGCTTACAATATCCAAGTAACCATTCAAGCAACACACACACTGCCAGCAGCATTTTCATATGGTTTATAGATTAGCACTAGGCTAACTGCCCTTTTGGGTCATTTTAAGCCTAGCCAATTAACCTATGTGAGAATCAAACTTAGCAACTTGTGTGTGTAAACACCTTAACCATTATGCCAACTTCCTTATGTCTATGAACTAGGCTGTAATGAGTTAAAGGGATGAGATTTGAGACTTTACTTTCAGTATTAAGTTGAATACATTCATGGTAGGCGTATGACTCATACAAGGGTAAGTCTTACTAATATATGTGTGGGACTCATCCAGTGGTGAGTCTTGTATGCCCTTCCCTCTCATGGATGGAATATCAAAGCAAATCTAATGCCAGAAGAGTATCCTGTTTGCGGATTTGATGACTGCATCTATGTTGCTGCAGATGTTCTAAATGGATAGTGTATGCAATCTCTAATGCATAATGGAACACTGTGCATCAGTGTGTGTGACACGGTTGTGATAAAAATCAGATGCAACAGTTCTTTCAAAGAACACAGTGGATTGCATTCTGCACCGGGGAGAATGGACCAGCTACATCTGGTGAAGGAGTTGAAATTTCTTGGTTCTTGATCATGAAAAAGGATAGTGAGGGGATGTATCAGACTGATCTGTGTGTTAATGCACCACAGGCAGTGCTTTAAGTATTGTGCTGGAACATGGCTACAACAGTCTGTTTACCAGCCAGTCTGTGTCCAGTACTTAACTATGGCCTTGATTTAATTTATTTATTTTATTTATCCTTTACTGACAATATTAGTACCATAAGGCTAAGGGACTCTTTTCAGGGGATATTCATGGTGGTTTTTATGCTATTAGGGAAAATATGGCCACAGCACTGTAGAACTTTCTCTACTCTGTGAGATCTTGTACGTCCACCAGAGCTTCCACCTACTCAAGCAGAAGGAACTAAGGAAGGCACATTCAGGAGTGCATCACCACCTACTGCCACACTGTTGTGTGAGCAATCCAGTCAGTTGAAGAGGAAATTGAACTCACTTTGAATAGTGCCAAAAGAATAAAAACAATTCAGACACATGCTGAAGAAATGAGAGTTCTCCTAAAGGTTACTCTGCTTACCATTTATGATAGAGAATGGAACATGACAATCTAAGATGACTTTAGAGAGCAACCATCATTCTGTTGAGGACAGTCAGTTGAGGTGGTCTGGAAACATGGTGAAGATGCCACTTGTTTGCCTCCCTCACAAAGTGGAATGGCTATGTCCACTGGTAGAAAGATACGGGGCAGGCATAGGACACATTAGATATATTTTCTCTCTTTTCTAGTTTGGAAATGCCTGGGAATCCTACACTATAAGGTGGACTGTTACTTGGGATATGGAAGTCTGATATATATCTCACTTAGCTTGACATCACATCTATCCTAACTAGGCCAAGCAGTTTAGAAAATGCTACTGGAGGTGGTGATGATGAAAAACAGATGAAATATATATTGACAAAATTTCCAATCAAGTTCAGGCTATTTAACATAAAAGTTCAGTGTGAAGTGTTTTGTGATTTATTTAAGCAGCACCAAAGGACATTGAGTGAGCCCCAAGCACATTTATGCAGTTCATTAAAAGTATTTACCTGCGCAAGACTTCAGCATGCTGCTGCTATAACAAAGAAGCATCACACTAGGTTGTGAAGATAGGTGAAGGCTGCCAGCCTGGCCTGATAGAATTTGGCAGATAATTCTGTCATTTGTAAATATTAATATAAGCCATAGGCTTGCTCTCTTAAATGGGGGAAAATGGTGTTAAATGTGGAACTGCAAAAAGGCAACAATGCACTCTGTTGTAACAAAGTTGACTAGTCAATTCTTTGATGTCAAAATTCAGAGCTGATATGTCTAGATGAAGGAAGTCTGTCTATTGTTTTCAGGCCAGAGTTAATGGCTAGAATGTGCATGCATAATTTTATTGCTCTGTTTCCTGACAAGCTGCAAGATCAAAGGGGCTATTAACCTCAGAGTCTGTTAGCCTGGGATCCAGAAAGAAATGAAGTAATCTGAAATAAATCAGTTATATTCTGTTATCAATTTAAGGACAGAAAGAATGAGAGTATTTGTCTTGAGAACATCCAACATCACCAGCACTGCCTGTTTCTATATGCAAGTAGGATCTTAGACTTCAGTGTTTCTCTTAGAAATAGCTAGGAATTGGGAAGATTAGTGTTTCTCTTAGAAATAGCTAGGAATTAGGAAGATTAGATGAAGTGTTTTTCTGTGATGTCAGAACTTTTCTATGATATTATTTTAAGTATTTCTCTGTGATCTCTGAACACTTGACTAGCACTGTGTACTAAGTATTGTCTTGTGTTTTTATTATTTATTATTGAATATTTTTAAACCTTTCAACTGTGGCTGTTTTGTGTAGACATAATTTAAGCTCTAAGAGCACATTGCATGTATAAAGTGATATTGTACCAAGTCACTCCAAATAAGCTTTGCTGTTCAGTCACACTTACCATTTGGATAATAATATTGCACAGTAATAATTGGACACCCTTTAATAAAGGCCTTTGAGTAGCTGATAAATATTAGTGGGTGGTGGCAGCTGGTACTACCGTATTCTCTGGACAGAAAGGGGGCACAGCTGGAAAATTTGTGCAAATCTTCCCCAGGAGTGTCTGTGTGGTTGTATAGAACTCTTATCGCAAAGTGTTTGTCAGCTACTTGGGCAGGGACACAAAGCACTGGTTGGACAGAGGGTGCTAGAGGTTTTTAGCTTGCCCACTAGGCTGAGATCTAGACCCCATAGCTGTGCTAGTGGGAAGTCTGATTGGGGACCTAGAGAGAAAGGGAAAAAAACAGCCCCAAACTGACTGTGATCTCTGTGTACTCTTAAGGGAAATTGTACATTACTGTGTGTGTATTTATTATACTTTCCCTATGTGGACAACTCTCACTGGTTTTAGTGGTGAGGACTGAGGCTCCTTGATTGCTGAGCCAGTGCACAGGCATCACATATTAATTGGTGGTAGTGGTGTGATATCCACATCACATTTTAATTGGTTGGCAAATACTAACTGGTTTGTACGTTCGCCCTCGCTACGCTCGGGCTCTCTTCGCTCCCCTCCCTGCCCCCAATTCCCTCCTGCCCCCAGTACCTCTAAATTTAAAGTACTATAGCCACTCCCCCCACTTCTTAGATCCTACCTGCTTTCATCTGGGATAATTCCTCCCACCTCCATTCTTCTACCTACATTTTAATAGCACCTATTGGCTTTCACCTGGCATTTTCCCATCCCCCTTCCAGTACCTTTACATCACCACTCTATCTTCTGGTATTGAATCACCAGGTAAAACAGTTCCTTAATCACAAATAATGATATACTCCTCTTTACTACCCCTCTTGTTCACACCATACCTCCTTACCTTGTATGAAAACCAGTTTCTCACGGGATTTCAGGTCCCGAATGCCATACTATCACCCCAGCTGTAAATCCTCCCACCTTCAACCATACTTACAGTCCTATCCAACATCTCGTTCAGTCTATCAACATCTCAACCCCAGGCGCATTAGCTCTACATCCAAACACTACCACAAACTAATAAATTCCTGAAGTTCATTACCAAGTATAGACTTAACCTAATACTTGGTGGTTATATTCACCCCAACCCTGGCCCACCCATGTCAGATACACATACCCCCTCTACTTGCAATCTAAGCTACAAACCTACAATTAATAGGCCAACTAACTCTCTCCTAGCCCGACATCTCAATATTAGAAGCATTAATAACAAGGTACATGAATTGCATGCACTTCTGGATGTCCACTCCCCTGAGATTCTCTGTTTATCTGAAACCTGGTTAAAACCTAACACTACAGACAATGAAGTGTTACCACCTGGGTACAACATACACAGGCTGGATCATGCTTCCAGGTAGGGGGGTGGGTAGCTGTACTCTATAAATTTGAGTTGAATGTCACCATAGATGTAGTACAACCATCTCAGATTAGTAACTCAGAGATTCTTGCCACCAAACTGCAACTTAATAAAAATAAATGCATTAATATCATCTGTATGTACATTCCCCCAGGTAACACTATATCTATACTTGAAGATATCCTGCGCTGGCTATCATGTCACTACCCCCAATAAACCCTACTACTTGGAGACTTTAACATAGACTGGGGCACCTGTTCCTCAGAATCCCCAACCACCCATATTAACCTGCATGCATTTACACAAATCATATCCACCCCTAACAGGATAGGTAAACCCAACCAAAAAGAAAGCATATTTGACTGGGTACTCATAAATAGTCACCCCCCAACTGTACACCTCTGGTACCCTCCCTGATGGCCTAAGCGATCACCTTCTCACATATGTAATTAAGCACAAAGTCTTTAATTCCCAACAACCCTTACTCAGAAAGGTTAGAAACAATAAAAACTTTGACCCTGCCAAATTCCAACAAGAACTAAACTCATGTAATTGGTCTATTCTAAAACACCTCCCCTTAGAGGAAGCAGTAGCAATACTTTAACAACAAATTCCTTGAGATCCTTGATTTGCATGCACCTGTTCGTTCAAAGAGAACAAAGGCAAAAACTGTGCCATGGCTTTCTAAAGAGTCTAAACTCAAAATTACCCTTAGAAACAAAGCATGGGCTTTATGGCGTTCTTCTAAAGACCCCCAGGATCACATTAAATACAGGCAATCCAGGAATGAAAGTAAAACATCCATTTTACAAGACAAAAAACAATACTACTGTAATTTACAGACAGTAAATCAAAATAACCCTCAGAAGTTTTGGGCAGGTTTAAATAATCTACTACATCCTGGACAAATGTCAACCCCAATCCCTGCTGCTACTATTGATAAAACCCCTGAAGATGTTTCTGACAGTTTTAACCAATTCTTTTCTGAGACAACTCAAACCCTAGCTAGCCAACAACCTCCTAGCTCCCCTGGTCCTGATAGTACCACCAATAGAAACCTACTCGCGTTCAGCTTCCAACCAGTCACCACTTCACTTATCCGTACCTTGATCAAAAAATTAAAACCCACTACACTTTCTGATGATCAACTCCCTGCCGGGCTACCTACAAAAATCAGCTGATGCTATTGCTTACCCTGTCTCAATACTAATCAATCAAACCATAGTAGAAGCTAAAATTCCCACCATCTGGAAAATATCCTATGTAATCCCACTTCACAAAGAAGGCAGCTCGACTGAATTCTCCAATTATAGGCCAATAGCTATGCTCTCTCCACTTGCAAAGATTATGGAAACATGTATTCATAGACAACTCATGCACCACTTAATCCAGAATCACCTTATGGCAGACAGCATGGCTTCTGTCCTTATCACAGCACTACTTCAGCCCTCCTAGCCTTTACCAACACCATAATCGTAGCAATAATTATATATCCTCAGCCCTCTTCTTGGATCTTTCCAAGGCATTCAATATGGTTGATCACCAACTTTTAATCCACACCCTGCAAACATTCTGTCTAGATACTAGAGTCCTTAAATGGTTTAAATCCTACCTGAATGGTTGACAGCAGGCTGTCCTCTGGCAGAACAAACTCTCTAATCTTCTATCCAACACCCTTGGAGTACAACAAGGCTCTATACCAGGGCCCTTGCTGTTCTCCATCTTCAATAACAACCTTTATACTGTCATCCCAAAAGTCAGCTGTATCCAATATGCTGATGACTCTACTCTGATTTGCTCGGCCACATCTCCAATAGAATTATAGTCAGCTACCTAGACCACCTTTAATACAATAGAAAACTGGCTTTCTGAACATCGTCTGATCCTAAATCCCAAAAAAACTAAAATGCTGTTATTTTCACCAACATGTAGGTCTACTGCTTTCACCTTTACCATAAATTCAAATGATGGCACAATAATCTCCCCTGACCCCTCTACAAAACTATTAGGTGTCATCATAGATAATAATCTAAAATTCGACCTACATGTTAACCAAACTATCAAAACCATCAATAAAAAACTAGGGTCACTTTACAGAATAAAAGCCTTCCTAACCCCTCCAGTTAAAATTGCCATAGCTCGCTCTCACCTTCTTTCAGCCCTTCTGTATGCATCCCCTCTACTCTCAAATTTAAACTAGACTGTCCTTAACAAACTCTCAATTTGCTACAACCACATTGCCAGGTTTGCCACTGGGCTGCCTTTTAGGACACATCACTGCATCAATCTAAATCAGCTTGGGTGGCTTGAACTCCCAGCCTAATCCAGTATAACTAACTGATTATGGCCTATAAAATCCTCTATAATCCGGACAATACTCCTGCACTTAAAAATATTATCACCCCCATAACAATCCCAGACCGCTTCAATCCTCTAACAAACTACTAATTCAGACTAGCAAAATTAATAACACAGCCGGTGACTCTCTCTCTGCAAACTCTAAGTAGACCCTGGAACTCTCTTCCAGCCGATATTATCTTACTTTATACCTTGGCTCAATTTAAAACTAGACTCAAACAACATTTGGCACTTAAACTGGCTATGTCAATGCATCAAGCCTGGCTAACTCGCTCTAGAATGTGTAAAAATCTGTTAACCAGTTTACTGTGTAATTTAATTTAATCCTGATTTACGCTCGGGATTAACTCTAACCTGTGGAACTTGTTTAACTTCCTTACTTACGTAATCACTGTAACTAGTCTGTAATATGTAATGCTGGTATTATGTAATGCTGTATCTGCTTACCCATGGAGCTTTTCTCCCCGGGCCTCCGCTGAAAATGGACATGCATCCAGTCGGACTATCCCGGTCAACAAATGTAAAATAAAAATAAATAAATAGTGGTGTGAGAAGACTGAATTCCTGTAGTTTGTGTACAGTGATCACTGAAGGTGTTTTGTACTCAATCAGCCATGCAGTGTTCAGATAACAATTGTTTTATTTCTTTTGTTAGCTTAGTCTGTCAGGTAGAGCAGGCAGCATTTCAGCAGAGGAGTACAGAAAGTTGACAAGGAGCCACCTGGCTGAGATGTGCCAGGCTAGGGAACTGGTGCATGGAAAAACAACTAAGGCAGCCATAATTGCAGTTTTGGTCACAGCTGCATCAGAAAACAGCAACCAGGACGACGATCAAACTGGCAGTGGAGATGTACCACACTCTGAGAATGGACAGCTCAACCTTTCTGCAGAGGACTTAAAAATCCATCTGGAGCTAAAGAGACTTAAGTTGGAGGCCAGGCATTTGGAAATAGAATCAGCTGAGAGACTGAGGCATCTAGATAGTGAGGACCAAGAGAAACAGCAATGTTTGCAGGCTGAGGAGAATGAGAACCTGCTATGCCTGGAAGCTGAAGAAAAGGAGAGGCAGAGACAGCATGAGAAGGAGATGCTGACTCTTCGCCAGAGTCATGGAGGTAATGGGGAAGGGAGTAACTGGACCCCAAAAGCACAGAAGGTAAGCAAATTCCTTCTGCAGTTTAGAGGGGGATAATTTTGATAGTTTCATTCATATGTTTGAGAGGGTATGTAAACAGTATGATATTGACCAAAGGCATTGGATAAGGTTCCTGACCTCCTTACTACATGGTACAGCTGCAACTGTGTTGTCTAAACTTGCTGATTGTGAATATTTTGATTATACTGCTGTTAAAAATCACTTGTCAGAATTGTTTTAAGCTAACACCTGAAATGTATAGGAAAAAGTTTTGTAAGTACAGACACAAGGCAGATGAAAGTGTGTGTGAATATGTTGCTGAACTGAGCACTTATATTCATAGGTGGGTGAGTGGATGTAAGTTCACAACTTTTGAAGGGCTGGCAGACCTTTTGGTGAGGGAAAAAGCCCTTAACACTTTGCCTGAGGACACGAGGATCTGGTTAGCTGACAATGTGCTACTTCAAATAAGTTGGGGAAGAAGGGAGACCAAAACCTAACAAGCAGGGCATCCCTGCGCAGGTAAGGGGCCCCCAGTACTGCTCATGGGTCTAAAGGAACCCATGGTGGGCAGTACAGACTGCCCCAACAGAATCTGCCAGTAGCAGGGGAAGCCACTAGTTCAGGTACACGTCCAAGACCTAGGGTTAAATGTTTTGAATGCAACCAGCGGGGCCATGTGGCATACAGATGTTCATGGAGGCAAGGTGGGGAACAAAAGGTGAGAGAGAGCCAGTAAGTGGGGAAGACAAAATGCCAATAGTAAGTTGTCTTGAGACAATAGGAGTGCCGAACTACCATTCTGCAGATGTCCTGATAGGGAAGGATATGGATGAGGCAGTACCATCTGTTTATGCAGTTACACGCAGTCAGGCTAGGTGACAAGCATGTGGGTCTGGTAGCCTTGGGGAGACCCAGACAGACTGCATACTTGAAGCCAGGACTGGTGAAGTGGTTACTTCAGGGAGGGGGCTACTCTGTAACAGTGAGACTGAATGTGAGCCACAGTTGCTTGTGGGTACTGATGTTCCCTTGGACAGAGTAACTGCAAAGGCAGGGGTGAGTAGTAATACCTAGGTGAGACACCACTGTCAGAGGATGCCAGACTTCCTGTGGAAGGGGAGCTAGGAAGGCTTACAAAGCGAGAGTTGAGACAAGCTCAGGTCTCAGAACCTACATTGCAAGGCCTGAGGCAGGTAGCTAGGGAGGCACCTGATTCTCAAGGGAAGGGGGAATCTGTATACTGGGCAAAGAGTTACTGTATAGCGTGTGGACCCCGAGAGAGGGCTAGAAGGTGAGAGGGTACAGCAGCTGGTAGTGCCTAGAGCCTACCATCTGGTGCTTCTAGCCATAGCTCATGATATTCCCTTTGCAGGTCATATGGACATAAAATGTACAAAGAGACATATTATGTCTATATTGGACACCCTTTAATAAGGGCCTTTGCATAGCTGATAAATATTAGTGGGTGGTAGCAACTGGTACTACTGTATAGTCTGGGCAGAAAGGGGGCACAGCTGGAGAATCTATGCAAGCCTTCCCCAAAAGTGTCTGTGTGGTTGTATATAACTCTTATCTCAAAGTGTGTGTGTGTGTCAGCTACTTGGGCGGGGACACGAAGCATTGGTTGGACAGAGAGGATGCTGGAGGTATTAGCTCTGGACCCTATAGCTGTGCCTGTGGGGAGTATGATTGGGGACCTGAAGAGAAAGGTAGAAACCAGCCGCAGACTGACTGTGATCTCTGTGTGCTCTTAAGGGAAATTGTACTTTACTGTGTGTGTATTTATTATCCTTTCCCTATATGGACGACCCTCACTGGTGTTGGTGGTGAGGACTAGGGCTCCTTGATAGTTGGGCTAGTGCACGGGCGTCACATACGTAATGACTTATGGATCATACTTAACCCTTACATTTGTCTTATGGAAACATCACAGATATAATAGAATGCGTTTCTAGTTGTCTAACTTCTATGCCAATATCATGTGGCAGTCTGCCACCAAAAATACACATTTTGACCAGACTCCATGTATCATTTGGTCCTCATTTCAACAAATCTACATGGCTTAGTTGTCAGCTGTAATATGCCTGCTTAATTTCTAATGGGATACCAATGGTTCTTCCTATATGACTCCTATTAGCATCCTAGATTATTCAAATATGTCAAAAATACCAGCAGAATGTACTTAAAATTTTATCACAGATGAGCTTCTATACTGTGACCATTAGGTGGAAAGCTTCCCTAGCAATGTTAACTTCAAAGATTATTTATTTATGGATCATAAAATACATTTGTCCTTACAGAAGATACAAGTTTTTATCTATGATTTGAAACATTCAAGAACTGGTTAAACCCTATATCAATGTGAATGTAAATATGGCTGGTTCATACCTTTTTGGAAAGTATCTGCACTATAAAAATCAACATTCATAAAAAAGTGTTTTACCTTTTTATCCCCCAACATAAAATGACAAGCAGCGACTTGTAGTTTAATATAGAAGCCTTATGTGCAAATACGTTCAGCATTCCTGCTGAAGAATGGCCTGATTTATAGATCGACACTTGAATATATGTGACTGAAGCCACGGTGGTACAGCGGTAGCGTTGCTGCCTCACATCAAGAGGTTCTCCTATTCGATTCACGGCTGGAGTGCCTTCTGTGTGGAGTCTGCATGTCCTCCCCGCGGTCAAGTGGCCTCCGAAAGACATGCATGAATGGGTGTGCCTTCGCTGAAGGTTGGGCATCGGGCTGGCAGCTCAGCACCATAAATAAATCTACTGCCAATCATTAGCAGACCGGAGTTCCGCTGTGCCGACCCCTAACCGGTAAAAGCCGAAGAGACAAACAAAATTTGAATATATGTGACTGATAAAAGATCCTGGAGTCACTGTTGCATGCATGACATGAAGAAAGCACTTTTTTAATGTATAATTCTGCTTACAAACTGCACGTTTAAAGCATTCTCAGATATTTCACAGTTTCCCTAAATTCCATTTCTAAGTGTTTTCAAAGTCTCCTTATAACATTTGCTCTTACAGTAATTACTCAACTCAAAGGCTCAACTGAAAACCAACCAAAAGTAGTTAAATTACTTTATGATTGATGAGCATAATTTCTTTTTTTTTTTGTTCTGTTTTTGAAAGATGCACACCATCCAGTGTGAGAACATTTAAATATCTGCTTAATTAATAATCAAGTTTTGAAACTGCTTTATGACTAAATACCTGTAATTTCAACTCAATTGTAATTCAGTATCATTACCACTGATTTTGTGACATGCATTGTGTGAAAACTGAAATGCGTATAGTGCCTTACATGTTTGCATTTTAACGATAAAAGAAAGTGTGTGTTCAAATTAATCTTTCTTCATTGCAAAAGTGTTGAAAAACCCACAGGTAATTTTCCTTTTGTGTATCTTTTCAACATTATGAGGACAGAAGTTGAGATCTTGACAGCCAGATCATAAATATGAAAGAGAACAAAATCACTCTAAAACCCACTTAACCTGGACTGCATTTACCAGCTCACTATTTCTTTCTGACTCACTTTTGCCTCTGGCTTGAATTATACATTCTTTTAAAGCTACTATATTACTTCTATTTAAACCAGTTTCCATGCAGAATTATACACAAAGGATTTCTGCAGTGCATAATCAAGTAAAGCACATATGCCAGTCTTTCATGATTTATTACATTATAAAAAGAGGGTGCGTACAATGTCAAAAAGGTGCTGGTGCCATAACAGACTTAACAATTCCATTTTTCTTAAAAATAGTAGCTGAAAATTCTTTCATTTTCCGTCTTTAACTTAAATAAGGACTTGAAGGAAATAGATTTCTTCAGGGAATCAACTCTCATCAGTAGATAAAGCGAGTACCTAATTAGTTCAATATTTTAAGTAAAATTATGTTAAAACTGGAATTACTCAGATACTACAAAATCTAGCAGTGCTGCTGGGTTTTCAGTTACTGTGGACTGACTCTGAATTATGGCAGTACACAATTCAAATGGGATTGGTTCAGTACAACTCAGGTCACATATTGGGTTCTAGGCTGTAGATTACTTAAAAGTGCATGTGTGTACATCTATCTACATACAGCATGCATCTGCATGACGCACAAATGTACATATACGTTTGCATGTTTTGAGTGTAGACACAAGCACAAGTGCTTTCAGTGAGGTGGAAAGATGTCAGCACACCTGCATAATCGACTTAACATGGGAAAATTAACAGAAATGCATAAAAGCGTTTTATAACTCAAGATTTAATATAATACATCTGTTTAATATTCTGCAATTCAAAATACTATGGCATAATTTGACATTGGCAAATGATGGTATAAAGTTGTTTTAACCATGTCTGCTCCTTAATAAGTATCCCACCTCAAATATTTATAATCTGTATGATTTCATGTCTTCTAAAATTTACCTTTACGCAAAGTTCTTCCTATGATAAACTATTACTATCACCGTCACCTAAAACCTTCCTTTATACTCTCACAAGATTGTCTGACCAGTATAAATCATTACATAGGTACTGAAATTATATTAATAATGACATGCACCTCCTGTTACAGTACAAACACTATTGTGAAATAAATGTAGCTATAGTGCTGTTAACTGATAACCTGTTGACTGAAGTTATCGTACTCTGCTCGCCATTTTCGGACCATTCGGACACCTAACTTCTCTTTGCAGAAAGTCGTAAGATTCTTTCCCCGCAAGTCCTCCACAATTCTTACTGTAACCCTAATCCTCACATTTGACATTTGAGATCCTTGGCCCATGAACACAGGCAAGTGTACTTTGATTGATCAAAGTACAGACAACGCAAGTAAAACGTGCGCACTTTATAACAAATGGGTGTGGTTGTGTCTTCTTAATGTCACCATTTTGAGTTGCCACTCCTGTCTCTTAAGTCTTCAATTAACTCCCCCCAGGCAAGATGAGTGCAAAAAGAAAGAGCTATTCTGTCAAGTACAAGAAAGGAATCATGGAGGACTCCCGGGGAAAGTATCTGATGGCTTTCTGCAAAGAGAAGAGGTTGGATCTCCTAATGGTCCAAAAATGGCAGGCAGCGTACGATAACCTCAGTCAACAGGCAGATGAGGGAAATGCTAAGAAGTGCAAGTGTGGATCAGGTCGGCAATGATTATTTCCTGAGCTGCAACACATCATCTGCGAATGGACTGCTAACAGGAGAGCAAAGGCTTTGGTTGCATGCAGGACTGATATTCAAGCATTTGCCCTTGCAATGGCACTACGGTTAGAAATATCCCCAGAAGAATTCAAAGCATCACAACGGTGGCTGGATGGCTTTGTTCAGCGATATGAAATCTCTCTAAGAAGATCGACAACACTATTCAAACTGGAAGATACTGAAGTTATTTAACGTGCACTTGCATTCAAGCCCTTTGTTGATGGCATCGACTTTTCTAAATACCAGCTTTCCAACATGATTGCCATGGATGATACTGCAGTGTTTATGGGCCAAGGGTCTCAAACAATTGATCAGAGAGGTGCCTCATCAATCTACATTCCCCCCACTGGTTATGAAAGTGAATGTGTTACCTATATTTTGGCAATTCATCTAGATGAAAAGAAAACCCCACCTCTAATCATTAGTAAGGGCAAGAAAGATGAGATTGAACGCGTTTTAGGCATTTACATTCTTGAAACAGAAAAAGCCTGGTGCACACAAGCAGTTATAAGGGTCGATGTAATGCTTTCACTTGTTTTGCGAGGTGGCGAAAGAGGTCTGCTAGTCTGGGATTCAGCCAGCACTCACCGCGCTAAAGACATGAAGAACTTCCTTGCACAGAGAAGAATAGATCAAATCATGATTCCCGCAGGAATGACTGCCTATCTCCAGACTCCTGATATTGCAATAAACAAGCCATTCAAGGACCATTTGCACCTGGAATTCAATGACTACACTGAAAACAGAATGGAGAGAAAAGCGTGTAAACGTTGTGAAGCCTAGCCTGCAAGAGGTCGTGAATTGAGTGAAGAATTCATGGGATAAAATCACTGACAGCTGTGTTGCCAATGCACTACAAGCAGGCTACATGGACAAGAAGTGCTCATTTAAGGAGAGCTCTATTGCTAGGCATGACAGATTGGCGCCAATGGTTCTATAGGAAATGGAGTCACAAGAAATTCAGGCCGGAATATGGGGGTTGGAGACTTATGATAATATTCCAGAAAAAGATGACATGACTGTATTTGAATAACTTTTCCATTATCGGGGCAACAGGATGGATTGCTTCTGCTTTCAGCTGCCAGAAAGCTCTTGTCAGTTTTTTTACTTTACTGTATTAAGGTAACGTTTCATTATCAAGGGATAATTACAAAGTAAGGCCACTAGTTCCCAGACTTCATTTTTATGACTTTCCATCATTCTTCTCTTACAGTTTGGGTAAGGAATAAAGAAAGCATCACCACTCAAAGTGGCAGTTATTCACCTGTTTTATTCCCCTCCTATAATACACATGTATTGAGATTTTTCTGCACTTTCTGTTAAGCATGAAATATTGCAATGTGAAACCAAGGTGTAGATATTCTGAAGTTGAAATGTTTGCTGCACTGTTTATGTAGAATTCTCACACAACTGTTAGCACGTTACCTAGAACTGTTGCCCAATAATGGAAAAGTACCAAATAAATGTCTATTTGTGTACATGAATAAATGTAGATTGTCGTACGGGGGGGGGGGGGTAAATACTCCTGATAATAAGCCCTAATGCACATTTTGGCGGGGGAAAAAGTACAAGACCCAGTCTTATTTTTGGGGAAATACAGTGTGTGTGTGTGTGTGTGTGTGTGTGTGTGTATTATATATATATATATATATATATATACACACACACACATACACATATATATATTTACATATATATATATATACACACATATATATATATATATATATATATATATATATATATATACATACATACACACACACACACACATATGGGTCTACTTCTAAATTTTGAAGTTTCAAGACTATAAATTTCGTATGGTCAAGACCATAAGATCGAAGTTTTGAAACTTCAAACCATTTTAATGGATATTGCTGTACAGCATGGGGCGGTATATTTACCATTTTCCTCACTGTAGTGCAATCTCAGAGGTGGTATTCTCAGGACCATGCCAATGTAATATTAACAAATTATGATTTTTAAACAAAGTGCTGAAAATTTTAGATAAGGATATCTAGCCCTTATTTTATTAAACATAAAGCATTTATCTTCCCTCGTTTAGGATTTGCTTTTATGTAACAAGGTGTGATTTCAGTGTTTGCCAAATGCTATTGAATTACATGATTTAGAGCCTGTATAAACATGTTTAGTCAGGAAATGATTAATGTTAAGTAGAACAACTGTATTTCTCATTTTTTATTTAAGTCTATACCTACAATGTCCTCTTATAATGCCTTTGCCATGCTAAATGATTTCTATTTGGTATACCACTCCTTATTTTCTAATCCACAAAGTTTTATTATGTAGCCTGTGGACAATTTTCTTTACATTAAGCTTCAGTCCACCTTATCTGATGCAACTTCATGGAAAAGTGGTAGTTTCATTATTCAGTATCTTGAAATGTGCTGCATCTAAGTGTTAATTAGTTTAATATGAAGACCCTTATTAACGACCAATGGGTTCAATGTTATCATACTGCATTTAAACATTTTAGCCACTAACAAATCTAACATAATAGGATTTGTATATCATTTGTTACATATGACTATTATAGATGATTAGTAAATTACACTTACCTAACAGACAATACAAAGAAAATTCTGCTAACGGTTCTCACCTCATATCATTGTGCACCTTACACTGTTGTAATTCTTTGTTTTACATTTAAACTAAACAGGGAAGTTGGGTATATGAGGTGCTCAGGATATTCAGTAGAGATTTTGGACAGAGAACGTTAGGGAACCAGAGAAAGTTAAATCTGCATTAGAAAGATGGGATACAAGAGGGGGGATAGTTGAGATAAATGTGGTAATGATTTGATTAGGGTTAGACTAGAAAGGCAAGGAGAAGTCAGAAATTAACAGGCAATAAGAAGCTGTGAAACAGGATGGGATGAGAAAATAAAGGTCAGAGACAGGAAGAGGTTTGGCTGATGTGTCTAGAGGTAGTCACAGTACTGCACACAAATGATGCTGCAGAGAGGAAGGACAAAATAGATTGTTAAGACATTAGCTGTGAAATAGTTAACAGTGAAAAGAAAGCTATGATGTGGCCAGTGCAGCTACTGGAGTGTGATAAAGCGGTGACAACTGCACAGGCAACCCATGTTCAACTAGCGACTTGTATACTCGATGGTGCTGGCAGGAAAGATGGGAAGATCCATTCTGCAGGGGAAAGGGAGAGGCAAATCTAGCTGCACATAGTGTCATTATCTCTTGGAATAAGGATGACAACATAGAGGGTCAGATGGTGTCAGAAATTAGGCTACCAAAACCATCAGTGGTTGGAAATCTTCATAAATGACTATTGAGAAGCACACACACAAACACATGGTGGGCATAGTGGGCCATGGCGGAGATGTGATTTGCTCACCTCCCCTACCAAGGGGCAAGGTTCGTCTTACCAGAAATGTTCTCATTACTGGGATGCAAGTGAGAGCACAAATCACCTTCATGAATGATGCCCTCCTTCAGACAGCTCTTGCCTTGGCTCTGGGTGAAATTCCCAGAGCAGGTAAAAAATCGGATAGCTCGTCAACAGGGAAGGCTTGATGATCAGTAGTCACAGGGGAAACAAAGTTAAGGAGGAAGCCATATAAACCAATTAAGTGTGTGCATTGTGGGGTGTAACAACAAAAGACAGTAAATAAAAATGTGTCTCGTCAGCTTTGTATACAGTTCCTAGTTATTTTTACAACTCATAAGTTGTTCATCCAGTTGAGCTCAGAGAAAGAGAATTCAAGAAAAGAAAACTCATGGATTTTCTACCATATCATGGAGCTTTTAAAACTCCAGTAAATATCTTTAAATTGGTGACTAGGGAGTAGTAGTTAAGTGAGACCCTAACACATGGGATGCACACACCAGGCAGGGGACAGGAAGATGGGGCCCACTATGGAAACGGGAAATGATTGAGAGGAACAGGAAAACTGAAGAGTAACAGAAGGGAAAAAGATAAGAATGAACCAGAAGTGGAAAGAAAAACACCGGATTTGTCAAGTTGGGAGAATACAAGATGAAAGTGTAATGGTTCAGATGCAGCACAGACAGGGTAGTAAATCAGCAAAAAAAAATAAGGAGGGCTGGAAGTAAAGAGACTTTTTACATAAAGGTTACTGCTAATACAGGTACTGTACTATGGGTGAAGAAATAAGGGTGAGGAGCACCAGTATCTGGAAAAAGAAAAGGATTCCAGAAACTGGGCTCTCAGTTGCCACTGAGATAGACTTGGCAAGGAAGATACGAGAGATCACGTTACAATGAAGCAGTGCTCTGACACAGTCAAATACAGATGTGCAAGTCCTTCTTAAACACAAATAGGTTTTATAATTTTTTCACTGCTGCAGTAGCCTATGGGTAGAGTACGGCACCCAGCCAATTTGCCATAGCTCAAATTTCCTTCCCTGTCACTCACCCTGGCTGCTGATATTCTTCCCTCCAAAAAAGGTGCAGCCTATCAGCAACCAGAGTGAAGTAAATCATCAGGATTTCACTGCCCCTACAAAGGATTCTTTTTGAGCCAACATCCAACAGTCAGTCAACATAAATATCATCTAAACAATAACTGTAATAAAGGAGGTGATATCTCACCTCAGCTATCTACAAAGTGGGGGGGGGGGGTTGATGGGTGCTGTTGCAGCAGTGAAGAAATTTGAATATTTACCGTTCAAGGTAAGAAGGACTTACACAACTGTATTATGTTCTTCATTCTCACTGCAGCAATACCCTATGGGTAGATTCCCAAAGCTTATCCTACCTGGGAAAAGGAAGGATAAGGGTCCAGGAGTCCCTAGAGAATGATCCTGGAAAAGCCTGTTCTGGATCTAGAGGAATCCAGACTGTGCCACTTGGTGAAGGTATGAAGAGATGTCCAGGTTGCTCCATCTAGAAACTTCTTACAGTTCACCCTTTTCCAGTATGCCATCAAAGCGGATAAGAACTTGATAGAATAAGCCATATCTCTGCCTGGAATAGTGATACCATTGTGGGAATAGTCAAACATAATAGAAGATTTCAACCATCTGGACATAGTCTGTTTAAACATGGGTTAGCCTTTCTTATTCTTAGGGACAGGAAGCAAACAGCTGTTTATTCTTCTTAAAGGACTCAGTTCTGTCAAGGCAGTCACAAAGCTAACTGTGCTCATCCAATATATGCAGAATCTGTTCTCCCTTGTATTTTAGATCTGGAAGAAAACTTAGAGAATGGTAGCATGATTCAAGGTAAACGCAAACAACTTTAGACAGAAATTATGGATTAGGGCATAATCCTTGTGGAAAACCAGAGAGAGTCAAGCCCCAATGAGAATATGCAACTTAGACACTCCCCTTGTAGATGTCAGAGCAGCAAGTAAAACAGTTTTTCAATAATGATTTGCCAAGTCAGTTCAATGGGAGTAAAAGACAGTTTTTCTAGAACAAAACTGGGATTCCAAGGAGAAGGAATTTGCTTGCAGGCTGTCTCATGTGCAACACTCCTTTCAGAAACTGTTCGCCCACAGATAAGAAAGGGGGGTCCAAAGGCATACAAGCTGACATGGCTGCAAGATACAACTTGATAGAAGCATATGACAAGCCATCTTTAAGTACTTCACACAAATATTTAAAAACAAATGTGCAGCTTCCCTTTTGGGACCCCTGTGGTTATTAATGCACCAACTAGAAAATATCTTCCATTTGCCAACATAAGACCTTCTAGTTGCAAGTTTCCTTGCCTCCTTTACAGCATATTGCAGGTTCTCATGAAAAAAGATGCCTAAAAGATATTAAAACTTTATCATCCAGGCCATCAGCTGCAGGTAATATCACGGTGCATCAAACTTCCCTTATGCTGTGTTAGTAGAGCCAGTCTGTGAGGAAGCTTGTGGTAATTGCCATTAGCCGATTTCATAAGAAGGGAGAAACAGTTCTGCCTGTGCCAAAAGGAAGCCACCACAACTACTTTTTGTAATTTTTTCTGAATCTTTAGAAGATCCATTGAAATCATTGGAAAGGGTGGAAAAACATATAGGAATTTTCCTGGCCAAGGGAATGACAGAGAATCTGTTTTCCATGCTTTGCAAGGTTATCTCAAACAGAATTTCTTTAGTTGCCTATTTTGTAAGGAGGTGAACATCTAGTTGAGGTTTCCCCAAATGGGAGGGTCGTCCAGGATTTGCAGAGTCTGCCTCCCACAATGTCTTGCTGTGAAGGAATTGGAGAAGGCTTGAAGAGTCAGGGAATGTTGAAGAGTCACCTCCGAAGCCATCAATGCCAACCAGCAAAGAAGGCTATACTCTCTCGTTTGTTGAAATACAAAATCACTGTGGTAGAACTCTCTCTAAAGGGTCTGGACCCCATAAATGGTGCAGAGATTTCAAAGCATGAATCATTATCAGCATTTCTTTGATGTTTACTTGTTGCGATCTTTCCAAAGGGTCCAAAAGAACTTGCATTTCAACTCCCATGGAAACTGCATCCCAAGCATAATCTGAAGAATTTGTTTGAACAAACTGAACTGGGGTTGGAAGAGAGCAAGATTAAGTCCTGGATGGAGAGACATTTGAGACTGGCCATCTTTGCTAATGACTCCAAACATGGGAGAGAAGACTGCAGAAATATGCAAGTCATCTAATTAAGGAAATATGGATGACTGGCGATGTGTAGTGAGCCATCACTGGGGCTAGACACTTTGTGAAACCTCGAGGTGCAGTGAAGAGCCCGAAGTGACCCACATACAAAAAAATCTTAGAAATTTACTGAAACTCTGAGCAATTTGTATATGAGGGTAAGCATTTTTGAGATACAGTGTTACCTTAAGACAATGGTCTGGAAGCAGTGCATAAGTCAAAATCTCAAATTTTGGAAGTTTCACATAAAGGTTGAGAAAAGACAGATCTAACCTAAGTCTCCACACATGCTTTTTTTGGTATAAAAATATACTGGAATAACAACCATTGCCCACATGATTTGCAGATACTGGACCTATGACCCCTGCATCTAACATATGTTGTAGCACTGGTGGAAACAGGTCTGTTTTGTTTACTGAATGTGAAGGAATTACCCTGAAAGGAAGTAGGGAAATTTGGGCAGGAGGTGTGGATATGGTGATCAGATTCCCAGCAAAGCTATTCATTAACTAGAGCTAGATTCATTTGGAAAAAGTTATTTCTTTTATTTGGTTTGGCAGTATTATCCTCCTGACATTTTCTCGGGGGGGGGGGGCTGATTGTTATTACCCTGAGATTTCTGTTTGTTCTGCCATTGAAAGGATTAAGAAGCCACCATATTAGGGTAGAACTTTAGTACTTGAAAAATCTTAGAGACTCTACACATCAATTTACCTCTGTGATCCCACTGTTTTAGGATCTGTGCAACTGCAGGCCAGAAATATCGGGTCTATATTAGATCAGTGAATGCTTAAACAAAACTCTAATTGATCGACCTTATTTTAGTGAAAGTTAAAAATATTGAAGCAACAGAAACTCAAATTTTTTCCTAGGGAAAGAATTTGGTTGTCCGTTTCTGTTGCTTCAGTATTTTCAGTGCTGTGGTGGAAAGTTACGGGTCAGATTCAGGTAAGTGTGCGATTGTGTGGATGTGAGTGTTAGGGTGGGTTAGGTGAGTTAGGGTTAGGGCTCGGGTTAGGTATGTGTGTGATTGTGTGGAAGTGAGGGTTAGGGCGGGTTTAGATGAGTTAGGGAGCGGGTGAGGTGAGTGTGCGATAGTGATGGACCTTAGGGTTTGGGTTAAGGTAAGTGGATAGTTAGTGGTGTGTGCATAGTTTAGTGTAGGGTTAGGTGTCAGATTTTAGTTGTATGTGTGTGGATTTCTATTTGTTTGGTGTGCTTGTGTTGTGTGTTTTGGATCAGCGATTTTTTTCTCTAGGAAAAAAAATTGCTGATCTAACAGTTTGAGATTGTAAGCTTTCGCTTACATAAGGTCGATCAATCAGCATTCGCTGATCTAATATAGACCCGACATATCAGATATTGGCTAAGTGGAGAACTAAGAATTTTAGAATTCAAATCTTCAGAAAAATTCTGATTACACAATCAAACAAATCTTCTCAGTACCAGAAAAGAAGCAGGAGCTCTAGATAGTTTCAGGACAATCATACACACTTCTCAGAGTATATTGATACACTCGAGTCAACTATGACCTGCCTTTTTGAAATAATGAAGCAGCAAAATATACTTATAGTTTGGAAGAATTTACACAAATGTCCACATCCCTGATAAAGTCAAGATCTAAAGGCTAACACAGTAGTAGCAAACAGTCTCTTACCTTGTTTGTCTAATCATTTGCTCTTATTAGAAGGTAATGGGTTAGAGCAAGCCAAAGATATTGCTAGCTGTTGGAGAATGTTGTTGTTTTGTCTTTCGGCTTTTCCCGGTTAGGGGTCACCACAGCGGAACTCTGGTGCGCTAATGATAAGCAGTAGATTTTTACGGTGCCAAGTTGCCAGCTCGACGCCCAACCTTCAACGAAAGCACATTGCTAGCTGATGGAGAATAAAGATGTATAATTTGGACAGACCTTATACTGCTTATCAGCTTCTTTTGGGAATTGCAGCCAATGAGACAAAAGCCTGCAAGCAGCTTTAAAAAAGTGTCAAGAGCTAGCAAAATGAAGGAATTGGTGAAGAATTAGGACCCTTATCCTGTAAAAGACCATAAAATCTGCTGAATTCTAGGAGATTCCCTGTTCCATCCAAGCAAAAACACTCCCGAGTCTAGAAGCAGTCTCAACAAAGGAGAAAAAATTGGCTAGGACTAACTTCAGATTGAGTATCAAAAGTCAGTGTTTTGGGTGATGAATTCCTGAGGAGAATGATCCCCATCAGTGTCAAAATCCTCATCCTCTGAAAATCTGTGCTGCTTATTGGCAATACCTGTACTAGAACTGTGAAAAGACAAATAGCCACAGACTTGACTGACTGCAAAACACTCTTATCCAAAGATGTAACATCTGACTTGTAGACAGAAACAACCTTGTAAGCTTCCCTGTGATTAAGTATTTGTTTCTTTTTTTCTTGGAATATCTTCATTGAGAGAATGGTCAGAGGATAGTCCACTGACCCTGGCAAGAGATCTCTTTCCCTAGACAACTCCTGTACCTAAAGTACTTGGTTCTCCCATAGGTGTAGCAGGTTCTGGAACAACCCATGAGGACATGTCTGAACCCTGAAGTATAGTGGCCATTATAGCTACACCAAAGGAGTTGGGGCAATACGTGGGCAGAACAGTATTTAGTCATGTCAGAGTTATTAACCTTAGGCTGCGGCAATAATTTTACTGTTTTTTTTTTTTTTATTTTTAGGTACAAGCAGAGTGGAAGAAGCAGGACCAGGAAATGTATATATTTATGTAAAAACACATTTATTTAATCACTTGAAACATAAGCAAACTTACATTTATATAAAAGTAATCAAACCATATTAACAAGTTCACATTTACAAACATTATACATCATATCTATCGTTCTACACCACATAATAAAAGCAACATTACATAAATTGTTCAATTCCTGCCATCTCTCACACCTCATTCCTCATCCAAAGCATTTTTCTGCATGTATTGTTCCCATAATTTCATTTTTTTCCTATGAAATTTACTCCTACCCTTTTTAAAGATCCCACTTCCTGTTCTTTTATTTATGTTACAATATTCACTCCTTCAAGTAGTTTGTTTGGACTTAGATTTCCATTTTCTAGTAATTTCTTTTTTGGCAGCCACCAGAATTAAACTTATCAAGGCCTTACTATGTCTAGGCAATTCAGATCCTGTATCCAAGCTCAAAAAAATAATTTCCTCAGTTACACTCCTTTGCTTGCCCAGTATTCCTAACAGAGGATGCTGTATGGAATTTTTAGGGTTTGCCAACTCATCTGAGAATATATGCCCCAGGTACTGCTTTCTTGCGCATTACAACTCCAACATTTACCATTCATCTGAGGACAAATTCTTTGGAGTCTGCTTAGGGTAGAAAAGTATCTATACAAACACTTCCAGGCAAAAGTCCTAAATCTTATTGATTTTGTTGCACATTTCGGAGCCACGCATATGTCCTCCTACTGTTTCTTTGTTAATTGCTTATCCAATCCCTCTTCCCAATCTTTTCTGACATCCTCTGATTGATTCTTATAGTGATTGTTCAATATTTTATACCCACTCATTATCCCTTTTTTAAAAGCATCTTCTGGTCTATTCAACATGTCTTTCATTTAGGATTCCTCATCCTTTTCTCTCCGTCTATACTCTGATACCAACCCCCAATATGGAAGGCAATCACTAGCTTACAGTCCAAATGTCTTCTTCACCTGTTCCCAATTCTATTACCATTCCTTCTCTAATTATTTGTTCCCAGTACATTAGTTTCTTTGCCAGCTTCCTGCAGTAAATTTCAGCCCCTCTTAGCTATTCTCTGTACTCCTAATTACAATCATAACTATTGGCAGAATCTCCTTTCTCCATTCCCGTGCAGGCTTAGTTCATAGTATATTTCTGCTACATGAATATAATATTTTGTGCGACTGTTGTTATTCTCCTTAAGGATCTGCATCCAAAATCCCACTCTTTCCTTATTTCTTGAACTAAGCCCCTGCTTCATCATCATCCCTTTCCAATCTGAATTGCAGCTTTCTGCTTGTGTTATGCACGTGCCTTAACTCTGTAGCTCAAATACCCATTCATGTCAGGTAATCCTACACCTCCTTGTTCTATTGAGGGGATCAACTTATCCCACCTAAATCTTGCCCTCTTCCCCACCCAGAAAAAAAAATCTTTCAACTCTTTACTAATTACTATCCACAACCTCTTCTCTGGCTGATAAAAATATGCCTGACCGGTGTAAATAATTATAGGGACTAAAGACATTTTACTGCTTCTATCTTGCTATTCATATCCTTAGGCAAAAGCTTCCAATTTCTCAGTTCTTGTATTATCTTTTGTTTAGTCTTTCAACATAACCTTAGCTGCCATAACAAAATCTGTTTAATCCATGCTCCTAAATACTTCATATTATCATATATACATAAATATGGGCATTGCTGAACCAAGTTCATGTGTGGTTGCATAGTTAGACATAGCCTTTATCTCCATTAATTTTATATAAAAAAAACTGCAGCGGTCTCAAAATGTTCCGCAACACTGAGATTCTGTTTTCTGAATCCATCAAGTACAAAATATCATTTGCAATTAAAGGCAACTTTTTCTGAGCAGTATACCAATATCATCCTTGCATTTCTGACTCCCTTACTTTTTTGCCAATGTGGTTCTAAATCTAACACAAATAAAGGGGAAAGAGGATGGCCCTGTCTGGTGGTTCTTTTCAGACACAGCTTAACAGAAATAAACCCTTCCACTTTGATTTCTGCCTCCAATCCCTTGTATATCCTTCTAATTAACCATACCGTTTTATAAGGAGATGCAAATGCTTTCATTGCCCTCCTTATAAAATCCTGGCTTATTCTGTGGAATGCTTCAATATTTTCTTACATTATGCTTCCATCTGGATCATCATTATTCATTAATGTTGTCAAATGTTTGCCTCCCTTCCACAAAACTATGTTGATCCATATCTATCAATTTTGGCATCACCTTTGCCATTCTTTTAGCTATTATAGGCAAGCACTTTATAATCATCGTTTAAAATTGAGATGGGCCTATATGAAGCTGAATCAGATAGGTCCTTATAATCTTTAGGTATTACAACCACCACAGCTTTTTGTCCAGGATGTTGGTGCCTCCCCTGCTTTTATAATACTGTTAAACAAAACCTTCCAGATCATTATTACTTTCTTACCTCCTAGCTTCCAAACTTCTACTGGAATACCATCTATTCCTGTAAACATTCCTGCAAATTGATTGATCAACATCATTTTTATCACATCTCCTCCTGTCTTAACTGTTGAACCTCATCAGCCTCTTATGTTGGCGTATTTAAGTCCGCCATAAATATTTATTTTTGTGCTTCCTCTTGACATCCACTCTTTGCTTTATGCATATTTTCATAAAACTTTCTAAATATCTCTAATATCTATACAGGATCTCTGGTCATTTTCCTTGCTACAGGTTCCCTAAGTTTGGCAACAACCCTTTCTGCTTTCTGTTGTCTAAATCATTGTGCCAAAAGTGTTAGTGTTCTGGAGTTATCAAAAAACAGTTGCTTAGCAACAATCTTTCTAAACTCATTCATATTATCCAGGTACTCCCTTATTTTCTTTTGAGCACTCTACAGTTGTGCATCTTCATGTTCTGTGAGATTTCCCTTATTCTGCAATACTTTAAACTTGCTGCTCCCTCTAAATAACTCCCGTTACTTCTTAACCAGATCTCTCTTTCTTTTACTTCTATGCAATTTTAAACTCCACCTTCATTTTATTCCCCTCACTAGCTATAACTTCTGGAGTACTTTTTATCTTCATTAATAACTCCCAAATAATTTCCACTGCCCATTCTTTAAATTCCTCTCTTTTTAATAGACAGGCGGGAAGTGCCAGTGTTTCATCTTTACCTCATTGCCATGCATTTTTATCTTGGTAATTAGTGACCCATGATCAGAAATAGTTATTGGGTGTGGGTCTAAGTTCTCAAATAAATGCACATGCTCTTATGAAATATGATTTCTGTCTAGTCCAGTTATTGTATCTTGGGGAATAATATGTAAATTATCTCAAAGTTCATATCACTGAATTCACATCTTTCATACCAAATATATTCATATATTTCTTCAGAAATCTACCCTCTTTTGCTATATTTTCCCTCAGAGGCCATGCAGATACATTCTCATTGTTGCAGATCAAATTCCAGTTCCCACCTATAAGTATTATTGCCTGCTGAAAATAGATTATCTCCCAATTTCCTTGAGCTCCATAATAGCACATTTAGGTGGATATAAATACATGGCAGCACAATCATTCCCTGCCGGTAGCCCCTTATTACAACAAATCTGTCATTATCTTTTTCACTCTCATATCACTATTGGAGCTCCTCTAATAATTAATATAAGTACTCCCTTTTTCTTTTGTCCCTGATATTATGCCGAGTATACATGCTGAAATCCTTAGTTTATCAAACTCACATGGTCATTTCTTTCCAAATGTGTCTCCTGTAACATTACTTACCAATCTCCACATCTCACTAAAAATAAGCTTGAATCCTGCTACAATAAAATTGCAAAATTTCCAACAGGTGTATCATATAATCATCACTGTGATGATCTTCACTCTCTTAATTGGCTCAAATTACTTTACTCCAATTTCTAAACTTCCCATAAAATTATCTAAACTCCTGCCATCTGCCCAGCCTTAAATCCAATACTCAAAATTTATACACCTAGCTGAGCTGTCCGTTCTGAAGACAACTAGCGTCTAACCCTATAAATACTAAACAAAACTGCTGTCCAAATCCTATACTCCTACACAGTTACCAAACTGTGGAATGCTCTATCCTTAGATATCCCAAATTCTTCAAACCACAAGAATGTTAAGCTGAAATTAAAAGAATTCAAGTCGTGTAGCTATCCCTGTTCAAAGCCAAGATGACTCCTATCCCCTTTCTTACCTCTCTCAACTACCTCTTTTTCACCTTTTTTGTCCATTTTCCTCTCACCCACCTTTGCTTTTCACTTAGCTACCCTTCTCCCACTTCTCTCCTTCCAGCCTCTTTCTCAATTTCTTATATATGAAAGTCTGAGGGGAGGCAACATTAAAAACAAAAGTCTGAGCAGAAATGGATCATTTTCTTTAAAGCAGACTGCTTCCCTAGTATTAATGATATGGTTTCACTGAAACCATTTTTAGGAGAAAGGTCATTGAAGCATTGACTTTTTTACTATGATTTTTAATAGTTTTATGTTTATACTGATTTTTTTGTTTCAGCACTTTAAGAGTTTATGCTTTGTAATAATTATGCGATTTTCATTGGCTGATTTGAATATAAAAATGCATGATGCTTTAAGTGGGTTGTCTGATGAAGCGGTGTTTTACTGTGAAAGCGCTCACCTTAATAAATTTTATGTTTTATCTGAGTTGGTTTTATTTAATATTTGAGTTACCATTCTGCCTGCAGGAGCACCACACTGGTATTTTATATACAATTTTTCCTTCTTTGGAGCTCCATTTCCTGGTTTCTGCTGTTTTTAATACTGGTCTTTCTCAATCTCCTTTAACACTACTGCAAACACCATCTCTATTAACTCTCATCTACCTTTCTCCATATCAAAGCTCTTACTCTACCTTATCAATAATTTTGCTGTTGCTTCATATAGCTATACTATTCTTTTGAATCTTTTATTCTCTCATTTTTCTCTAGATTGCCTGCCCTCACAACCCTTATCTTTAATTATGATTATTCTTTTCCTGCTACTACTTATAATTGTTTCATGACAACACACCTCAGACCAATTACACAGTATCCCCTTTTGTAAAAATATTTATTCTATATAACTTTTATGAGCTAAAACTGTTTCTTGATACAAAAACATTGTATCTGCCATTTCTGTTTTACTTTCATATAAATCACATTTATGTAGTTATGACGGTTAACTATGTTAAAGTGCCTACATGTTATTTATGCCTGAGAACCTGCCTTTTTCAGAAGTGTGTATATGGAGTTTTGAATTTCATCTGTATGTTGTTTTTTGTATTCTGTTTTTTGTTTTATTTTACTAAGTAAAAGTCTTTTTCTGTTCTCTCTGAATTCTCCCTGGGTTTCTTACAAGGTCTATGTTTCCTAGTAACCAAGTATCAGATAAATAAAAATAATTATTTGCACCTTGCATTTCTTAATATAATCGAATATTATTTCCCTTATGTCTACACCCATGAAACCATTTGCATTCCAAGATTATATAGAAAGTATTGCCATTATGATAAGTCATTATTCCCACCTATTTTATAAGGCAGCTTTTAAATGTCTTATTCCAGCTTTTGTGATACATGTACCCACTAAGGTTTGTCAGGTTAATCATTTATAGCTTTTTTATTATCAAAATTGCACCTATGTCACATTTTAAAAGATTTTTTTGTTCATAGGTTCATACTAGGCTATCTGCCCTAGGGCATTTATAAGCCTAGCCCGCGTGTGTGTGGCTTTCGCTACCCCTTGGAATGAGAATACTATGCCCATTTAGGGTTTAGTTTACTGTGCCTCCATCTAGTAGTGACACAGAAATGACCCCCGGGGTAAACCTACGATCTCCCATCCACTCGTCAAGATTTCTCTTGAAGAGAGTCACTGAGGGGCTCTGCCTAACATGGACTGTGATTCTGTTCCAGAGTGTAGGGAGCCTCTGGGTTACGAATCTGTCCCCCCAGCACATCCTATTTATTTCTGTGTTGAGGTTCAAATCTCTCGCTCTCGTGGCTCTGGTGGATTTAGATTTTCTGAGGTGGAGCATGTCCATTAATTCCGGATTGGACATGGCCTTGTACGTCAGACATAGATCGCCTCTGAGTAGGCGGTATGCGACTGAATAGAGCTGGAGATTCTTCAGCCGGGCAGCATATGACATATGTTTGAGACCCTTGATCCTCTTGGTGAGGTACTTTTGGGGTCTAACTGCTGCAGGTGTCAGGTAAGGTACATCCCAAATGGGGCATTGTACTCAATTATGGGCCTGATGAGGGAAGAGTACAGGGGCACAATGACCTCTCGATCTAGATGTGAATCCTTTCATGATAAGGTGGGTAATATAGAAGGTCTTCCTAACCACCTTGGCAACGTGAGTGTCAAATGAGAGGTTACTGTCAACTTGGGTCCCTGGGTCCCTAGGTCCCTGATTACTTCTTCCATACTTAATGGATTACCACCTATGTGTATGACTATACATTTTTGGCGTTCAGTTTAAGGCCATGGCTCTGGCACCAGTTATCCGTTTCTATGAGGCCTTTCTGAAGGATGCTTGTGTCCACTGGAGTATCAATTATGGCGCCCAGTTTGCAGTCATCTGCGAACTTTGTTAGCCACAATCCTCCTATGTTTGCTTGCACCTCGGAAAAATAAATGCCGAACAAGAGGGGTCCCAGGACCGAGCCCTGAGGGACACTGCTTGTGACTGGCTTAGAGTCTGACATGGCTCCAGCAATTCTGACCTTGTGGGTTCTGTCATTGAGCCAGTTTGCAACCCATCTTATGACATATGGGTTTACGTTTAAGCTGGTGAGCTTGTCTATGATGCCCGAGTGGGGTATTGTGTCGAAGGCTTTTGCAAGATCAAGGTAGGCTGTGTGAACTGCCTTACCCTCATCAATGGCCTTAGTGACTGTTTCAAAAAAGTCGACTAGGTTCAAAAGGCAGGATCTGCCCTTGACAAAGCCGAATTGGGTAGGATCCAGTGTCTGTAGGTCCCCAATGTCTTTGTTTATAAGTTCCATAATGATCCTCTCCATAGCTTTGCAGACCAGGCTCATCAAGCTTATGGGGCGGTAATTTCCAGGGTCTGTAGAAGCACCTCCTTTGTGGAGTGGGACCACTGTTGCTGTACGCCATTCTTTGGGTATGTATCCTGTAGTAAGGCTAAGATTAAACAGCAGCCTTATGTGCGGGTTTAGTTCCTCTTGGAGTTCCTGTAGCATGCAACCCGGGATACCGTCTGGTCCCATTGATGCTTTGTTTTTAGCGTTGGAGAGGGCGGCTCTTACCTGGGCATCTGAGATGTCAGGGAGGCTACACTCTGCTGGGATAGATATTTCTCCTTTTGGGGGGGAGGGGGGAGAGAAATTTGCACAACCTGTCTACCAGTATGTTGGCAATGTCTGTGGGTTCAGTGTATTTTTGGACATTTTGGACCAACTCTGAGCATATCTGGGAATTTCCACCCAGGTTTGTAACATAACTAAAGAAGGTCTTGTGATTGTCTTTAGTGTCTTTTGCGATTTTTCTCTCGAAGTTGGCCTTGGATGATTTTATGAGTGATCGTAGTTTTTTGCTAGTACTGATCAGAGATGCCTTCCCTTTTGGGAATTTTGCTCTGTCATGTAGAAGCTTCCTCCTCCTGTTTTAAAGCTTGTTTATGGCTGGGGTCCACCAGACAGGATGCCTGCCTTTGGGGGAATGGGTCTTGGTTTATTTGGGATTGCATGATCCATGCATTCTTGAAGGTGTCCATAGAAAGTGTTTATAAATGATTCAGCGGTGTGGGCTGTGGTTTTCACTGGCCCAGGGGCCTTGAAGGATACCACTTCAGTCTTAAGAAGTGTGAAGTCAGATTTTAAGAAATTCTTCACTGTGGTCTTTTGTGCTGGGGGTGGGGGCGGGATAAAAAAAACACCTCCCAGAACACCCCCTTAACATTTTAAATTAACACAAACACACAACTATGTACATCTTCAATTACTGAAGAAAGGAAGATTACCTATCCTAATAGGAACATTTATCCTAAATAGTCAGCTGCTAACATAGGCCTTAATTAATCTAAAACTGAGGTTATCTATGCTAAGATGCATGTCATTACCTGTACTTCTACTTGCACTAAGTGATGCCTTTTCTTTTTTTTTTTTAATTTATTACCCTTGTGAAAAGAACTTGCATCCTTTCAGAAAACAATGTTTAGCACTGAAAAAAATAGTGTTTTGGTTTTTACTGCCCTAATATCAGTTTACCTTCATGGAAACTTAAGGTAAAAAAATCTAGTTCTGTGCTGCAGTCTGAAAAACAAGCTGAAACATTTATTGCTAAAGGAAAAATGTTCACTATAGTTGATTCTCTCAAATATACTTGTTTCAACATAAAATATTAGATTAAGCCAAGTATCTTAATCCTGACATTCACCTATGCAAAAGTAAGGAAAAAAACATATCAGCTTTACATATATTGTGATCTGTGTACTTCTGTATCTCAACAAAGCAAAATTACACCTTATTAACATAAATATGCTTTTGTGTAGCTTTCCTTTTCATTTTGCACTGTAGTGCCTATATTTCTTAATACTAAAAAGAAAGAAAACAAAAGGGCATCTTGTTAGAAAAATATGTATTAATGTGTGTATTAGCAATATGCTTAGTGCATTTAGAGCTTGAAAAGGGTTAACACATTTATTCTATTTCATACTGCATAAATCTGTACAAACTGCAGTTTCTTTCTGAATTTGTATTGTTAGCTAAAATCTTGCTTGTGCCTTGGAAATTTACTGAGAAGCAGGTGATTTCTGCTTGCGTTAGGAAAATAATGAATAGAACAATACTACTTGTATGAAATTTGGACAAGAAGTTCCGCTGTGCTGTGAGAAAATACACAGCTGTAGAAGTTACAGATAACTAGCACAAAGCCTGCTTGAAAATATGAACTGCAATCAGCATTTGCTTATATCTGAGTTAGAAAAGTACCTTGAAATGTAACACTGTACAATAGACGCTTGTAAACGGATTAATGGTTACCAAGGCCGGGTTGTTTTTCTCAAAAGTTTTTCACAAATCTAGTCATGTCAGCAGAAAATCTGAGCAACATCTGCTGTAGAACAATGCTAAAAGTTGTGTTTGATTACGTCAGCTTAGAAGGCCATGTCTTGTAAAATAGTATAAGAATAAGCAAACTTCCTGTTAGTAGTTAGACAAATCCTTGTATTTGCATGTTTTTGTCTCCTTGTGGCAAGTCAATTAAAAGTGCCTTAACTGAACCTTACGTGCATTGGTCTTTGAAGTTTTTTCCTTTGACGCATCTTTTTACTTCAGCAACTATCACATACAAGAACTAAAATTACTTTATTATAAAACACACCTTATGTTATGAAATGGCTCTTAGCAATACTGTTAAAAACAAATTGTTTTACTTACAATTTCCTTCTTTCCCTCCACATGATGTCCATCCAAACATGAAGTGAGGGAAATGATTTAAAGCTCTCCAGAAGTTTAACAAAGTCAACAAAGATCCAATTGTTCCACTTTTTCTTATGCAGTCATATTTCACAAATCTGACTGATGCTTTTCAGTCTCACATTTATTCACTAACTTCCATGTTGCTGGTCTTTGTCCTGTTCATCTACATCTCCCAGCTCCAAGGTACTCCAGATTCTTCTGGTCAACTCCTGTGCTTTTCTCTGTCTCTCAAACATTTTCCTTTGGAACAGAGGAAAATGTTTCATTGTCAAAGTGCCTCTGTGTGCTTTATTATCAGAAGAATGAGAAGCAGAGTCCCCCTTTGGCTTAATGGCTCACCTTTTGTCGGACAGACTTTTTTATTTTTCCCTTAGCCTATTCTGCAAGAGTCCCCTGCTGCTTGATGGCTTACTTTTTTGTTGCACATACTTTTGTATTTTCCCCTTAGCCTATTCTTCATCAAAAATGATTTTGATCCTCCAAGAAAAAAAATATTCTTAAGACACCTGTTCTCAACATTCTCGAATTACAAGAATAAATTTGTCTCTCTTCTGCCTGGTATACAATCATGTTCCACAATTTATACTGTTGCCAACTTTTATTATATTGCACTTTTGCCATAGTTTTGTCAGGATCAACTTTTTCTTCTGGTGACTTTGCATCTTTACTAAACGAAGTCTTGGCTTCTTTCTCATAGCCAGATTTGAGACATGCACGTGGTGTACCCATTCAATTAACAGTTCCTGCTGTGGAATACTTGTCCAGTTGCTTACTTGTGCCTTTATAAAGTCTATTCCTTTTAGTTTCTCTGGTACAGCAGAAAATTTAAAATTTTCCCTACTTGCTCTGTCTTCTAATTCTACCATTTTTTGAAACATCTCTTCTTGAGCAGTCTCATCTTCATCAAGTCTTTTCTTCAGTTTGGCATCTAATTTTTTGCCGTTTTATCTGTTCATCTGAATATTTAACAATTCTTCCATTTTCCAGCCTTTTGTTAGATGTTGATTTCTTCACCTTTTCATTTATTTTAGTCAGCTCTGAGCACATTGGACTTATTTTTCCTTCCAGATTACGGGAAGAGATGTCTTGCACCAAAGCTGGAGCTTGAACTGCTTTTTGCTGTTTTATCTTCACCTTTTTCTAGTTCATTTTCTTTCAGACTATCTTAGTTTCTTCGTTGTTGACATACAGGCAGTGTATTTACTTGCCAGTAACTGAAATTACTGAAAGTGTATAAGTTCCTGAACCTCGCGTTTCAGTTTCTCTTTTTTGTGCACTGGAAGAGCTGAAGTTAAGCTGCTGATTAATCTGCAGCCATCTTGAAAAATCCCGGACCAGGAATATTATCCATACTCTATCCAGAATAGAAACCTGATCACCAGAACAGTAAGCTCAGTAACACTGGGAAAAGTATTCACTAGATACCATCAACATGCTTTCCTTCCCCAAACTAGTAAACACAAGCAGTACACAAAAATTGTGTTAACAAACCTTAAACTTTTAGTCAGAAATATTATAGAACGTTTTTACCTCAGAAGTGGGAACACATTCTAATTCAGTTAAATCCAGTAACAGATGGGAAAATATATTTCAGCTGTAAAAGCACAGCCCAGATGTATTTTTCCATTTTGTGTGGAATATTGTGATTTTATAAAATAACAATATCCCACACAAAATGGAAAAATGATCAACGTAAACTGAGTAGAAGCATGTATGATTCCTGACAGAAGCTAGTATTCTTAAGGTGAAATACCACAAATAGTTCTTTTTATTTATTTATTTTATGCTATAGATCATCAGCAATAATATTAAAAATATTCAATAAAAATATTTATGAGAGGAAGGGGTACCTAAAAAGAAATTTTATCTGCTGAGCAAGAAGCTTTTGACCTTCTGTTATTCCTCTGGAGCCAGAGCAATGCTTCTACTCAAGCCAGCAGTAAAATTCTAAAGATTTGCTTCATTCTGATTGCTGATGTATTTACCACCAAAAAGTGTGCAGCCTCTCAGCAGCCACAGTGAGTGAGTGGAAGGAGAAGTAGAGTTTTGGCAAGCTGGCTGGAAGCTCTCTCTCTGGCAGGACACTACCCATAGGCTACTGCAGCAATGAGAACAAAGAACATTTTGTTTGCTTCCCATTTCTTATTTTACCATACTTAAAACTTAGATAATCCAATATTCATAATGGCTTACTTACTGACAAAAAAAAATCCATCTGAAATGATGGAATAAAACACATGCTTTCCAATTCACCTAAAAACCTTTCACTAATAATAATTTCAAAGATCATCTGTAAATCATTCACTTATCCAAATATATTATGAGCCACTTGATATGTGAACCATGGTTCACTCTTGCCATGATTCAATTAACATCAGAGACTATATCAAAGAAAGTATGGTTTCTAAGTAAACTTACCATAAGAGTAGATATTCAAATGATCACTGCTGTAGGATATAACAGCCGAAGAGTTTCCAAACTTTCAGGGCAACTTCCATACAACCAAACCATTAGGTAGCTCAATCTGAGCTGTCTAAGAAGACAGGACCTCCTTAGGAGCCAGTCCTTCAGAGCTTTATGACAACTGAGAGAAGGAGACTAAACACTGAGAGAGCATAAGAGTAAAAATAGATGAATATCCACAACCTGGCAAAACAGCATACTAAGGGGGGGGGGGGTGGTGGCTATGGCAGCAGTGATTACCTTAACATCTACTGTTATATTACGTTTACTGTGATCATCATATTGATAACTGCTGAGAATGTTCCTAGCAAAGCCTGATCTAGATCTAGAAAAGGAATCAAGCTTGTAGAACTTTTTAGAAGTATGCAGCGAGGAACACGTTGCTTCTTCTAGAATCCAACCATTTCCAGAAAGCCAGAGATGAAGCCAAGGCCCTAGAACAGTGAACCTTGAGAGTCCATTTGCAATAGCTTTTTTGTGGTGGCAATAAAAACAAATTGGAAATGGTCTGCTGTGACACAGGTTGTCCCCTTCTTACCTTCACAAAAAATTAACTGATTAGAAGATCTGAAAGATTTTGTTCAGACAGAAGTACAAAAGTTTTCTGCAGGCATCCAAGGCATCCAGAATCCTCTCTCTCTCTCTCTCTCTCTCTCATTTTTGGGTTCTGGAAAGAAAACAGGTAGATGGATAATTTGGCTTAAAGTAAACTCAGATTGAAAACTAATCCTACTTTTATTTCTAAAAAAATCCTTCTATCTGTAAAAATTGATATGTTTGGCCCACCTTAACAGCTTGCAACTCTGATACTGTTCTTGCAGATGCCAGATCACACAGCAAAACAGTTTTCAAGTTAATAACATTAATTTGGCCAGATGAGCTGGTTCAAATGGAGCGAATGATAGCTTCTCTAACACCAAGTTAAGATTGCCAAGGAAGAGGCATTATTTTTCTTGAAATCCTCTTTTGCAAAAAGTCTTTCACAAACATTTCAACATGAGAATGCATCGAGAATTGGAGATCTGTGGGCAGACATGCTGACATAACCAACAAAGTAGCCATGAAAAGGAATGAGCGGGACCGTAGGATAGTAACTAACTAAAATGTTGTAAAACAAGAGAAAAATTAAACTTAAACAGGTGCTAGTTATGTTGTTGGCAACAAATAGCAAACATTTTCTATTTGCTAATATACGATTCTCTAGGAGCAGGCTTTCTAGCCTCCAAAAGTACCTGCTGCAGATGCTAAGAAAACAGGTGAAGGAGGGGAGACCTAAATAAAGGGATAATTCCTGTCTCAACCAAGTGATTTTTCTTCTAACAAATCTCAGAACTAGAATTTGTAAAGATAATGGGTACTGATGATGGGACCAAAGAAGCTTCAAATACCATTTTATCATTCTAATTTGGAGTCTTGCCAGGAGTATCATAGATGTCATGAGACCCAAAATCCTGAGGTATTCCCTTGCAGAAACCAAAGTCTGAGTGGAAAACCCTTGAAAAATATCTAGATAGAGATTTTTTTTTTTTTCTGGAAGAAAAGTTCTTTGAACTGAGGTGTCCAGCAGGCACCTCAGGAAGACTATCCTGAGTGACACAGACTTTTGAATATGTTTCTGGAATCCAAGCATATGTAAGAGATCTCTCACCAATAGAGAAACTCCTGACACTTTGAAAAAGACTTTGCAAGGATAAAATTATCATCTAAATATAAAAAATATGTGGATACCCTGTAGCCTGCAATGAGCTACGTCTGCACCTAGACACTCTGTGAACACTCTCAGTGCAGTGGATAGCCCAAACAGCACAGCATTGAACAAATAATGTGATCCAAACACACCAAACCTTAAGAAACTCCTGAAATCTAGATAAATACAGATGTGATAAGCATATTTTAAATCTAAAAAAACAAATACATCAAATCCAAGGCTGAAGCAAAAGAACACAGCAAAAGGATATCATAACTCCACTTTAACACTTTCAGATGACTTCTTCACAACCACGACAGTAAAAAATAAATCACAATATATATCTACACTTTAATTGATGGCAATCAATTATTCACTTACACTGTTTTAACTTATCTAAAAGCTATATAAAACAGAATTTAATCAAAATATTTAATATATATATATATATATATATATATATATATATATATATTTAAAAATAATAATTCATAAAATCACTGTCATTTTCTAATTTGTAATTTACGATCTTTTAAAAAACACTTGATATTAATGGCGTCATTCAAACCAGGCCTCTGATCAGCCGGCAGCTTGATCTGCCATTTAGCTTCCCTTTGCTCCAAATAATTTTTAAAATACCCCCCCCCCCCCAGATGTCTTTAGTACATTGTTCTAAAATGGAAAACAAAAACTTTCTAAAACCCAAACATTCAGAACTATGTTTGTAAAGTGCTTGTTTTTTGTCTTTCTTTTTTATATTGTATATGTGTTCTCTCATCCTTACATTTAAACTCCTGGTAGTCATTCCAACATAGAAAGCCTGACATTTGATATTTTAAATTCATCGTGAACTAGAACTGGTCTTTGGGCATTTTTTTTTTATTTGGCACTAAAAATCATCAAATAAAAAAATTTACACAACTAGGAAAGAGGGTGTCTATATTACATGAACAAGCGATCAAAATGTCGAGTACAAGATGCTTGACATACTTTGATCGACCGTTAATGTAATCGGAACCCCCAAGTGTTGAAATTTGGAGTCCCGAAATGTTTTGGTTGGCCTTCCTGGTGAGTATAGCATGCGATGTAAATATGCTACACTGTCAGAAATGGCTTCGTAAGAGGCTGCTTCATTTAATATACCAGCTCTGAGATTGTGTATATTGGGGAAAGGGCAATTTCCCGGTAATCATGCATGTGATTACCGGGAAATTGCCCTTTCCCCAATGTCCAGTTATCTCGGAGTTGGTATATTTAGTTGAGGGGTGGGGGCGAAGCCCCCCACTTTGTTTTAAAAGTATGTGGGTTTGTGTAGGTGTCTGAGTTATGTGGGTGTGTAGGGGCTTGTATGAACTGGTTGTATGTGTGTGCGTTGTATGTTTGGAGTGGGACAAACTTTTAGTTATGTACTCACCATAACTTCAGATGTTTGGGATCCATCTCGCCTACATTCTGACTGATGGGTTCGGATCCGATCCCTCGGCTCCGACTCGGCACGCTTATGCCAAAGAGCGAAGTCTCTTATTGGCTGAGCTTACTATATCCCAGGATGCACCACTACCAGTCCCCCAGATCTAGTTTGTCCGCATACATGCACACACACACGCACTGCTTATATAACATCGTCAGATGAAACAAGATAAAAACAGTAGAACTCAAAATCGTTCAATCTCTTCTGATCTCCAAGGCAGGGGGAAGGAGGGTGGGTATTAGGAATGTAGGCGAGATGGATCCCAAACATCTGAAGTTATGGTGAGTACATAACTAAAAGATGTTATGTGATCCTATCTCGCCTACATTCTGACTGATGGGACAGCGTCCCTAGCACCTGAATCCTGGGTGGCTCACTGGAAAACACTCCTGAGTACCGTGGAACCAAATGATGCCCGCCCTTTAGATGCCACATCCAATTTATAGTGGGAAATGAAAGTGTGCGGGTTGGACCAAGTAGCCGCAGCACAAATCTCAGAAATAGTGAGCTTGGAATGAAATGCAATAGAGGTAGCCATAGCTCTAGTAGAGTGAGATTTGACAGATGTTGTAAGTTGCTTATTTGAAGAGGAATAAGCCTGAGTTATGCAATCTCTAATCCATTTGGCAATAGTAGCTTTAGTGATGGTTTTACCCAGTTTATTATCTGAAAAGGACACAAACAATTGGTCTGTTTTTCGAATCTGTTGAGTCCTGTCTAGATAGAAGCGCAATTGCCTGTGAACATCCAACTTATGCAAGGTGTATTCCGCTTTGTTTGAAAATTTTGGGAAGAAAACTGGTAGCTCTAGGGATTGTTGGAGACAGAGATTAGAACAAACTTTTGGAACAAAGGATGGGTTAGGCCTAAGTGATACTCTATCCTTGTGAAAAATCAAGTACGGTGGTTTGATAGATAGGGCTTGAAGTTCTGAAACTCTTCTTGCAGAGGTAATTGCAATTAAGAAGGCAGTTTTCCAAGACAGATATATTTCAACTCACATGTAGCAGCCGGTTCAAAAGGGGGAGATGTTAAGGCACTAAGTACCAAATCAAGATCCCACGGAGGCGCAGGATGAAAAACTGGGGGTCTTAAAAGCACAGCACCTTTCATGAAAGTTTCACATAATCTGCTACTCATCAACGGTGGGTCTATGGATTCGTGAAATTTAGAGATAGCTGCTAGTTGGACCTTAATAGTAGAGACTGAAGATCCTTGATTAAACAAGGATGTTAAAAATTTCAAGACCTCTGGTATCGGGGCAGTAATAGGGTCTAAGCCTCTGAGTTGAGCCCAGATAGCAAACCTCTTCCACTTACTGTGATACAATTTCTTAGTGGTGGGTTTGTGGGCTGAAGATAAAATGTGAATAACTTCAGGGTCCAAGGTGTGATTTCTGACTAAAGTCGGAAGTGGAGGAGCCAAGCTGCTAATTTCAAAGTGTGAAGGGACTGGTGCTGTTGTCCCGACTGATGAATCAGAAGGTCCGGAGTTAGATCCAAAAACCAAGGACCGTCCAGAGCATATTTCTGTAGGTAGGGGAACCATACCTGACGAGGCCAGTACGGAGCAATTAGAATCATTGTGGACCCCAATTGGGAAGCTTTCTGGATGACTTTGGGAAGGAGTGGAACCGGAGGGAAAGCGTAAAGCAGTCCTGTTGGCCAAGGTTGGACTAGGGCATCCGTAGCTGCTTCCCCTTGATGCGGGGTCAAGGAAAAGAACCTTCTGCACTTCGTGTTTTGTGGTGTTGCAAACAGGTCGCAGCACGGAGTCCCCCATCTTTTGAAAATCTGAGCTGCTACAGCTTCATTCAGGGACCACTCGTGAGGAGAAAGAATAGTCCTGCTCAGTCTGTCTGCCAATACATTGGATTTTCCTGGAATGTGGGTCGCTACCAGGAAGCGGTTGGTAGCCACTGCCCATTCCCACACCCTCATGGCCTCTCTGCAAAGGGGGTAAGATCTGGTCCCTCCTTGTTTGTTTAGATACCAGACCACCGACATGTTGTCTGTGTGGATAGCGATAATGCCTTGAGGGAGAAAGTTGTGGAGGGCTTGTAGTGACAGAAGTACAGCCCTCATTTCCAACACATTCATATGGAGAAAGGTTTCGTTTGGAAGCCAAGATCCCTGAACTGACCTGCCCAGACAATGCCCCCCCCCCCACCCCGTCTGGGAGGCATCCATCGTCAAGGTGGCTACCGGAGGGGGCATAACAAAAGGTCTTCCCTGATTCAGATTGGATGGCAGAAGCCACCAGTGGAGGTCCCGTTTGCACGTTTCTGTAATCAGTATGTGATGATTGAGGGGGAGATCCTGAAAGGACCATTGTGTCGATAACAGCCACTGAAGAATTCTCATGTGCAATCTTGCCAGAGGAACTAGGAGAACCGTGGCAGACATTGAACCTAAAAGTTGCAGGACCAACCTGGCTGGGGCTTTGGACCTTAGAAGCAGGGCTCGGACTTGACCTTGTAATGTTTGTATCCTTTCGATAGGAAGGAAGACTCGCATCAATTTTGAGTCTATCTCTGCTCCTATGAATCTTATGCGCTGAGAAGGCAGCAAGATAGACTTTGACCAGTTGAATGTAATTCCCAGGGAAGCACCCAGGGAGATGGTGGCTTGTAGGTTCTCTAGTAGTAGATGCCTGGTGGTGGCAGTCAGGAGCCAGTCGTCCAGATAGGGAAACACTTGGAATCCGAGACTCCTCAGGTGAGCAGTCACTACTGCCAAACACTTGGTGAACACCCTGGGGGCTGTGGTGAGACCAAAGGGCAGAGCACAAAATTGGAAATGACTGTCTCCCAGGCTGAAGCGCAGATACCTCCTGGACGCCTGATGTATCGGTATGTGATAATAGGCGTCCTTGAGATCTATGGAGCACATCCAAACATCTTTCTCCAACAATGGGAGAATGGATTGTAAAGTGACCATTCGGAATTTGGACTTCATGACGGACTGATTTAGTTTGCTGAGATCCAAAATGGGTCTCAGGTCCCCTGTCTTTTTTGGCACTAAAAAGAACCTTGAGTAGTTTCCGGATCCGATCTGGTCTGTGGGGACCGGTTGGATGACTCCTTTTTCTAGCAGCTTTGAAGCTTCTACGGCTGCAATTTCCCTTTGACTGGGTGGTGGGCCTGGGATTTTTTTGGACGGTGGGGGTGAGTGTGTGAAGGGAATGGTGTAACCTCCGGCAATAATCCGAAGCACCCATCTGTCCTGAGTCACAGGCTCCCAGGCTTTTAGGTGCTTGGCAAAACGGCACCCGACTGGCTCCGGAGCAGCACAGCCGGGCAATCCCTCATGGAGTGTGGGAGGCTGAAGAGCCACGAAAGGACTCGCGGTCTCCAGAGTTGCGGGGGCCTCTGCCGCCTCTGGGACGGCGTCTCCCAGAATAATTTCCCCGTCCTCTGCCTCTGGAAGGGGAATCTTCCTGCTGTTGGGGAAAGAATTTCTGTGATTTGCGGAACCACATCTTCCCTCCTCTTTTAGCCTTGGGATAAGGCCGAAAGGGAGTGGAATAACGTGCTCCTATGGCAGATAAAGTCTTTCCCTCCTGCTCACAGCGGGTAAGAGTGTCTTTTACCTTGGGTCCAAACAAAGAGGACCCATCAAAAGGAGCGTCGGCAAAGGAAGACTTGAAGGCCTCCGCGAAATGACACAAACGGAGCCAGGCTTGTCTCCGTAGAGCCACGCCTGTGCCTGCCGCTCTACCCGCCCCTTCGGCCGCATATGAAATGAGCCTCATGGACGAGTTAGAAATCGAGGTAAGAATAGCCAACTGAGAGCTGACCGACTGGGCTAGCTGCTCAGGTAGGTTACCTGAGAGGGAGTCTGAGAGCTCTTTGACCAGATCCCTCTGTAGTCTGGTGAAATGTGCCAAATAATTCAGGGACCTCAGAGTAAAGGCCGCTGAAGTCAGGGTGCGCTTCCCGTACCGGTCCATGCTCCTAGACTCCTTATTAGGAGGATGGACGGACATTGAAGCCTCTGCCATGTCCTGCTGGGTAGCAGATGCCACCACCATGGCATCTACAGCCACGCCTTTCGTCAGGAACTCCTTCTCGGGTGGGGCAGACAAAAATTTGTTAGGGCGAGAAGGCACTGGTTCCACAGTATCTGGATGTTCCCACGCCCTCCGACAAACCAAATCCAGGAGCTCGTCGAGGGCGGAGACACCCAGGAGGCGGAGGGCTGACCCCAGGAGGCCTTGAGAAACACTGACTCATCAACGGAGGGGGGTTTGGAATTCCAGCCGCCTCGTTGCTTAAGGATTTCTAGAATGTCTGCAAATGAGACATCATCCGAGGACGACTTTGGGGACCCCTCCGCATCATCAAGATCAGTGTCCGATGTAAGAGACTCGTCGGGGGAGTCCACGTGCTTCCTCTTGCACGATCTCTTCCTTGGGGGCTCTTCCGAAGACAACTCCGAAGAACCCTCAGGAGGAGGGGAACCCCCAGTGGGGGTAACCTCAGGCCCCGGGGCTCTGCTGCCTAGAGACAGGGGAACTGCCAAAGACCCAGTCTCCATGCCCAGGGAAGGTGCCGGTAAAGCCGTAGAGATGGCCGAAGAAGACTTGGCCAAGGCACTCCTCATAGCTCTGAAAGCCGGACCCCCAGAATCCTGGGAATGTCCGGTCCCCGGAGCCATGATAGCAGACGGAAGTCCCGCGGCCGAAGCACCGAGAGGGAGGCTCGGAACCGACAGCATTGGTCCCGAAACGTCACCCCCGGGTCCGGCCGAAGAAGTCCGTGTGCTAAACTCGGACCCGAAGGCCGGGGTTGGAGTAAGGGTCGGAGCCGACCCTAGGATCTCCACTGGCTCCATCAGCACCTGCTCCGACGGAGCCGAAGCGGTCAGAGGAGGAATGGCAATGGAGTGGGCTATCGGCTCCGAAGCCAATTGGGTTGGAGCCGAAAAAATTTTTGAAAGACTGGGGACTGGAACAGTCTTTGGAGCACCCTGTCTATGTCCGAATCTGACATCCTCGATGACCTGGAGGAGACCGAACGGGTTCGAGTAGGTCTCTCCAACGGCTCCAAGGGACTAGGGGACCGGCTCCAAGGCGACTCGATAACTATCGGCGCCGAAGGAGTGCACAAACCAATTTCCATCGGTGCCGAAGAGGACTTCGGCGCTGAGGAGGAAGTGTCTGAGCGGACAACCTTCATCGGCTCCGAGATCAGTGGAGCCGATGAAGGTGACCCGCCTCTCGATGCCCCAGCTGTCGGCTCCGAACCCAGAGGAGTCGAGACTGGAGGCATCGAGGCAGACCGTTCCGCCCTCGGCTCTGAAGTCCGTGGAGCCGAAGGAGAAGCCTGCCTATGCCTTTTGGCGGTCGGGTCCGACGGACTGGTCGGAGCAGACGCCCTTTTCTTTTTAGCAGGAGAAGGAGAGGACGCTAATGCTTCTTCAAAAGAGGGTTTTATAAGACCTTTCAAAATAAGTTTATTTTTCCTCTCTTGGAGGACCCTCGAGGAAAACGCGTGACACACGCTGCAGGACTCCTGCAAATGTTTGGCGCCCAAACAATATACACAGAGACAGTGGTCATCTGTGATTGAAATTTTAAAACTGCACTTAGTGCACTTCTTAAAGCCCGAAGGCCTAGGAGCCTGAGACATTATCACAACAAATTCAGAAACTCTATCACAGAAAAAACACACTGTTCTGTTTTTTTTTTTTTTTTTTTTAAATTGACTGTCAACACAATGATTAGCTTACGGTTGTATTCCGATTAAGATTGACAGTCCGACAACTACAGAAAAATAACTAACGGGGATCCTAGAACCCCTAAGGATTTGAAAGAAATTGACTGACAGGGAAAGGCCCTTCAAATCAAGGGGGCCTCTAGTCAGAACAAACACACAATCACACACAAAATTTTTACACAAAAAATACCAGTCACACACAAAAGTACGGAATAGCTGTTAAAACAGCTTTTTGTTATAGAAATAGAAAATTTCTCACAGAAAAAGTTAGTGAAAATCACTACTTAGCTCAGCCAGCTCGAGACCACGTCTTTGCTAGTTAGCGGCAAATGAGATCTGGGGGACTGGTAGTGGTGCATCCTGGGATATAGTAAGCTCAGCCAATAAGAGACTTCGCTCTTTGGCATAAGCGTGCCGAGTCGGAGCCGAGGGATCGGCTCCGAACCCATCAGTCAGAATGTAGGCGAGATAGGATCACATAACATCAAAATCTTTCGATTTTGTTTTTTTTCAGTGTTTTTGGGTTTCGATGACATGATCGAGCGATCAAAGTATGTTGTACTCAACATTTTTATCACTCATTCATGTAATATAGACCCGGAAAGAGGAAGTGGTTCTTTTAGAGTCTGTGACAACATATGTTGAAACACAGGAGCAATAGAGCAGTGTAGTCTGGAGGATGAGGAAAGACTCACAGAAAGGAAGTAATTTTCTCCCACTGACATCTGTAACCTTGATGAATTACCTTCAGAACCCATATTTCTGAAACTGTTACTAGATAGAAAAATAGAGATTCAGACTTTCTGGAAGGCAAAAGGGACTATTAGGTTGGAATGGGGTGACATAGTCCCTTATATACTCATTCTGACTTGGTTGCCCTTTGTTTTGGTGGGTTGCTGCCTCCTGTTTGGAAACACCCTACCATTGCTTTTTAAACATCTGTTTACCAGTATTTTGCTCAGACTGATTATATTCTTTCTTTTCAAAACTGGATGCGGGGTAGAAAATCCTTTGGAAATTTTAGAAAAGGAAGGCTGAAAAATCTAGGAATTTTCCTGAAGCATTTGACCCCTCACATCAAAATTTTGATAACCTATGCCAACAGAGGGTCCAAAAACTAATTCTCTATCCACAGGAGAATTTAAAATCTTGTGTTTTTTTTTTTTTACAACTTCTGGGAGGTACTCAGAATGCAGCCAGAGAAAACTCTCCTCAATACAGTTCCAGCTGCCACAGACTTGGTAGAACTATTAACATAGTCATATACATACACACACACACACTTAAAGAATGAGTTGGGACCAGTGAAATCAAAGAAACTTAACCATTCAAAGCACATTTTTTTTCACACAAGAAGAAATGGCAAACAAAATACTCGTCATACTTTCCCAATTAGAATAAATTGCAGCATAAGAGAATGACCATTCAAAATTCTGAAAATCAGTCTTGAAGAAGCATGCACCTTTTCTACATACTTATCAATTACTTTAACATCCTTATCAGAAGAGGAAATACTGGAAATAAATGAAAGTTATATACTTACCATAATAATAAATCCCTTTGTGTCATTTTCATCTGGTTCAACTTTTGGGTGTCTGATCAATCCTCAGTTCCTTTTTGTAAAGCTATGGATCCTAGGGTTTGACTCGTCCACTACCCATAATTCCCTCTTTTCCACTAACATACCTCAAATCAAGATTGCTGATACTTCCCTGAATATTATCTCCATCCTATGACTGGAATATTTTTAGGGATCATAGCAACAGCAGCAGTAAGGTACCAAAAGGAAAAGTTTTACAGACAAGGCTCAGAAGAGGCTTGTCCAGTCACCAGAAGCAGTCAGTGACAATACTGAAAGGGGGAATGAAGGAGGCATGTTGAACCAGACAAAAATGAGACAACACTGTTCTATCATTATGGTAAGCACATAGGGTTCATATCAGATGATGTCTATTTTCACCCGATTCAATCTTTGGGACAAATTCTCAAGCTGAACAACAACTGGGTGTCATCAAGGAAGGACATTTCTGAGAACAGCAGAATCAAAAAGGAAGAACGTGATCTAGAATGCAAGTCTAATTTGTAATGCGATACAAAGGTATGGACCATGGACTATATTGTTGCTGCACAAATGTCAACAATGTGAACTCTGTTCATTAATGCCATAAAAGTAGCTACTACTCTGGGTTCTTCTTTATTAGGTTAAGGGTAAATCCTGGTTATTAAAACCAAAATAAATGCAGTCCAACAGCCATTTGGAAAGTGTGACTTTTGATATGCCTTTTCCCAATTTTGCTTTAGGAAAGGATATGAATAGGTGATCTGACTGCTGATATCCTTGGTTTGATGTAAACAGAATCTGAGATGTCTATGAACATCTAATGGGTGTAGCATATATTCTCCTTTAACAATCTGGGAAAAAGGAGTAGCAAAGCAAGTGATTCAGATTTACATTTGATGCTACCTTTGATAAAAAAGTAGTATTTCTCTCAGGATAATCTGTCTTTATGAGAAAACAAATATGGTGGCTTGCAAGATGGAGCTTGTAATTCAGAGATCCATCTAGTGGATGTAATTGCAACAAGAAAAATAGTTTTCCATGAGAAGTCTACTGAATTTCTTTGGTAAAAGGCTTGAAGCATAGTTGTGATATCCGATGACGGAACTTAATATGTGATTGGTGGTCTGAGTAAGAAAGTACCCTTGAGGAAGGTTTTAAAGATTCAAAGAGAGGATATGGAAGCATCATTATGGCCTATGTGAAACCTTGATATGGCGGCCATCTTTACCTTGATAGTGGAGTAATTGGACCCCTTCTTAAAAAGCTCTGACAGAAAATTTAAGATCGATGAGAAGACAGCAGAGCTAGGATCCAACTCTTGAGGAAGCCTAAACAGATTTTTTTTCCAATTTCCTTTGATATATCTTTTTGGGAAGCAGAAATAATGTGGATCACTGTGGCATCAGTGGCTATAATTAGATTTTAAGAACTATGTGGTCAACTTCAAGGCTATTAAGATCCAGTAGAAGCAATCCAGATGTGTGACTCAAGAGATCTGAATTCAAATCCATCACCTATGGAGGATGCAACAAATGAGGCCAAATAAAGGAGAGCCAAACTAACCAAGGCTAAAATGGGGCAATGAGAATCACACTGGTCTTGTATCTTCTGGCTTTCTGAATGAATTTTGTCAACAGTGATAGCAAATGAAAGCATAGAACATACCCGGGGACCAGTTGTGAACTAGACCATCCCCTCAGTGACTGTCCCCTGTAGACAGATCAAGGCAAAGTATTTGCTAAACTTGTTATTCAGAAAAGAGGTGAAGATATCACAGCAAGGTTGTCACCCGCAGCTGAAAATCTCTCTCTCTCCACTGCCTGATTGACAGACCACACTTCGCGTAGTAGAAATGACCTACACAACTTCTCTTCTAGTACATTTAATGTCCCCGGGATAGGCATTGCTGTCAGAAAACATTGCCCACTGCCACACTCTCATGGCTTCCCAGCAAAGAGGATATGATTATGTTCCCTTGTTTGTTGTTATACCAGACAGCTGCTATACTGTTTGTATGAATGGAGATAACGCCCTTGAGGAGGGAGTCCTGAAATCCCAGCAACACTAGCAGGGCTGCTCTCATCTCCAAGAGACTGAAGTAAAGGTAGGCCTCTAGAGATGACCAAACACTTTGAACGGTCTTCCCCTTGAAATGTCCCCCCACCCCAGAAGGGAAGCATCTGTGGTCAATGTGGCCCAGGGGACTGGTGGACAAACATTTTTTTTTCCTTTCATTACTGATGTAGAGGTCATTGACCATTTGATATGATCCCTGCAAACTTGCATGAGATGGTTCTTGCTACTGAGGGGTGAAGCCCTTGCCAGCACTTAAATGAAACGATCCACTCTAGTACTCTCAAATGGTATCTTGCCAGGTGAACTAGTGTAATGGTAGATGGCATCAAACCTAGCAGATGAAGTATCAACCTTGCTTGAGGAAGGGGCTGTTGAATAACCTGTGAGGCCACTAGGTGTAGGTATAGTACTATGGTGTCTGGAAGTTTGACAACTTGAAGGACAGTGTTGATGTGACATCCGATAAACTCCATGTGCCGAGTGGGTGACAGCTGAATTTTGGACTGATTGACTGCAATCCCCAGTAGCTGTACAAGGTGAAGCAACAGCTCCCAGTGTTGAGCCCATAGATCCCTGGAAGTAGTGGCAAGGAGTCAATTGTCTAGGTGTGAGAACACCCGGATCCCTTACAGTTGGAGATAAGCTGCTACCACTATTCTTAGCTCTTCTGAACATCTGAGAGTTGTGGTGGGACTGAAAGGTAGTGCCATGAGAACTGAAAATGATTGGCTTCCTGATGGAAACAGAGAAACTCCAGGACCACCTCTGTATTTTTATGTGATAACAGACAGATATTCTAGAGATATACAGAGAACATCCAATTATCCTTCTGCAGGACAGGCAATATGGACTAAACCAAGACCATCTGGAACTTAATCTGTCTTATGAATTGATTGAGATGGCTTTGGTCCAAAATCATCCTCAAGACCCCTGTCTTTTTTCAGAACTAAAAATAACTTGGGTCTCGGGGCACCTCTTGCATGATTTTCTTTTTTAGTAACTTAGACACTTCTGTTGCTGTAGATTCCAACTGACTGCATGGGATGTCAGGAACCTTTCTTTTCTTCTTTGAAGAATAAGAAAAGGAAATGATATAGCCCTTTTTTATTATCCATACTACTCATGAATGTGTTGCAATATCTTGTGAGTGAAAGGATAAGCACCCGACTGCCTCCAGAGTGCAGCAGTCAGATAACCACACAGGATTGCTGGTAGGGTTTTTTTGCTAAAGCGACAGTGAAATCCCTGGTTATGCAGTCTACATCTGCCCCTAGAGTGAAGTCCATTCAAAATCTCCCCCCGGGAAGGGGCCTGTCTTCAGGAGCGTCTTGGTGAGAACACCTTTGTTTACTAGAAAAAGAAGTTCTGGAAGGAGGAGAAGCAGCTTCCAATACCAGATAGAATTTTGCCATCTTGCTCATTCTTAGTAAGCATCTTTTTAGATTTTAGTCCACAAAGTGTGGAACCATTAAATGGGGTATTAATAAAAGATGTCTGAAAGCTTTCCAGGAAGTCACAAAGATGCATCCAAGTATGCCAACAGATGGAAATGCTGGTGCCTATTGATGTGACTGTGCCATCAGCTGCAATGGAAAGCAGACGCATGCACACATTAGATACAGACTGCAGTGTAAACAATTTAGAGTTCCCTATCTTTTGTACGTCTGATGTTGTTACCAATGGAGTACTTGTGAAGCTCTTTAGTCAGGGCCCTCTGAAAATGTGTCATATGGACAAGATTGTTCAGTGCTTTAATTGCAAAAGTTGCTGAAGCATGTGTCCATTTCCTAAACTTGTCCAACACTCCTGACTCTCTGTTAGGGGAGTGAATAGAAGCTCTCTCCTCAGACAGGACTTTTTATTCGGGTTGCCACTTCTACCATGGCATCTACTGGTGGCTGTTGCTCCAATGCTTCCTGTCTTTTGAAGCTACCAAATTCCTATGTGGTTTCTTGGGATAAGTATATCAGGGTCCTTCCATGTCTGCTGAGCCATAAAGTCTATAAGGACATCAATGGGCAGTATCACTCATGACTCAGAATAGACAGTACCAAAAGCCTTGAGAAGCACAGATTTGGCCAGTGAAGGAGTTTCAGTAGACCAACCCCCTCTGTACTTCAATTCTATATGGTCACAAAGGGTGACGTCTTTTTGAGGGCATTTTTGGGAACCTTCATACAGATCTGTGTTTTCTGTAACAGAATCTTGAGAGCTGTTCAGATGTTTTCGTTTGCAAGTCTGTTTTTTAGGATGTCTCAGAAAACTCTCAGGAAACAAGTCTGAATCAGACTGAAAATACGAGTAGTGAGTACCTCATTGGCATTAAGGCACAGACTGTCCCCATCAATCTAAATTAGTAGAATGAGTCACAGGATGCAAAATTTGGAGCAAATCCGAGCTTGAAGATAGCAACTGTCTTCCTGATGCAGCAAAAACCTGTTGAAATGCTTTGAAGGATGACGATGTGATCTGAGCCAAGGGAATATCCCTCCCATCTGATGATGAAGGAACAATCCCAGCCCCAATCAGCACTGGCACTGAGGCTGACCCAAGATCTGAGGTACTGAGAGCCAAAGCTCCTAAAGGCAGAGATGGCTCTGAATACTTCAGAACTGACTCCACCTCCAAGGAGACAACACAGACTCTTCATCTGAATCTGAAAGAAACAAAGCTGACAGATTAAGGAAAGTTAAAGCCAAAGTTACTCGAGCTGTCGGCTCTGACTAAGGTGCACTAGGGGGATTGGACCCATGGGGCCAAATCCGAGGGGCAGACCAGTGAAGGAGGATACAATGGAAGGTAGTTGGAACAGTACTTGGAGCACCCAAAGAGGATGGCACCAGGAGATCCCTAGTTGAATCTGTGTCCTCAGGAATATCTGCATCATTTGATGGATCTCCATTTCATTAAGGCTTCTGATGGACCAGACAGACCTTGAGAACAATGCAGATGGAGGTCTCAAGTTCCACCTCTCTTGCAGCATGGATGAGTGAACCCTAGGAGACTCACCTTCTGGGAAAAATCTTGGGTTGGGGTGTAAGGTCAGATCTGAGAAGCTGGTGAGTCCGACTTCCTCAGAGTTTTAGGTGTTAGACCTGTAGGATCTGTTGAATCCAGAGATCTTTTCCTAGAATTCTCTTTCCTCTTCTCTGCAGATCTTTCTCTTTCCTTAGACTTCTCTTTCAACTTCTCACTCTCTTTTTCCTTCTCATCCATTTGCTTACCTGGAAATGCTGAAACTGGTCTAGAAGTAATACACATTGAAGGTCGAGAAGATGAAGACACTTTCTAAGGGGATGAAAAACCTTTTAAGATAAGTTTTACGATAAGTTTTACTTTGTGACCCTTGAATGGCCCTAGTCACAAAAGGAGCAGAAACAATCACAATTTGCCTCAAGGTGGGTACAGCCCAAAAAATACACACACAATGAGTGCATTTCTTGAGGTGGTATTTTGTCCCCAAGACAAAGCCTATAGTTTTATTGGACATCAGTGTGGGAAAAAAAAAACAATAGTTATGCATATATTTGAAACTATATTGATAAAAATGTAATGTAAGAAATATTTGAAAATCACTTTTCTAAATATTTATCTGATAACTTAGGTAATTTATTTCAAACCTACGTCTAAGGAAAGCTACAAGTATTTAATTCTAAGTACAGGAAAATACTTATTTAACTTTTTTCACTACTTAGCCAATATTAAAATTCCACACAGCATACTTGTAGGATTACAGGTTTGTTAAAAATACTATCAACTATTTTATAATAACTAGTCTAACATAAAAGACAATTTAGAAAGGGTTAGGGAGGAGAAATCTATTAAAGAATAAATAACCTTCACTAACTGTGAAGATATAGAGGCCTCAAAAACAAGTCTGAAAGTTTAGGTGGCAAATGAGATCTGAGGTACATTAATGGATAGTATGGAATTATGGGTAAGGAAGGAGTCAGACCCTCAGATCCAAAGCTTCACTGAAGCTATAGCTGCTGGCTCAGGTATGGGTGTATAATAAGTTGAAAGATTGAGAAACCTTATACAAGCTCTGTGCTTTTATAGGGGCAGCAGGCCAACTGTCAAGGCAATTGTAAGCAGTTACACACACATCCTCCAGTGCTGACAGCAGGGGAGGGATTCGAGAAGGTTCTGGAAATTCCATTTGTAACAGTTCACAGTATCTTCTGAAAGAATAAGCACCTTGGAGTTCTCCCACCGGATAGAGTTTTAGAGGAAGACAATTAATGAATCAGATACCAAGCTTTCTGCTGAGTTTCAATCAGAAATATGAGGAGAAAACCCTGCATCTCTCCAGATTCAGAATCATGAATCTCTTAAGATTTTTATTTTTTTTTTTACTAGAAACCACTATGTAAGATGCATCATTAGCCTGAACTAGACCCAGAGCCAGACCTAATAAACTACTGCTATAAAGGAAGATTTATGAAGGAACAGATACAGGTTTGGTTTTCTGTTTCTTTTTGTGCAGTTTAATTAGGGCCAACAGGGCTGTTAATGGCATCAACAGCAGCTTCCCTAGGGATATGCACAACAGTCTGACTAAACCTATAAAACCTTTCTGTCCCTTCACCCTGGGATGACAAGAGTGGCTTTCCCTTGCCCAATGATGGGACCCCAACTGCTGCACAGGACATGGCTAATCCCCAGTCCATGAGAGGTCTGAGGAATCAGGTTTGGCTACAGCAGTGTCACCCACCTGCAGCTGAGACAAACTGCTAACCTGTTATGGCAGATAAGGCTGTTTGCTTAACTTTTTCTATTTGTAGCTAGAAAAAGGACGGACCATGGTAAGAGTCTGTTCCATGGTAAAGCCAAAACTGATGCCTCTTTCTAAGGGAAACCAAACAGCACAAGCTGGTAAATATTCAAATTCTAAGAAATTCACTCCCCCCCCCCCCCAAGTAAAAAGCACTTTAATACATGTTATCAGCCCCAAAAGGTAAAATAAAATATTAAATGAGGAAATGTTTTCCCCAAAGGGAACTAATATGCTAAGCAATGGAGCAGCACAAGTCAACTATCAATGTTTGAAAGCCCAAAGAGGACCTCTCTCTTCAGTAGCAGAAAAGCTCTGGGAGCTTGGAACCCAAAGCTATCTTTTCATACAGCTCAGCACAAGCTGCCTAAAGGTTTTGGCACATGGAATGTGCATTGCAGTTTTGGAAGCTGGTTAGCTGTCTAATCCTTGACAGGTTATAACCCATATAGGTTAGGCTACTGCAGCAATGAGCAATAGGATAAACATTCCTCATTAAAAATTTTTACCATCAATAAAATGGGTAACAGACTATTTAATAATGTGTCGTTCGATATTACTAAATTATTCAATAGATGGCATGGCAACACTTAAATGACATAAATGCCAACCCACTTTTACATATAGTTTATCATCCTACTAGGGGCCGCAGTATTCCTAGAGACAGCCCTTGCACATATAGCTGGTTCTTATGCATCTCTGTATGCATCACCCTGCCTTAAGTCAGACTATAAATTATTGACCTCTTCCTTTACAACTGGTGGTGCTACCCCTGTCAATACTTGTGTATTTGGGGACCTCGCAAAAAGCAAACCTCCTTCAGTTACTTGATGACCTAAATAAAATTGGTTGTTAACCAGTCTGATGTATCCCATTGCTAAAGTTGATGGCAATTCCTATGTCTTCCATACCCACTTAATTAGTTTTTCTGGTAAATATGTTCCTATCCACTATGAATATAATAAAAACTTCAAAACAATCCCCTGTGGTGGAATATCAATATAAATAAATTTTGTAATGAGAGAAGGAAATTGCATACTGCTTATAAGATAATTCATTCTACGTCTTTTAACACAACTCAAATAAACCAGAAAAAGAGCTTAACGGAATCATTAGGAAGCTGAAACATGAATATCGAAAATACTGGCGTGGGCACTCCACAATAACCACGGCTCGAACAGGAAAAAATATTTTATTACTAATCCACAGTTCACAATTCCAAACGTAGATGTAGTGATCAGTTAAGCGCTTTCATCTGTATAAAGTACAGACTTCCTCAGAACCAATCTTACAATTTTAAAAACACCATTTTAATACCCTCTTTGGCGCCAAAACTGTATGTAAAAAAAGTACAGTTTTGTACCTACCATAAATGTAGATGTTCGAAGATCCACATTGCTGCAGTCCTTACATATGGGTAGTCCGCTGTCCTCGGTCGGCCCGAATACCAAAGTATTAGGCTGACGTCGGTCAAGGCGCTTAAAACTGACATCAGGACGTCAGGGTACAAAAGCGCATGACCGACGTCATATCCTCAGTCTTTTCTTGCCCCAGATGTCAGAAGGCCCTAAAAAGAAAGGGCGAAGCCAAAAAACAGCAAAAAACAACCAACCACCCCTGCACTAACCATATTTACAATATTTACAACCCAAACCACACAACCACCTCTAACTACAGAGAGGAAGGAGGGAGGGTAAATTGGACTGCAGCAATGTGGATCTTCGAACATCTACATTTATGGTAGGTACAAATCTGTACTATGTTCTTCATCTCACATTGCTGCAGTCCTTACATATGGGTAGAATCCCAAAGCAGAGGTAAGGGAGGATGGCAAAACTATAAAGCATTAGGAGCTGCCAAAATGCCCTGTAAAATTGCAGTGGCAAATCCAGCCCTAGATTTAGAGTAAAGTGGAAGGTGGTAATGCTTAGAGAAAGTATGCACTGAACTCCAAGTAGCTGCCTCCAAAATATCCTTAGTAGCCACCCCCCTTAAAAAAGCTGTAGAAGTGGCAGTAGCCCTAGTGGAATGAGGCCTAATCCCAGATGGAATCTCCTTACCATGATGGGAATAACAGAAAGCAATACAAAACCAATCCACTTAGAAATAGTTTGTTTTGAAACAGGTTTGCCCTGAGAACACAAAGCAAATGAAACAAACAACTGCTGAGACTGCCTGAACCCTTTAGTTCTGTTCAAATAATATCGCAACTGTCTGTGTATATCCAAAGTGTGCAAAATCTTCTCCCCTTTATTTTGGGGGTTTGCATAAAAGGTAGGCAAATGAATAGTTTGGTTTAAAGCCACACTAGAAACCACTTTAGGCATAAAGGAAGGGTTAGTATGCAAAGACACCCTATCCTTGTGGAAAATTAAGAAAGGCTCAACCTCCATAAGGGCCTGTAATTCAGAAACCCTTCTCGCAGATGTAATGGCCAACAAAAAAGCAGTCTTCCATGATAAATATTTCAACTCGGCAGTCGCTGCAGGCTCAAAAGGTTGTAGAGTGAGTTTCTCCAACACAAAATTGAGATCCCAAGCAGGAGTAGGAGCTCTACGTGGGGGTCTTATATTCTTTGCCCCTCTAAGGAATTGCTTAAACAAAGGATGAGAAAATAATAGTGGGTCACAGTCATAGTGAGCAGAAATTGCTGCAGCATGAACCTTTATAGAGGAGAAGGACAAACCTTTGTCCAATAACTCAGTAAGGTATTGAAGAGCAACACTTAAGTTAGGTTTAGAAACATCAAAGTCCTTTGCTGTACTCCAAATTAAAAATCTCCTCCATTTATCTGCGTAAACTTTCCTTGTACTAGGCCTTCTGGCCTCCAAAATAACATTCAAAACTTGTTGTGGAAGCTGAGACCCTCCAGGATTTAAAACAGAGTATGCCAGGCTGTTAGATGTAGAGAGTGAAGTTTGACATTGAGTAAATGACTGTTCTCCTGAGACAGCAGGTGTGGAATCGAAGGCAAAGGCCATGGAGGCTCCCGTACCAGACTTCTCAGTAATGGGTACCAGTGCTGTCGAGGCCAATCCGGAGCTATTAAAATCATGGTTGGCTTGTCCTGTCTGACCTTCAGGAGTACCTTTGGGAGTAGAGGCAGTGGTGGAAAGGCATACACGTGAAGATTGCTCCAATTGAATGAGAGAGCATCCACTTTCCAAGCTGTGGGATGAAACCTTTTCGTGCAAAACTTTGGCAGCTGGTAATTTAGTGGAGAAGCGAACAGATCTATGTCTGGAGTTCCCCATAACACTGTCAATTTTGAAATACATGAGGATCCAATTTCCACTCGTGGGGATCCATAATTTGTCTGCTCAACACATCTGCTAAGGAGTTCTGTGCTCCTGGCAGAAACCTTGCCTGAAGATTTAGCTGCAAACTGAGAGCAGTCTCCCACAAAATCATTGCTTGTCTGCATAGAGGATATGAATGTGTCCCCTTGCTTGTTGATGTACCACATGACAGTTGTGTTGTCTGTTTGAATCAACACCTGCCCTGGAAGAAGTAACTCCTTGAAAGCTATCAATGCAAATTGGACTGCTAACATCTCCTTCAAGTTGATATGTAAATGTTGAAGTCTGGCAGGCCACGTGTCTTGTACCCATTTTCCATTTAGATGAGCTCCCCAAGCTTTTTCTGAGGCATCTGTCGTTAGAATCTGACTCGCCTCTGGTCGGGTCACAGAGAGTCCCTTGTTTAGGTGACATTCCTGTGCCCACCACAAAAATTCCTTTTGAATGCAAGGTATTATCTGAATGACAGTGTCCATATCTTGGCAGTGTTGCGTCCATACATTTTTGAGATACCATTGTAGCTTCCTCATATGCAGTTTGGCATTGGGAAGTACCAGAATACAAGATGCCATGAACCCCAAGGCTTGAAGGACTGTCCTTGCAGTCAGCCTGGACTGACGAGACAATTGATGGAAATAAAGAGAAAGATTATTTTGTTTGTCCGGGGTCAAAAAGGCCATCTGGGATGCTGTATTCAGTCTCACACCCAGAAAGCACATGTCCTGAGAGGGTACTAGACTGGACTTTATTTCGTTCACAGAATACCCTAGGCATCCTAACACTGCCATCACATACTGTAAATGATGAAGAAGTTCGTCCTTTCCTTGAGCCAGAATCAGGCAATTGTCCAAATAAGGATAGATTTGTATTCCTCTTAGCCTGAAGAAAGCTACCACTGGAGCCAGAACCTTCGTGAACACTCTGGGCGCAGTAGATAAGCCAAAGGGCAATGCAGAGAACTGATAATGAAAAGTCCCAGCCCGAAAACGCAGATACTTCCTGCAACTGGGCCTGATAGGAACATGAAGATAAGCCTCCTTAAGATCCAGAGTCACCATCCAGTGATCTTTGCCCAGCAGAGGTAAAAGCTGCTGTAACGTCAACATTTTGAACTTGGGAATGTCCAGATATGTGTTGAGGATAGATAAGTCCAAAATGGGTCTCCATGTGTCCCCTTTCTTTGGTACTAGAAACAGGCGAGAATAAAATCCTAGGCCCACTTCTGGCAGAGGGACCGGTTGTATAGCTCCTATTTGAAGTAGAAGAGAAATTTGGTTGTGAGCCTCTAGTCTTTGCTGAGGAGGAACGTCTGGCATGCCTTTGAAAGGAGGCAAGGTATGGAAATAAAACTTGTAACCTCGGTGTATGATATCCAGTACCCATTTGTCTTGGGTAATTAAAATCCAATTTTCCTTGAAAAGTGCCAACCTTCCTCCCAAAGGTGCCGCCAGGCAAGAGGGATCTGGCAGCTGAAAAAGTAGGTCATTGGGCCTGTTTACGAAAGGACTGGCCCCTACCCTCACTCGAAGATTGTGCAGGTGAACTCCCAGTTCTAGGTCTGATGGAACTCTGTGCTCTGCCCCTACCACGTCTAGATCTACCCCTAGACTGAGAATCATAAGAAGGATACGTCCACCCCTTAGCAGGCCAATTCCTACTAAACTTTGGAGGCTGAACTTACAAAAAATCCTTAACAGTCTGCATAGACTTAGCCTTGTCCTCCATTTTCTTCAAGACTGATTCCACAGGTGGACCAAACAACACTTCAGACTGCAAAGGAGCATCCAAAATCCTTGTTTTAACATGGTCAGAAAAATTCTGATCCTTCAGCCAGGCGTGCCTGCGAAGAACTGAACCAGTGGCAGCCACCCTAGGCGAGGCCTGCACAGCATCAAAACCACATTGTAAAGAATGCTTACCAACCTGCTCAGAGACATGCACCAAATCTTGTAATTCTTTACACTCAATGCCTTCTGCCAGAGCATCCACCTTAGATTTCAATTGAGAAAGAAGATAGTTTTGATATTTCAACATATGAAACTGGCAATTCAAAGCCCTCATTGCTAAGGTAGAAGAAGTATAGACCTTCTTTCCCCATCTATCCAAAGCTCTGGCCTCTTTATCTAGAGGAACCGGATTTTTTTACAACAGAGGCCTTAACACCCTTGGGTCCCTGACTAATAGTTTCTGGGTCCGCCCTAGGACTCTTATAAAGGTATTTATGAGCCTCAGGCACCCTGTAATACCTATCTGGTTTAACAGGTGCAGGAGGCAGAGAATCAGGATTGCGAAGCCTCTGAAAACACATCCTGCACAACATCCAGAACAGGTGGAATAGCTAAGGGCCTATGTTGAGGTAAAAGCAAAAATTCCCTAAGCCTTTTCCGAGAATCAGAGAAGTCTTGACCTTCCCACTTAAAATGCTCCCTCATAGAGTGAAGAGTCTCTGAAAAAGAAAAATCCTCTGGAGGAGAAGCAGAAGGAGTGGAATCTTCTGCATCAGAATCAGAATAAGGAGAGTACACCTGCAAGTCTTCAGCCGAAGACTCTGAAACATCTGAAGCCTGTTCAAAACTTCCCAACTCTGGCTCCACCCTAGGCCTCTTATCAGGAGGGGGCAAAGAACCTCTAATCAGAGTAATCAAATCTTCTGCCATTTTAAGCATGTGCTTCTTAGGCACAGACCCTGCTGAACTAGGAGTGACACCAACAGATGCTAAACCTGGCCTGCCCCTGGGAGAAGCCTTGGAAACAGAAGGAGAGGGCCGAACCACCCTGGGAAGGGAGGGGAGTACAGTAACCTGAGAAGCCCCTTTAGCCTGCCCTGCCTCAAGAGAGGCCACATCCTGCAAAATTAAAGTCTCCCCCTGAGACTCTAAAGAAGTCTCCGTCGGACCCACCGGTTCCACTGAAGCCTCTAAAGAACCGGCGCCCAGAACGGACGACTCATCTTGCCTGGGTTTAACTGTCTTGTCTTTGCGCTTCTTCGTGGAAGCGGGTGCCGGAGAATCCGACGGCATATTATAATTGCACCGCTTACCGAAGACCAGCCTAGCACAATCTAACCTTCGCTTAATAGTGCGCTTATTGAACCTAGCACAAAAGCGACACCCGACTACGTCGTGCTCAGGCCCCAAACAAGGAATGCACAAAGAATGATAATCCCTATGCGGTATCTGTTTCCCACAAGAAATACAATTATTCACTTTTTCTGACATCCGGTACTACACCGAGGCAAGAAAAAACCAAAATAATCCCCAACGGGGTACTTAGCCAACTTGGATTCGGTCTGAAACTCCGAACTCGAAAAATTTCAGAACGCCGAACGGCACTTGCAACGCTGCTTCTGCATCGGACCATGCGGCAAAAAAGACAGAGGATATGACGTCGGTCATGCGCTTTTGTACCCTGACGTCCTGATGTCAGTTTTAAGCGCCTTGACTGACGTCAGCCTAATACTTTGGTATTCGGGCCGACCGAAGACAGCGGACTACCCATATGTAAAGACTGCAGCAATGTGAGATGAAGAACATCATTTAAAATTTAAAGAGACATTGCCTCAATAATAAATGATATCCCCCTACTCTATGATATCAGCAATGTATGAATAAATGTTTACTAAAAATGCACTAATAAATATATCATATGTAAAAACATATGTTAAACATAAAACATGAACTATGCCATAATAAGAAATGGCTTAATACTAATATATTAATTTATACCAGGAGATCTTGTAGCGTCAGTGATAATTTGCCATTTACTTTCTTTACTGGCCAATAACGCTTTCCAATTCCCTCCATATGGTGAAACATCAACCTGATCTATTAAAGCGAACTTAAATTGATGTTTGTCTCCTTTGAAAGAGAAATGTCTATACAGTGCATTGTTTTTATCCTTCACTTTTATCCTATAGATATGTTCATAAATCCGCGACAGCAAATTATCACTGACACTACAAGATCTCCTGGTATAAATGAATATATTAATATATTAGTATTAAGCCATTTCTTATTATGGCATAGTTCATGTTTTATGTTTAACATATGTTTTTACATACGATATATTTATTAGTGCATTTTTAGTAAACATTTATTCATACATAAACATTATGTTGCTACCAGCTGTGTCCTTTATACTGGACTTGTGTGACTCCCTGGACCTCCATCAGTTTTTCTCGTTTATGCTCATTATGCAAGCCAAAGATAATTCTGAGCCCCATATGAATATCTCTGCTAGTTTTATCAAATATCAGTCTCAAACATTTGGTTTAATTTATAATGTTTTGTGCCTTTCGTTTGATTAATAATACATTTTGTACTATTCGTTTGATTAATAATGTGTTTTGTGCCTTATAAATGCGCAGTTTCATTTTCTTTGCCAAATAAATCATTTGTGAAATTTTGTTTACCTTAAGTTCATTTCTGGCCCTTTTTTGTTTGCTCCATTTTACTCAACCAGCTTAATCTGCCTTCACCTTCAACTCTGCACCTTATGGCTTGAAGAAGTTGCTCTCTTAATCCTGGTTCTGAAACCATGTTGCTTGTTTGGTCAGGATAAAACAGATGAACATTCATGGGTTCAGTTCAAGCAGCTTTACTATACACAAACATCAGAAATGAGGCTTTGTAACAAACTTAAATAAAATTATAAACACACTGACTACACACTCATACATGTTAACACTCTGGCTGTTCTCTCAAAATGGCACTACTGCCAGCACATGCTTACTATTTATGTGCATGTGCTTACATCTGGAAATGTTTCTTAAAGGTACATACACATGCTCTGATCTACAATTAGATAGACTTGCATTCCATTAGATACACTTACATTCCACTATACTCAACCTCCAGTCTCCTTATCCCACCTTACCTCCTTGCAAATATGCTTCTCTGCACTTCTGTAATCTACTATGCTACATGTTATTGTTGATGTATTTCTAGCATATTAAGCTATCATTGTATAATTTTCTTATTGCAATTGTTTATTTTGAATGTAATTGATGTTACTTGTGCTTGTATGCATAGTACTGCATATTTTAATATCAGTGTCCATTACTGTCTTTCTATAGCCATCTGGCCTAGGTTATTCCTGAAAAACATATCTGAATCTGTATATTTACCCAGTAAATAAATGTGTAAAATAATATAGCATAACAAAATATTAATTTAAAAGATCCATTTCAGTCCCACTAGATAAATGTCAAGAGTTCAAGAAAAATACTAAAAATGTGAACAGTGAACAAAACTTCACGTCTTAAGGAAATCCACATATTCAGTACAGGAAAACTTATTTTAACACTGACTTGGTATGTGGGCAGCTATCGACAGCTGAGACTAAGCAGGGCCTACTTATGTATCATCTTCCTTGCAAATGGCTTGCAAACAGCAGCAGATTTGATGTTTATAACATCAAATAACAGGTTTCCTGAAAAACAAACAGAAATATATGTGACTGCTTCACAAAATGTGATCATAAGTGACCAAAATCTTCTGAATGCAAAGCACATTTCGGAATTAAAAGCCCAGAAAAAAAAATGCATTGGGAAAGCTCCCTGCAGTACCCCTCCACATGAGAGTTCCACACCCATACTAGTTAAAAATCACATCTCCAAGGTTGTACCATTACATGGAAAGGAGATATGTCAGGTATGCTAAAAATATGTCTTTCAGGAGAAAAGATCACACACATGAATGTCAAACGCTAGTGTTTCTCTAACAGTATGGCACCAGATATAAGGACTACTAAACTATGACGCAGAGTATTAAGAAATAGCCTCCTTTAGGCAACTCGTTGTTTGACTATTATCAATGGATGCAGGCTTGCTAGTTGTTGCTGAAGCACCTACCCAAAAGGAGAAAATGCTGAGAGAAGAAAAGGAGCCACTTTTGTGATTTTAAGTATTTTCTTCTGATTTTTTGTTAAGTTTTACTGCTTTGCCACCTACTTTTTGGCATTTTCCGGCTTGCTAAAGTTTATATCTGTAACAGTAACAGTACTTGGAACACATCTAGAGCCTGTTTACTGCATTTCCTGTGTTGCACTTAATTTAAAATTGTTTTTTCTCTAAAAACTGCATTTTACCTGATTTTGGCCTAGCACTCAAGTATGGGGTCATTTATTGTACTGTTGTGATTATTTTGCTACTTGTGTATCTGTGCTACCTTTAAATTACAACAAAAAGAAAAAAAAAAAAAATCTTGCTTTTTTCCCACTTTCTGAAAGTTAAGAAAGTTCAGTTACAGATTTGCTGTTATGAACTGTTTGGAAGTTTCTAAAAGGCCAGTGCTTGCTTGGGCTAAAGGGAAGTCTCTGTGTTCATCAGTGGGAGTGGTTAACACTGAAGAGCCTGCCTGTCCCTGGAGGAGTGGTTACTACCTAGAAGCTGTAGTTTTATTGGCCATTTTGGGCCAATTCTAAACTCCTTGATCTCTCTCTCTTAAAACTCTACAACTCTCTTTTTTCACGGTTTTGCGCAGAGCAGCATCGGGCAGCGTCGCCTAAACAGGTTTAAACTATTCCAGGCTCCACAAAGTCTGCTCTTCACTTTCTCCCTTAGAACTGTTCAAACTCTTAAAGTAATCACTCTATTCTCTTTCTAAAGCCCTGCACTTGCTCAGCTCTTATAAGGAAACACTAACTAACTAAAGCACTACACCCTCCTTGACTTCTCATAAGTATTAGACTCCCGATTGGTCCTTCCTGATCAAGTGAAAAATCAGTTCCCTTCCCTAATGTGATCAGTAAAAAAAAAAAAAACAGTTCCCTATACTAATCTGGTATGTCCAAGGGTCAGTTTCAAGGTTACTCTCCAGTCCAGCTGGTGAATCTGGGAATGTTACAATTGCCTTATGTACACAGACAACCCTCTCCTCCTTCCAACAAACTCTAATACATGTGAGAGATGCAGTTACACAGCCAAACTGGAGGCAGAGCTCTCTCAACCCAAGACTGGCACAGTCAGTCAGGAGGAAAAGGTAACCACCCACACCACAAATCCAGTCTCACACAGACCTATTGCATCTGCATACCCAACACATAAACACACAAAAACATACTCGGAGGCTCTAAATAAAAATCTGCCTAAACAGCAAAGACCTCCTAAGCAGATATCCAAGCAACAGCCACCCCTCAACAATACCCACAAATCACTTATCTCACAAAATCAGTGTGCCTCACAGTCACAGCCCATAAAACCAAACAACACACCAAATACACTTGTTATAGGGGACTCTATTGTCCAGCACACTGACGTCCCACTCACCAGACTGAACAAGGAGAAGGTCACTGTAAGCTGCCTGTTGGGTGCCAGGATCTGCCACATAATGCAAACACTCAGGTCACTCCATATTAAGTACAAGTATGACTCAGTCATTGTCCATGCTGGTGTGAATGACCTGAGACGTACCTCCCTGGACTACATGAAGAGAGACAGAGGAGCTCTCTGACCGTGTAGCCCAGGCTGGTATGTCCCTGACCTTGAGTAGCATCTTGCCCTCACCAAGAATGATGCCACAGTATAAAGACAAAATGATCAGTTTCAAAAATTGGCTAAAGTATTGGTGTCATTCAAAGGGGATCCAGTGTCTGTCAGCCTGGGATGACATGCTAGACAAGCCACGTTGCTTCGCTAGGGACGGCTTGCACCTGTCACCCTTACGCTTTCGTATACTGGCCAAGGCTCTTGCCACCCCCATAGTGCCTTTTTTAGGCAAGGCTCAAAGGACAAACCCACCTCCATAGACAACCCAAAGATAACAAAAACTAAAGGTAATGCTACTCAATGCCAGAAGTCTAAACCTCAAGAGGCACGCACTCGAGACTCTCCTCAGTATGGAGTAAATCGATATCTGTGCAGTAACAGAAACCTGGTTCAAGACTCCTGAGAGCACCCCAGCACTACCAGGTTATAACTCATACCATGCGTTTCGGCCCCAAAACTCGGACCGAAGCACAAAAGGAGGGGGAGTATCTATATTCATCAAAGATCCCTACACCTCCAGGTTAGTGGCACTGCACGAAGAATCGGAAACCATCCATGTGCAACTAACAGCGGGCAAAACTGCCTTTCAGTTTGTAGCCTGCTACAGAACACCCTCCCTATTACAGGAGCCCCACTTGGCATTCCTGAGAACACTGGAGAATATGAAGGTCTCTCCAAACACTATGTTATTGGGTGACTTCAACTACCCAAACATTGACTGGGATAACTACTCAAGCCCAAACACCCTCGCCCAAAGGTTCCTTGAATTTATAAACTCTAATGCAATGGAACAACTGGTCACCACTCCCCCAAGAGGCAACAACATATTGGACCTGGTCATCACCAACATGGGGACTCTATGTTCCACACCAGAGGTAAACCCCTCATTGGTAAGATCAGACCATAAACAAATTTCCCTGGACATCCATATCCCGTCCCCACCCCCAGCCAAGGAAATCACTGTAAAAAATTTCTCCAAAGCCAACTTTGCACTTCTCAAGACTGAGGTGGAATCCTTCAAAGCCCCTGGGCCAGAGGATAATACAGCCCAATCCACAGAATCCTTTACAAATGCATTCTATGAGCACCTGCAGGAATGCATGGATCGTGCTATCCCAAATAAAACTAAGACTCACTCCTCCAAAAACAGGAGACCGGTCTGGTGGACCCCGGCCATAAATTAGCTATACAACAGAAGGAGGAGGAAGCTACTACATGAGAGCAAAATCCCAAAAAGGGAAGGCATCTCTGATCAGTATTAGCAAGAAACTTCGATCCATCATAAAATCATCAAAGGCCAGTTTCGAAAGAAAAATTGCCCTAGACACTAAAGATAATCACAAGGCCTCCTTTAGTTACATCAGAAACATGGGCGGAAACTCCCAGATATGCTCTGAATTGTTGCATAACGGTACAAAATATACTGAACCTACAGATATAGCCAACATCCTGGCAGACAGATTCAGCGCAAACTTCTCCCCCCCCCCCCCACAAAGGAGCAAACGCCTATCCCAACTGAATGTAACCTCCCTGACATCACAGATGCACAGGTGAAAGCTGCCCTCTCCAAAGCAAAAAACACAGCATCTATGGGACCGGACGGTGTCCCAGGCTGTCTTACATGAGCTCCAAGAAGAACTGAACCCTCACATTAAGTCACTGTTCAAACTTAGCCTTAATACAGGATATGTACCCAAAGAATGGCGTACAGTTACAGTGGTCCCACTCCACAAAAGTGGTGCCACAACGGACCCCGGAAACTATCGCCCCATAAGCCTGACTAGTCTGGTCTGTAAAGCTATGGAGCGTATTATCATGGAACACAAACAAGGACAATGGGAGCCTCCAGACACTGGACCCTACCCAATTCGGCTTTAAGGGCAGATCTTGCCTCTTAAACCTAGTTGATTTCTTTGAAACAGTTACCAAAGCCATAGATGAGGGCAAGGTAGTCCACACAGCCTACCTGGACCTCGCAAAAGCCTTCGACACAATACCCCACTCGGGCATCATAAATAAGCTTACCAGCTTAAATAACATCCCCTATATCACAAGATGGGTTGCAAACTGGCTCAGAGATAGAACCCAAATGGTCAGAATCGCAGGTGCCATGTCCGAATCCAAACCAGTTACAAGTGGCATCCCACAGGGCTCAGTTCTGGGACATCTCTTGTTCAGTATATACTTCTCTGAGGTTCAGGCTAACACAGGGGGATTAGGGCTGACAAAGTTCGCAGATGACTGCAAACTGGGGGCCATAATCGAATCTCCAGCTGACACAAGCATCCTCCAAAAGGGTCTCACAGAGACGGATGCTTGGTGCCAGAGCCACGGCCTCAAGCTAAATGCTAAAAAGTGCATAGTCATCCCCTTTGGGAAAAACAAGCTGCCCACAAATTACCACATAGGTGGTCATCCATCAAGTACGGAAGAAGTGATGAGAGATTTGGGGACCAACGTAGATAGTAATCTCTCCTTTGATAATCACATTGCCAAAGTGGTTAGAAAGACCTTCTATATAGCCCACCTTATCACGAAAGGGTTTGCATCTAGATCAAGAGAGGTCATTGTGCCCCTCTACTCGTCACTCATCAGGCCCATAATTGAATACAATGCCCCTTTTGGGATGTACCTTACCCGACACCTGCAGCAACTGGAGAGACCCCTAGAGTACCTCACCAAGAGGATCATGGGCTACAAACAGATGTTCTATGCAGCTTGACTAAAGAAACCCCAGCTCTACTCAGTTGCTTACCGCCTACTCAGAGGCGATCTATGCCTGACGTACAAAGCCATGTCAAACCCAGAATTAATGGACATGCTCCACCTCAAAAAATCCAAGTCCCTTAGAGCTACATGCTCCAGGGACCTAAACCTCAGCACAAAACTAAATAGGACATGCTGGAGGGACAGATTCATTTCCCAAAGGCTCCCCTCACTCTGGAATAGAATCCCAATTCACGTTAGACATAGCCCCTCGCTGACTCTCTTCAAGCGAAATTTGGACGCGTGGATGGGAAATCGCAAATTCACCCCTGGGATCTCTCCTGTGTCCCTGCTAGACAGAGGCACAGTAAACTAATCTTAAAAGGGTACCTTCTGTGACCTACTTTACAGAGGCACAGTAGGCTAATCTAATAGGGAGGCGGAAGCCAAATACACTCTGGCTAAGCTTATAAATGCCCTAGGGCAGATAGCCTAGTATCTACCTATGAACCTATGAACCTATACATAAAAGATAACTGCTGCTGAAATTGACTGCATATGGCAATCTTTTCACTCGTCTTTCATCTGTGAAATCTCTCTTTCGTGACTTCCAACTCTGGCAATGCAAAGCGTTTGCTAGCATCATCATCATTGTTACAGTCTGTCCAAGTAACAAAATGCTGGCCCTTCCTTAATTGTATACAAAGTGCGATGAGGAGGGAGAGAGAGGAATTTGGAGAAACTAGGGGTTTGATAGTCATCCCCTCAAGTCTTCAAACAAAAGTGTCTTTCCGGATTTGGTACTTTTCTGTTATCGGGACAACAGTCAATGAGCATTTGGAATCCTACCGCTCATTATAACGTTGATCATTCAGCTGTTGCGTAAATGGGTACCACACGTACATTTATTTTGATGTGAAATTTAGTAAGTGTGGTCGATCACATTTAATAAATTACTGCAATCATTTCACTTACACACTTGTCTTACTCGAAATAATGCATGCAAACAGGGTATAACAGGAAGTGAATTACCAGGCATTATTCGGAGAAAAAGCAAGTCTATAACTGCAATGCTTGCCATTATTTATGAAATGTGAAATACCACACTTTTCTCCTAAAACCGCCAGTTGTAGAAAATGGGGAGGGGTTTGAGCTGAAAACAACAGAGAGTTCTGAGGTATGTGTCATCTATAAAGGAAACCAAACCAGGAAGTACTTGTTGCCCTGATAACATTTTTAAAAAATGTGTCCCACTTTTTGCCCATAGCTTTTTTTTCCACGCCATAAGATGTACTGCATTCCATTTTGGGGATGAGAACTTCACAGCTATGTCATCGTAGCAATATATGAATTTTTCGAGACAAACAATTATATTTGTAGACTGTGGAAGGCGAAACTGGAAGCCTAAGCTTAAACAAAACATAAAACCCAGACTTCCCCAAAATTGTATGCTGTCTCATTTGCAGTTCTGTTGATTCTTTTGATACTGGATATTTCTGCTAATATTGGCAATGAAAGACAACTTCCCTTATGACAAAACTGGTAACGAGACAAAAACTGCTGTTGCCCCGTTAATGGAAAAGTACCCCGGATTTTGTGTCATAAGAAGTTACCAGACTACTGGCCCTAGGGCCTTTATACGCCTAGCCATGTTATACCCTTGTTACCTTATTGACCAAGTTGTATAGTCTGTATTTGAGGTGTGAGTTTACGATCAGCACCAACAACCCTTATCCAGGAGGGACATTGGTGACACTCCCAGTGTAAATTTATAGTCTCTCATCCAGTAGTCTAAGTTATGCTTAAATAGAGTCTTTGAGGAGCTCTATTTTACGTGAATTGGGAGTTTGTTACAGATGAATGCAATCTCTGGGAGACATATCTGTCACTCTAGCAGGTCCTGTTAATGTCACAGGCTACGTTAAGATTCCCAGAGCATGCTCATCTTGTCCTATTTGATTTGCAGATGTGCAGCATTTTCATTAGGGTAAGAACTGAGACTGCTCTGTAGACCATGTAAAAGTTGCCTCTCTGCAGCCTAGAACATACAGATCACAGTGACAGGGCTTTCGGTCTGTCCATGTAAGTCATGTGTTGAAAGCCCTGAATTTTCTTGGTGGGAAACCTCTGAGGTCTCTCCAGCTGATGCACGTGTCTGGTGAGGTATATAGAGAAGGAAGCGTTGTACTCTATTTGTAGTCTGATGAGGTATGAGTACAGGGGAGTTGTAACATCCTTAGCCCTGGATGTAATGCCCTTACTTGCTGCATGTGTCTGGTGAGGTATGTACAGAAGGGAGCGTTGTACTCTACTAGTTACCTGATGAGGGATGGTACAGGGGATTTGTAACATCCTTAGCTCTAGCTGTAATGCCCTTACGTAAGAGATCTGCAACATAGAAGGCCTTCTTACCACTGTGGACACATGGTGATCAAAGTTAAGGTAGCTATCAACCTGTGTTCCCAAATCTCTCACCACAGGGTTTGAGATAAGGAGGGTACTGTTAAAATTGTAATTTGCTGGGACTTCCCCTTTGCTGAAAGGGATGATAATGCATTTTTTTGCATTTAGTTTATGTCTGTGGCTTTGGCACCAATCCTTTGTGCAAATCTTTTATGTAGCATGTCAACACAGTTGGGGGACTCGAGTGCACTCAATTTGCAGTTATCAGAGAACGTGGTAAGCCACAGGCCATTTATTTTTGCCTGAACTTCTGAGAAATAGATTCCAAACAGTAGGGGGCCCAGCACAGATATTTGTGGTACATCACTGATAACTGGTTTGCTTGTAGTGGTAGAATCCTCAACTTTGACTGCATGCGTTCTGTTAGTGAGCCAGTTTGCTACCCATCTAGTCCCATATGGATTAATTCCCAGTTTTAAATTTGTCCAAATCTTTTGGGTTTCTAATACCATGGTGGGAATGTACCCCATGCCTAAGTCAAAGTACAATTAAAGTTAATGAAATTAATATTGTTTTAATCTTTGAAGTCAGCCAAGTGTTCTTCGCAGCACACAGAATGTGCCCAGTAATGATGAAGACTGTAATTTGCACAGGGTTACATGTATTGGTAACATATCTAAATAAGTTTGTGAATTCTTTTTAAGACCCATTGGTGCTACTAATATTGGAACTGTGTGGGTATCTTTCTTCCACAATGCTCTCATTTCTACCTGCAAATCCTGTTATTTTATGGCTTTGTGTCTCTGTATGCAAGACACTGCAGTTAATGGGTGTGACAATTTCAATGATCAATGCTACTTTTGTCTTCTTTTCATGGACCACTATATCTGGTTTTCTAGCATCTGTCTTTTGAACTGCTGGTAAAGGGCGATCCCATGTGATGTAGACTTAATTTTCTATTATGCTTTGTGGCTTATTTTTCCAGCGTTTTTCAGCCAGTTCAATACCATAATGTTTGCACAATCCCTGGTGCAACAGTCTTCCCACATTATTATGCCTTTCAGTATACAGTCCTTCTGCGATTAGTATGTCACAACCAGCAATGAGGGGTGCGACTCTCTTCAATTCTGTTTTACAAAATCTACATTTTGCCTGTTTCTTCCACATGTTCAATGGACATTGTAAACCAACCTGTATGTAGCCAACTATCTTGGGCCGCCAATATTAACCTTTCATCTCTTGGATTGAATTTGCCTCTCCTTAACCATTCCTGTGTTTGATCCTGACCAACATGAGGTTCTTCCAGAAGTTTTCTAAACGTGAATATATTTATGCATTTTCCACATTTCTTGCCTTCTCATCTTGTCCTTTACCTTTGTATTCTTTCTTTTGGTTTTTGGCACATTCAGTTGCTCCCTGATTTTTATCTACTTTGTTTGATTTCCCTGCCTGCTTGACACTGACATGTTTCTACTAGATTAAGCAGAGAAGTCATCTTAGATTTACTCTCCTCAGGTTTCAAAACTTTCACTACATTTGGGACTTGTGAGGTCAGATGTGTGTGCAGTCCCATAGGTAGGTACTAGGCTATCGGACAAAGGGTCTACGTAAGCATAGCCAGCAAGGTTCCCTGGCTTACGCCACCCAAAAAAGTTATTTTCCTGTGCCACTGTTGAGCAGAGACACAGAAGTGATCCCCTGGGTGCATTTCTTATTTCCCATCCACTCATCAAGATTTTTCTTGAAGAGTGCTAATGAAGAACATTGCTCGATATAGATGGGTAGCCTGTTCCAGAGTATGGGAAGTCTCTGGGACAGGAATCTATCCATCAAAGAGGCCCATCCCTCCTTCAAAACAGGGAATATATAATCTTGGTATGCACTTATTTTTATAAAATCATTTGGTGAGCATGAAACATCCTTCTTGTTTTCCTGTCTAATCTATCTAACATGTTTTGGGGCTAGTCAATCACTCCAAAACTGTAAGTTAAGACAGGAAGCGCAAATTGGTTTATCGCTTGACTTTTGTTGTTAGATGTCAACACTATTTTCAGGATTAATTTAAATCTTCTAAAATATTCCTTACTAAGGTTTATTCACATTTGTTCATGTTTTATTTTTGATCCTTCATCAGTTCCCGAATACTTACAAATTCCCTCTTGCTCAAGTTCTTTTATATCACCTTCTTGTCCATACTAATGTTTTCCTGATGCTGCAGTTTTCCTGCTATAAAGGTTGGTTTGGACATTTATCAAGACCAAATGACATTCTTATATTATCTGAAAAAGATTTGACGACTTGTAGTTGTGCTTTCAGTTCCTCATCTGGTGAGCTATACATTTTTAAATCATTGACAAAGAGAACATGAGAAGTCTTTACACTTTGTTGTTTTCTAGGAGACAAATTATAGCCATGGCCTACCTTAAGCTGTTAAGTAGACAGCTTAATGTATTCAGGGCAAGACAGAATAGCAGCGGTGACACAGTCACCCTGTAATATCCCCCTATGAATTTTTATCCCTGTGATAATAATTTGTCCTTTATCATGGATGAATTGCAAAGTGGTCTGCCACTGTATCATGGTCACTGTAATGTAGTCTATCAGTGTGGGGTGTATCTTATACATTTTTAAGCCCTCTTTTACCCATGAATGTGGGCTACTATCGCATGTTTTTTTTTGTAGTCAATCCATGCCATACTTGAATTATTCCCATTTTTACAGTTCTCCACTATGACTTTATTTAACAACAAATGATCTTTTGTTCCATGACACTTTCTTTTATTGCCCTTTTGTTCTATTGCCATAACCAAGTTTTCTTCTAAATGACTATAAACTTTGTCGGCATCAGTTCCAGTGTATAGTTTATACAGCATCAGAAGGCAATTCATTGGAGTATAATTTTTAAGGTAGCTTGCAGGTTCAATCTTAAGTATGAATATTGTTTTTCCCGTTAGCCAGGTTGGTGTCTGTTTGGGCTGCGTATACAAGTAATTCTTACTCATGGCTAAATCTTCATGCAAAGATGTTAACACTTCTAACCAGAAGTTAGGCACTGCATCTGGATCTGGGGTTTTCCAATTAGAGGCTTTTCTTAACTTTGTTTCAATATCTCTGGCTGTTACTTCAACCCATTTCATACCCTGCACCTTTAAACTTCTTATTCTTCTATTACTTCTATCCATATAGCATCTTTGTTGTGTCTCACAGGATCTTCATAAATATTTCTCCAGTCTATATCTATTTCTTCTTTTTTTTTTTTTCTTGGTGGTCCTTCAATTCCTTTTACCTTGTTTCCGAATTCTCTATAAAACTTTTTTGGGTCATCAATAAATTGCCTGTTTTGTACTCTTCCTTTATATTTATCTGCATATCTTCTAAGTTTTTCCACCTGTGCTGAAAGTTTTAGCTTATTTGCAATAGTGCACGATAGATTCCGATCTTTTCTAATACTCAGCATTGCTTTTATCACGTCTATCTTTCCAAGTATTTTTGTCAACCTAAACCCTCTTTTATACTCTTAACAGTGGCACTTATTGTCTTAATTGGTTTATAGTTTTCTCTATTGGATACTTCCATTAGATAATTCCCAGATGGGTTAGTTTCTTAATGACGCCTGAATGGGGGATTGTGTCAAAAGCCTTGTTAAGTCAAGATAGGCTGCATGTACTGTTTTGCCTTCATTCAGGGCTTTGGTAACTTCAAAGAAGTCCACCATATTTAGTAAGTATGATCTACCCTTAAAGCCAAATTGGGTCGGGTCAAAGGTTTAAATGTCACCTACGCTATGTTGATAAGGTCCATGAGGATTCTCTCCATGGTCTTGCAGATAAGGCCAGTTAGGCTTATGGGTCTATAGTTCTCAGGGTCACTTGATGGACCCTGTTAACTATAGAACTGTTTATTGCTAGTTTAAGTCACATTTTGGATTTTAATGGTTGTTAGAGAGATATTGTTTGATGATATTGCTGAAGGTAATTGTTACCCAGTAAATCTCAGTTATATAAAATAAATGAAATGAGACATACAGACATATTAAAGAAGACCTCTGAACAGTTGTTCTAGTTTGCAAAGTTACCAAATGTCAGGAATTAAGTTATACTAAAATACACATGGTCAAAAATGAGGTAGGATTGTGCCATTTTCCTTGTACTGAAAGATTCAGAGTGCATGTAATAAGCAGCCACAATTCTTTGAACAGCGTAACAAACAAAACTATGTAACTAATATTGTACATGAAGTATAATAATGCAACAAATTATGCACATTCCCAAAGGACTTTGTCAAATGTTTGTACAAGTAACTGACATGTATGACAAATACTGTTATTTTTATGTAATGTAAAATAAGAGCTGCCTGAGCAAAAAGGTCATCCAATTAAATCTTTTGTTAGGTGAAACAAGAGTTCCATGCACTAATGATTTATTTACAAGATTTTATAGCTTGTAAGAAAATTACCAAGTAAGGACTAAATTATTATATTTTCTGCACAGTACTTAGTCAAAGTTCAATTACTAAAGAACACTTAACCCAAATGAGGGCACGTCTACCCATCCTGTGCTTGTCAACTGTATTTCATGGCTGATGGAAATCAAGGTTACAGAAAGGCCTTCAATTTCTTTTAAAAAAGAAGCTATAATTTTTCTAGAAAATAATTAGCCTGATTGTTTAAGAAAACAGTTGTAAACATTCCTTCTACTAACAAGGGCAGCCCTTTAAGCGTGTCGTTATGAATAAATATACATGCAACATTCTGAAAGTGGAAGACAATTAAGTTTCTCAAAAGTATAATTAAAAGTTTCAATGTATTGAAATGACAACATAAAAATTACTGTATTGTGTTTTAAATGAAATGTATTATAATAAAGCTCATTACACTTACAACTATTAATTATTACTTGTACATAATTCTTTTATTTACAGCCAAGTATACTGGGGGAAAAGTCAAAACTGACGATGTCACACTTCATAGTTTTAAATGGGTGTATATCACATAGTCAAAATCCCAAAATATCGAAAACCATAAACTTGAACTTGGCATTTTGAAATGTGATATAATCAAAAGCTCAGAACAGAGAATTTTTTCCCAGGGAAAAAATTCGCTGTTCTGAGAAACACACTCACAACACAAGCACACCAAAAAAAGTAATCCACACAAACACTTAAAATCCTACTTCTAACCCTACACTAAACCATACATACACTATCTATCCACTTACCTTACCCGCTCCCTAACCCTAAGGTCCCTAACTATCCCATTCCCACACTCATCTTAACCCGGTCCGTTCACACACTTACCTTAACCTGGGTCCATAACCTTCACACCACAGTGGAGAAAATAGTGAAGCGGCAGAAACAGCCCACCGAATTCTCTCCCTAGGAAAGAAGTCTATGTTCTGCAGCTTCGCTATTTTCAGCGTTCGCTGTTTTGGGTTCGACATTATAACATTCAAAGTTTTACTACTTCGATGTTATGATATAAATCCGGTTAAATGGCTATGGAAACTAGTCCAGATCCAGTTTGCATATTCATTTCATAAAAAAATGTACTCAGTGCAGTTTTAAAATACAGGGCCAACAAGAGCCCAGTGCATACACAGAATGAACATACACACACATGAACAAATGTGTGGGTACTGTCAGCATTACTTCACCTAACTGGCATTTGGAATATACATAATCTGATCTTGTGGACTGCCTTCACTGTTGTCAAGTTCTTCTTTGGGGGGAGGGGGGGGTACGGTTGTCAAGTTCTTCTTTGGGGGGGTACTGTTCTTGTTTGTCATATCTCCTGGACCAGCAGTCTGTAAAAGCATGCTTCATCCAGCTTTTCTGCTCCTCCACACGGCTGCATGTCTCACCTACATGTTGCCCCCTACAGTACTCTGACTGGATTTCTATTATCTTCCTTTATAATGGCATAGCTAGTACCTGCCCTCCTTGCCCATTTTGGAAATCTCCCCTTTATTTCTGACAGTAACTTGATGACCAACACAACCATCCTTCAACCTCCTCCTGGCCAATGTGTCAGGTAATGTGGGACACTGGCACAGTAGCAGTATCATTGTTTTTACTGACTTCCCCTTTGTATATTTGCTACACTGAATATTTGGTCACTGCATGTACTGTGAGTGTCAGAACATCTGTCTGTCTACTGAATGCGTTTCTGCTTTTCCTGTTGCTCACAATATTTTACTGATATTACACAAATTTATGGCCCAGCAGAATACATCTATGCTGTACAACATTAGTGGGCACATACCTGTATTGACAGCTGTGTGATGTATCCTATATATTCCCTTCTGCTTCCATCCTACCTAAAGCTTTTTGCCCTGTACACCTAGGATTTGCTTATGCAATTTTACCACACTCCCTTACATACCTTTAGGGCAACTACAGCTTTAACGTTGTTTGGGTGCCTGGTATGAAAGTGTATTCTTTTGGCCCTGATTGGTTGCCCTATAGGTCAGCTATGTAGTGGTACTCTTCATGGTATACTAGCTTCAGCTAGTGCTCTGTTTTCATGACAGGACTCTAGGATTCCTGCAGTTGTTGCTTGTGTCTGTGATGATCTGCATGGTATGTACTTCACCAATTATGGACATTTGCCACATTTTTTTATGCTCTCCATACTGTCTTTCACTGCAGGCAATATTACATTTTCCTTTATTACTTGTTTGGCTGGGATACATTCTGTATGATTACTCTGATACGATGGAGTATTCTATTGCATATACATATGCAGTATGCTACATGCCACTGCACATCGTGTTTGGTGATGCAAGCTGCATTGTGTCCGTGTCTTCCTGCAGCCTATGTGCATTTCTGTTTTCCTCATGTGTGGTGAAGAGAATGGACTTCAGATTTATTTTTTTTACAACCTTTTAATGATGCAGCCATGTTGTAGCAGAATTTTTCACCACAAATGCTTGGACTGCAGCCTTAACACAATATTCCGTATCCATGACCTCATCCATTGAGTGAACAAAACTTATTAAATAGTAAAACCGAATGGATTGAAACCAAATGGGAGTTAAAACCATTCCTAGCATACAATGTCACTATCACTGTAAGTAGATGCACACTGAGAAACCCAGCATAGCTATTAGAAAATGAGTGCTAAGATAAAAAAGGGAGCTTTTCCTTACGATGCAATCCAGATATTTTCAAGTGAAAATTCAACCCATTGCCGAAAGTCATTTCATAAATCTGTGTCACAGGAATGATCTGATCACTGGTTTCACCACTTGCCCACAAATTACTATATTGGCTTTACTGCCTACAGCACCTCTAACGTCCCTGCAAACATTGTTTGAAAATGCAACACCCTGTTTTCTGCAATGGATGAATTCAGAAAATTATTACACATTTGTTGGTAACAGACATCATCAGATAAAATGGACTCAGGGGCATACCACTCAACCTCTTTGTGCAAGAAATCTTAAAAAAGCCTAAAATAAATGGAGGGAGATAAAGGTCCAAAAACAGGGACTGATTTTAAATATTACTCTTATAAACTTAGAAAGTAGCTAGAAAAAAAGTTTTGTGTTAGCATGCATTTCTGCAGGATGTAAAGCATGAGACTCAAATATGTGCAATTATTTAGTGACTTCAGTCCTTGGTGATTTGCCGCAAACACCAAATTTAAGAGGAACAGACCAAAAATCAACCACCTCCTTTTTTCCCATTTTCTACATGGTGTTGGTGTGTCATGCTAACTGTTGCCATCTCTTGATTCAGTGCCACACTCCTGCTTTCTTCAACACTCATGCCTGATTGTCTCAGATCTCTCACACAATCCATCCAACTCTTTGCTGGATGCCCGCGTTTCCTCTTACCTTCTTCCTGTCTGTCCCAAACCATCTTCACCAGATTGTCTTCTGCTTTTCTGCACATGTGGCTGAACCACCATAATCTGTTCTCTTTCATCTTTTCTGTAATTGGAGCTACTTTGGTTTCTGCTCTTATGTCCTCATTTCTTCGTCTGTCCCACAGTTTGCATCCTACCACCATCTCAAGCACTTCATCTTCATTACTTTAGCTACCACAACTGATCTGCCTTTACTGCCCAGTTTCTGTACCATACAGCAATACTGGTCACACAGCTGTTTAGTACACCATACTTTTCAGCTTCTTTGGCATTCTTCTGTCATATACTACACCTGACACACTATGCCAGTTGGCTGCATCCCCTCGGATTCTAGCTTTGACCTCTTCATTCAGACTTTCCTTCTCCTCAACCACCCCTACCAGATACTTGATGCTATTAAACTGTTCTGCTATCTGCCCTTCTATTTCAATTCTCAGCTTGTTCTCATTTCCCCAATTTGCTGTCATAACCATGGTCTTATCTGTACTTAGTTTCATCCCATGTGCTTTTGATTTTGCATTCCATTCCCCTATCCTTTGCTGACATTCTCGCTCAGAGTCTGCCTATAATGGCACATTCTCTGCATATAGCAATTTTGTTAATCTGTCCCCTCGAACATGTTTGCTAATGTAGTCCATCACCAATATGAACAGCAGTCGGCTCAAAACTAAACCTTGATACACACCCACTCCCACAGGGAACCTCCTCTGTGAGACGAAATACTGTCTGTACTTGAGTTATTGGGTCCTTCTACATAGCTTGCACTAACTCCACCAATGTTTCTGAGATTTCGAACCACTGCAGTACTGACCAAATCAGCTTTCTTGGGACCTTGTCATATGCTTTCTACAAGTCTAAAAGACTTCCCAGTTGGAAACTTTCCTCAATTCTAGCTTCTTCTCAACTCTGTCTCACTGCAAACATTGGGTCAGTTGTGCTGCGATCTGATCTTAATCCAAACTGATCTCCCATCTTACTTTCTACTACTCTATGTATTCATTTATTAATCACCAACTCAAAAACTTCCATGCAATGTGACAGGGGTTTGACACCTCTGTACTGCCCACAGTTATGGATGTCCCCTTTGTTCTTATAAATTGGCACAAGTATGCTTATTCTCCAGTCATCTGAGATTACACACACAGCTATCGGAGGAGGAGCACCTGATCTGTGATACAAGTAGCCTGTTTTTTGTTTTTTTTTGCTTATTTGTAGCAGTTATTGGTTATTCTAGATAGCACACTGCATACATGTACTGCATTTCATAGCTATTGGTTCACTGCTGGTTTTCTGCTGTGATAAAAATTTCTGTAGTGTGTTCTGCCTAAAATAGTTTAGGTAGTAGCTGTAATCTTCTCCATATTCCTGATTGTGTTGTGGGCCTAGTTGTTTATTAGAGGCTGTTTTCGGAGCTCATTATCCAGGCCATCTTAGTTAGCAAAGACCATCCCCCACTTCAGTGAGAGTTTAGTGTTTATGGCCATTGTCTAGTTGGGTTGCCAGGTCTACGGCTTGGAGAAAGCACCTCATTGGTTCTTTTGAGCTTTTTTTAAAGTTGTTTCAGGTTTCAACTTTCTGTTACTTAAGAAGTTAACTTGAATGTTTCAGCTATTACACACAGAGCTGAGAAGGAGCACCTGATCTGTGATATATAGCAATAAGTAGCCTGTTTTATTTTTTGCTTATTTGTAGTAGTTATTGCTTATGCTAGATACTTATAGCAATTTTATTGTATACCGCATACTTCTACTGTATTTCATACCTATTGTCTCACTGCTGATTTTCTGCTGCGATAAACATTTCTGTAGTGTTTTCTGCCTAAAATAGCTTCCCACCCCCCTATTGGCTTCTTGTCTTTATACCTGCTGGCCTTGCAGTTGCCCGCCCCTAATCTAAATTTGATCTTGGACACTCCTCCCAGTCTAGTGTCATTAGCTCATTCTATCTAATACAGAGAGAACATCTGAGAAGGCCAATCCACTTAGTTTCTATCCTTCAGTTCCTCCTTTCTCCCTTTCTTTAAAAAAAAAAAATTGCCTGAATCTCCTTGTGTTCTGACTGTGCTTCTCAAACATTTTGGAAATATAGAGTATACTTTAGTGCATTTATTAAAACTGTATTTGCCTTAATATTGCTACAACTCAAGTGCTCTAGGTTGCACTGCATCTAAATTGTTTGTGTTCGTTTTAGCTGCTTTTCTGTATATGTAGACTAGCTACTTATTCTACTGTATTCCTGCCTCTTAAATCGTTTTTCAGTCGTGCACTTGCCTTGCTTCATTTAAAAAGTTTTAAATTGCTAATTTTGTAGAGTTTTAATTGCATTTAAAGTTTAGGGCCAAACACTCAAGTGTTAGCCTTTTCTGTATTTATTTACTGTATTATTGTATTGTTTAGCTTGTTTTAACCAAAACAAACAACAAAATATATACTATCCTGTTTACTCATTTTCTAGCTAGTAAAGTCCAGATCCCAGACTTTGCTGGTTTCAGGATTTTATTTTCTATGTTCAGAGCTATCCAGACCTTGCTGTGGTTGAGGAAGTCCTACTGCTTACCAGTGGGAGTGGTGAGCATTGTACTGTCTGTCTAACACTAGAGGAGTGGTTTCCAGCTCTGAAAATTGTAATTTTATTAGCCATTTTGGGCTGATTTCTATCCCTTTCAACTTTCTGGCTTAAAAACATGTGTGTTTGCACATTTTTTGCATTGTGCAGCACCATGGGGCTACGGTTAAACTATTCCAGGTGCCAGAAAGTCTACTCTTCAAATTTTCCCTTAGATCTAGCTGGTTTCTCAGTAGTAGCACTAAAATCTTAACCCCTGGGACTATAACTTGCTCTAGAACCTGCTGGAAAGCACTAGGAAGCCTTAAACTGATACAAACACTCATCTCTCCTTGTTAATAAGGAGAAATTAATCGTAGGCACTAAATAGCCTATAATTGCAAAGTACCTTGCAAAGGTAAGGGAAAACAGCTCTTGTACTTTACAAAAAAAGCACCTAAACAGGCATGTACAAGGGTCAGCTTCTGGTGATTTCTCCTGTCCACCTGGTGAATCTGGGCATACTGGGGCAATGCAGCAGCTGCCTCATGTACACAGACAACCCTCTCCTCCTACCAACCAACACTACAACCTGCGAGAGATGCACTTACATAGCCAAACTGGAAGCAAAGCTCTCTCCAGCCAAGATTGTGCTAGACAGTCAAGAGGAGAAGGTTAACACCTGCACTACACCTTAAGCAACACACAACCCTTCAAAACCCACACCATCAACACCCACACATAGCAACACTAAACCCACATATGCAGAGGCCCTTAACATTAACCTGCCCAAGCAACAAGGACCTCAGAAGCTGAAACGCAAACACCAGTCACAATCTAAGTAACACACAGTTCACAACACCAGTGTGCCACCCAACAGCAGACCCTAAGGCAAGACAACGTACCCAACACTTCAGTCATAGGTGACTCTATAGTCAGGCACACTGGAGTCACAAGGAGAAAATTACAGTCAGCTGCCTGTCGGGTGCCAGGATCCACCACATAACGCATGCACTCAAGTCACTCCACAACAAATACAACTCTGTCATTGTTGGAGTGAATGACTTGAGACGTACCTCCCTGGACTACATGAAGAGAGACATGGAAGAGCTCTCAGTTGATGTGGCCCAGACACGTATGACCCTAGCCCTGAGTAGCATTCTGTCTTCGCCCAGAATGATACTACAATATAAGGACAAAATGATTGACTTCAACAATTGGCTAAGCTTCTGGTGTCATTCAAAGGGGATCCAGTATCTATCTGCCTGGGACGACATGATCGACAGACCACGATGCTTTGCCAGAGATGGTCTGCACCTGTCGCCCCTCGGATTCAGGTTACTGGCTAAGGCTCTTGCCACCCCTATAGTGACTTTTTTAGGCAAAGTTCAAAGGACAAAACCACCACCGTAACAGATAGAAGCATGCAAAATCTGAAGGTAATGCTACTCAAAGCTAGAAGTCTAAACCTCAAAATGCACTCTCTCAAGGCACTCTTAAAAATGGAGAACATTGATATCTGTGCAGTATCTGAAACCTGGTTCAAGGATCCAGAGAGCACCCCTGCAATACCAGGCAACAACTCTTACCATACCTTTTGCCACCAAACCAAGACTGAAAAACTAAAGGTGGAGGAGTGTTCATATTCACCAAGGATATTCACACCTCTAGGGTAGCTGCCCAACACAATGCATCTGAAATTCTCCAGGTGCTACTAACACTAGGTAAGACTGCAATCCAAATTGTAACTTGCTACAGATCCCCTACCATGCCCCAAGACTCTCACTACACCTTTCTAAACATACTGGAAAATATTAAGATACAACCAAACACCCTAATACTGGGTGATTTCAACTACCCTGCCATTAACTGGGAAAACTACTTGGGTACCAACACCTTTTCCCAACGGTTATTGGAATTCATAAATTCCAATGCCCTGGACCAACTAATCCATTGTCCCAACAAGGGGCTCCAATATCCTAGACCTGGTCATTACCAACATGGGAGATAGATGCTCCACACCAGTGGTCACCCCTTCATTGGTCAGGTCTGACCATAAGCAAATCACCCTTGACATCCACATCCCACCGTCACCTCCCCAGTAAGGAAACCTCCGTAAAAAAATTCTCCAAAGCCAATTTCATGCTACTCAAGTCAGAAGTGACAAACTTCATGACACCCATGCAGACGGGAGCTGAAAGTTCGACTGCTGAATCCTACACTAAGGCACTGTACGAATACATCCACTCGTGCATGAATTGTGCCATCACAAATAGAACCAAGATGCTCTCCTCCAAAAAAGGAAGCCAATCTGTTGGTCCCCTGCCATAAACAAACTATACAATAGAAGGAAGGAACTGTTGCAGAAGAGAGGAAAATCCCAGGATGCAAAAAACTCCTTTACCAGCCTCAGTAAGAAGCGGAGATCCCTCATAAAATCCTCCAACGCTAGTTACGAAAGTAAAATTGCCAAAGATTCCAAAGACAACCACAAAGCATTCTATAGTTATGTCAAGAATCTAAATGGCAATGCTCAGATCTGCTCTGAGCTACAACAGAATGGCATTAAATATACTGATCCCAGTGATATTGCAAATATCCTGGCAGATCGATTTAGTGCCAACTTCACCCCCCTCTCACCCCCTAAAAGGCCCATCTCAATACCAAAAGATTGCAAAATTCTGGTAATCACGACCACATAGGTAGAAACCACACTCTCCAAAGCTTAAAAATACAGCATCCATGGGACCAGATGACATCCCGGGCTGTGTACTACATGAACTACAAAATAAACTGGCACCTCACCTAAGTGTCATGTTTAATCATAGCCTCACCTCAGGCTTTGTGCCCACTGAGTGGCGCACCACTACAGTTATCCCACTCCACAAGGGGGGATCCATCTTGGATCTTGGGAACTACCGTCCCATCAGTCTGACGAGCCTGATCTGCAAGAGCATGGAATGCATTATCATGGAACTTATAAGCAAAGACATTGGCAACCTTCACACACTGGACCCCACCCAGTTTGGGTTCGTGAAGGGCCAATCTTGTCTCCTGAACCTGGCTGACTTCTTTGAATCAGTCTCCAGAGCTGTGGACGAGTGTAAGGCAGTCCACACAGCCTGTCTGGACCTCACCAAAGCCTTCGACATCATCCCCCACTCTGGAATCATAGATAAACTTACTAAGCTGGGCATAAATCCCTACGTCACTCGATGGGTTGCCAACGGGCTTACTGACAGAACCCGAACTGTAAAAGTAGCCGACTCCAAATCCAGCGCCAGACAAGTGACAAGTGGAGTACCTTAGGGTTCAATCCTGGGACCACTTGTTTGGCATCTACTTCTCTGGATATTCTACAAAAGGGCCTTACAGAAACAGATGCTTGGTGCCAGAACCATAGGCTCAAGCTTAATGCCAAGAAATGTATAGATATCCCCTTTGGGAAAAAACATGTACTCATGAATTATCACATAGGTGGCAGTACACTAAACACTAAGTGTGATGACAGACTTAGAGACACAGGTGGACAGTGGTCTCACCTTCGACAACCACGTCGCCACAACAGTCAGGAAATCCTTCTATGTGGCATACCTCATCACTAAGGGCTTTTCATCAGAAAAAAACAGGTCATTGTCCCACTGTACTCATCCCTCATTAGACCCATTATAGAATACCTCACAAGACATCTGCAAAAGCTGGAAAGGCCACAGAAATACCTCACTAAAAGAATCACAGGCCTAAAGCAGATGCCCTATGCTGACCATCTAAAAAAACTCCAGCTATACTCTGTGGCATATCGTCTACTCAGAGGCGATCTCTGCTTAACATACAAGGCCCTGTCAAACCCTGAGCTGTTGGACATGCTCCACTTAAAGAAATCCCAATCCCTCAGAGCCACACACTCCAGGGATCTAAACCTTGTCATCACAATGAACATAACATGCTGCAGGGATAGGTTCCTGACCCAGAGACTCCCCATACTCTGGAAGAGACTACCCATACATGTCAAGCAGAGCGTCTCCTTGGCCCTCTTCAAAAGGAGCCTTGATGATTGGATGGAAGATAGGAAATTCACTCCAGGGATCACGTCAGTCGCCCTGCTAGATAGGGGTCCATGGAAGTAAATACTGTGTGAATCAATATCCAGGGAATTGTTATGGCTAGGCTTGTATAGGCCCTAGGTCCAATAGCCTAGTACCAACCTATGAACCTATAAAGCATTCTCTCCACTCTGCTAGGCGTACCTTCAGGAGTCATTTCTCCCCTATCTCGCCCAGTATCTTTATCATATCTGCTGTGGTCTCACCTGAGCATGCTGCTTTCCCGGACTTCATTTTCCTTTGTGCTATACTTATTTCTGTGGTGGGCTCCTATTCTTCTCTGATTGTAGGCTGTGTCTGGGTAGTACAACTTCTGTGGGGTTTTCTTTATTCTTATGCTGCTGGAAGTACTCCTTCCATCTGCCTTTGATGTCCGGGGTACTGGTAAGCATATTAATATTGACATCCCTTATGAAGGGTGTCTGACTATCTTCTTTATCTTTCTGTCTTTGCCTTACAATCTGATATAGTGACACCTACTGAGTCACTTTTCAGAAGCTGGTAGAGTCTCCCCCAAGACCTTTTATTTACTATTGCAACTACTTTCTTAGTTTCTTTGTTAGGCAACCAAGTATTCCCTCATAGACTGGTCTCTCTTTTCTATCTCTCACTTTTTCTTACACTCTATTTCTTTTGATGACTTCCTGGACTTCTGCATTCCACCACCAGTTTTCCATATGCACCTTATTTCTATACCTGGCTTAGCCACTTATGTGTACTGTAGTCCTCACACATGCTGATTTGAGTCGCTGCCATTCTTCTTCAACGTCACCTGTTTCCAGCTCTTCTTGGGGTGCTATAGCCCCTGAGTAATTCCTTGAACGGTTATACTTTCTCTCCAGCAGACTTCCAGGTCTTCAGCCTGGTCTCTGTTGACCTCAGAGCCTTCTCTGACCTTTGCTTGCAAATGATTGTGGCAACCAGTGGTTTACGCTGTGGGCTGACTGTTTCACTGGTAATGACTTTGTAATCACTGATTCTACCCCAGTGCTCTTTCCTTCCAAGGAGAAAGTCTACCTGAGTTGCATGTTGGCCATTCTTGAACGTGATGTTGTGACACTTTGTCTCTTGCTGAACCATGTCTTAGCTACTATCAAGCCATTTGTAGACAGAAGTCTAGAATTGCCTCTCCATCTTTATTTATGTTGCCCCACTCCCCCATGTGGACCCAGGCAGTCCTCATATCCTGTTCTATCTGTCCCTATATGCATATTCAAGTCAGCCATTATAAAACAAAAAATCATGCTGTCTTGCTTTACCTAGTAGGTGCTGCAACTGTTGTATGAATGCAGACTTTTCCTCACTATCACAACCCTGCTGTGGGGAATAGGCTGAAATTATGAATATTTGCCCATCATTATGTTGGAGTCTGATTGCCATGAGTCTGTCAAAAATTCTGATGATATCCCTTACTGCCTTCTGAAGCCTCTCTCTCACCACAATTCCCACACCTTTTCTAGTTTGTACTTCCCCTGAGTAGCAGGGTATAGATCACAAGCCAAGTGTCTTTGCTGCACTGCCTTTCCATTTTCTCTGTTTGATATATAGGATGTCCAACCTCATCTGTACAATTTTCCACTTACAGCCTACATCTTGTCAGTGAACCTACAATGAGTGTACCAATTCTTAGTTCATGTTTGGCAGGATTGGCTTTACATCCAGTATTTGCTCAACACAGCTATCCCAGGTAACCCAGGCTGGGCATCTGGACACTAGCTGGTCAGTAGCTTATTGACCCAGGGCTGTTGGGCTTTATGGCAGGCACACACTGGCCAATAAGGGGCACCTACACCCCTCCCACTGTTTTCATGGGGCCCTGGCATAGGTCAGAGTAGGCCATGTCCTCAACCCACGCCCATCTGGCATCATTAGTCAACTTGACTGAATCACCTTGAGCCATATTTTACACCGCTGTGTGGCTACTAGCCTTGTAGCAGCTCAGAAAAGAACAAAAATTTGAGGCAAAAATCTGGTAATTCTGTGAAAATGTAGACAGTTGACAGGTATGGTTAATGTTATAGCTTTTCTGATGCCCTAAAAGTAACTGAATGACTGCTACTAAAAACAGCAAGGTAAATAAGGAATAACTGGATATACTTGCAGAAGATTTGGCAGGAGAGAATTTGAAATGTTTAATCTCTACGTCAAAAAAGTTGGCAAGTACAAAACTACAGTTGTGTACACTTACCATAAATGTAGATGCTCGAGTGTATTCACTGTTGCAGTCCTAACAAATGGGTTATCTGGCTCCTGGTAGCCCTCGATCAGCCAGAATACCAAAGGTAAGTAAAAATTACATCAGCTACCATCGGTTGTAATGGACTACAGGGCATCCGATACAAAAGGAGGCAGCCAACGTCACTTCCTCATTCTTTCTTGCCATAACAGTCAGAAGCCCCCAGAAAACAAAGCTTAAACCAAAAGCCATTTTGGCAAATACCTAATTTAGCCTGTACCTTAGGAAAAGAGAAAAAGGGGGAAGGAGGGAGGGAAAGCAGGACTGCAGCAGTGAATAAACTCCAACATCTACATTTATGGTAAGTGTACACAACTGTACTATCTTCATCGTGTTTCACTGTTGCAGTCCTAACAAATGGGTTGATTACCAAAGCCCAGAGAGAAGGGAAGAGGAACCAACAGAATCAAGGATTGGAAATAATGCCCTGCAGAACAGCAGTGGCAAACCCTGCCCTGGCTCTTGAAAACAAAGGCAAATTATAATGCTTTGTGAAAGTGTGAACAGAAGACCATTTGGCAGCCTCCAAAATTTCTTTAGTAGGGACAACCCCTTAAAAAAGGCTGCAGAAGTTGAAGCTGCTCTAGTTGAGTGAGTCCTAACCCCTTGAGGAGGAACCTTGCCATGAAAGGAATAACAAAAAATAATAAAATGTGCAATCCATTTAGAAATGGCTTGCTTAGAAATAGCCTTGCCCTGAGCTCCAGGGGCAAAACTGACCAATAACTCTGCTGATTTCCGAAGGTCTTTTGTCCTGTCCAGGTAAAAGCTGAGCTGTCTATGCACATCAAGAGAATGTAGCATTCTTTCACCTCTATTTTGAGGATTAGGAAAAAAGGTAGGAAGGTGTATGGACTGATTAAGAGTCAGGCTAGAAACCACCTTAGGCATAAAGGAGGGGTTGGTTCCCAGAGAGACCCTATCTGCATGGAAAACAAGAAAAGGCTCTACAGCCATCAAAGCCTGCAGCTCCGAAACTCTCCTTGCTGAAGTTATAGCCAAGAGGAAGGCAGTCTTCCACAAGAGAAATTTTAAATCTGCAGTGGTAGCTGGCTCAAAAGGAGGAAGAGTTGAGTTTCTCTAGAACACAATTAAGATCCCAGGCTGGAGTAGGTGCCCTTCTGGGAGGTCTCAAGTTGCAAGTACCTCTGAGAAACATTTTCATCAGGGGATGAGAGAAAATGGGTTGTTCAAGAGAATAATGAGCAGAAATGGCTGAAGCATGGATCTTGATAGAGGAAAAAGAGAAAACACCCTGAAGTAAATCAGCCAGGTATTCCAGGATCCAGAGGAAGGGTAGGCTGAGAAGATGAGTCCTCTCTATCCTGCATCTAAAGAGAGAATCTTTCCCATCTGCCAGCATAAGACTTCCTAGTGTTAGGCCTCCTGGCCTCCCTCAGCATGTCAACCACCTGCTGGGAAAGGGAAGAAGAAAAGGATGGAGTAGTACAATGAGCCATGCTGCCAAATGGAGAGACTGAAGATGACTATGCAGAATGTTTCCCCCTTCCTGAACCAAAAGATCTGGCTTTAGAGAAAGATGCCAAGAAGGAAATTGGGAGAGACTGCGAAGCAGCAGATACCAATGCTGTCTGGGCCAGTCCGCAGCTATGAGAATAGTCCTTGGTCATTCATCCCTGATCTTCAATAATACTCTGGGAAGAGGAGGAGGGAAGGCATAAACTGACAGCAGCATCCAAGGGAAGGACAGAGCATCCATTTTCCAGGCTCTGTTGTGATGCTATTTGGTGCAAAAAAGAGGTAGGTGATGGTTGTCTGGAGAGGAGAAAAGATCTACTTGAGGAGTGCCCCAACTCTGAATGATGCTGTAAAAAACTGCTCTGTTCACCTGCCACTCGTGAGGATCCAGGGTCTGTCTGCTCAACTGGTATGCAGAAACATTGAGCCTTCCTGGAAGAAACTGAGCTACGAGATGCAGGCCCAGGGATGCTGCTATGGACCAAAGACTCATGCTCTGCCTGCAGAGAAGATAAGAATGAGTCCCTCCCTGCTTGTTGATGTAGCACATGACTGTGGTGCTGTCAGTCCTCACAAGCAGGGTCCCTGGAGAAAGAAGATGCTTGAAAGCTAGTAAGGCCTGCTGGACTGCCATCAACTCCTTTAAATTTATGTGCAGGTGTATCTGCTGGGCATTCCAACTTCCCTGCATGCATCTGCCATCCAGGTGAGCTCCCCAAGCGTAGTCTGATGCATCTGTGGTAAGAACTTGAGTGGCAAGGGGTGGGCGAAAAGGATGCCTTTGTTCTGTAGACATGCTGTTGCTCACCAGAGAAACTCTGTCTGCAGACATATAAGAAGAGGAATTATCACATCCAGGTGCTGTGTGTGTTGACACCAAATGTTCTTGAGGTACCATTGCAATTTCCTCATATGCAGTCTTGCATATGGAATCATGAGAATGCAAGAGGCCATGAATTCCAGAGCTTACAGGTATTTCCTTGCAGGGAGCTGGGAAAGGCTTGCCAAGTCCTTGAAGTAAACTGAAAGAGTTGTCTGCTTCTCCTGGGTGAGATGTATCATCTGGGCGGCTGTGTTCAGACTTGCTCCCAGGAATGTTATCTCTCTGGATGGCACCATTTTTGATTTTTCCTCGTTGAGAGTGTAACCCAGGGAAGAGAGAGGAGTCTTTACAAATTCTAGATCCTTTAGCAGCAGTTCCTGAGAATTTGCTTGAATTAGACAGTCATCCAAATATGGATAAATGAATTTTCTTCTGCCTGTAAAAAGCAATGACTGGAGCCATGCACTTGGTGAAAACTCTGGGAGCAGTAGACAAGCCAAAGGGCAGCGCAGAGAATTGATAATGTTGCTTGCCCACCCTGAAATGAAGGTATTGCCTGCAACTTCCCCTGATAGGGATGTGCAGATAAGCTTCTTTAAGATCCAACATTACCAGCCAGGAATCCCTTTCTAACAATGGCAGCAACTGATGCAGAGTGAACATTTTGAACTTTGGAATTATACAGAAAGAGTTCAGGATGGATAGATGTAGGATAGGATGCCAGGTGCCTTCTTTTTTTTGGAAACCCTGGCCTACCTGCTGAACAGGAACTGATACTATTGCTCCCAGATGTAACAGACAAAATTTGTTTTTCTACTTCTGCCCTTTGGTTTGGAGGAGCGTCCGGGAATCCTTTGGGTACTGAAAAGGTGTGGAAAGAAAACTTGTGTCCTAGGGATACAGTTCTGAGTACCTATTTGTCGTTTGTGATGGTGGCCCAAACATTTGCAAAAAGGGCCAACCTTCCCCCTAAAAGACTCTCCGAGAAGGCAAGAACAGGCAGATGTTGGACAGAGTCACTGAGAATGTTTAGACTGAGATGCAGGCTTATAACTTCCTGCTTTGGAAGTGGAAGCCTGCCAACGCTTAGACCTTTGAGAGGTAGCCACCTGTCCCCTACAAGATTTGGAGCATCTAGTACTAGAACAGTTCTGTCTGCTGGTATCAGGGAATGTCCAACTCTTAGAAGGGTAATTCCTGCTAAAGCGAGGAGGCTGAACTTGCAGAAAGTCTGTCTGCATAGACTTGGCCTTGTCTTCCATCTTCTTGAGCACTTCCTCTGCTTTGCTGCCAAAAAGACTGTCCTTATGCAAAAGTACATCTAAACGCTTAGCCTTGATAGGCTCTAGTAGGGGCTGCTCCCTGAACCAAGAGTGCCTTCTAATAACAGAGCCAGTAGCTGTAGCCCTACAGGAGGCTTCTAGAATGTCAAAACCACAATGCAATGAATGTTTAACAAGACTGGCAGAATTCAGCAAATCCTGCATATCCTTACTCTCTGTCAACAGAGACACGCTTGCTATCCTAGACTTAATAGCTTCCAAGGTGTGCTGCTGGTACTTCAGTATATGAAAAAGACAATTAGTAGACCTAATAGCAAGAGTGGCAGAGGTATAAACCTTTTTACCCCACCTATCTAGGTTCCTAGATTACCTGTCAGAAGGAACAGAATTTTTAGTAACGGTGGCCTTAACTCCTTTAGGGCCTTGAGAAATAACCTTTGGATCAGCCAACGCATTCCTGAAAAGAAACAAATGAGAATCAGGGACTCTATAGTACCGGTCAGGTTTCCTGGGAGCAGGAGAAACCAAATTTAGAGTCAAGGAATTTTCCAGAAAAACATAATCAACCACCTCCAACACAGGTGGAATAGCCAAAGGCTTATGCTGAGGCAAATCCAAAAATTCCCTAATCCTTTTCTTAGAAAGGGGATAATCCTGACTTTCCCATTTAAAATGCTCCCTGAGAGTATTTAAAGTATCACCAAAAGAGAAATCTTCTGGAGGTGAACCAGAAGGGATGGACTTCCTCTGCACCTGAATCCTCAAAAAAAGAAAAAGCCTGAGAAACTTCCTCTTCATCAATAGAAATGCTAGAAGTATCAGAACCTTAAAAAGACAAAGCCTCAAGAGAGACATCCCTACCTAGTTTTGAAGGAGGAGGCTGTGAACCCCTAATAAGAGTCAAAAGGTCATCAGCCATTTTAACCATTTGAGAATAAGGGGAACGAGAGGAAACTGGAGCCTATTTCTTCACAGGCTTACGACTGGAAGATTTACCTGCAAGTCTGTAGGACTCAGCAGGCCTGGCAACCACCGAAGTTGAAGCCAAAGTCATCGGTATGAGCTTGCTGTCTGAACAAAGAATGGAGGCCTCAGACACCGGAGTCAGCTTAGCGGCTCCAGATCCAGCTGAAGATGCAACAGGCTGAAAGTCAGAAGACAAAATGGAAGCCAGAGGCCTGGGGGCCTATGAAATAGTCTCAGCCGAGGCCTGCAGTTGAAAATCTGCAGGCTGCAGGGGCTGCAAACTTATCCGAGGACTTGACTTTCGGAAGCCTGTCGCAGTCCTTATCCTTATGTTTCTTGGGAATATCCGAAGCCTAAAGACCAGCGGACCCCATACCAACAAACTTAGGCCAAACTCCAGCATGTCTTTCGTGGCCACGCCACTTGTGTATCTAGCTACGTGGTCTACTTGGCAACATGTAAAATATGCCCAGCTTTCTATGTGGGTAAAACCACTAGAAAGCTAAAAGAACGCATAATTGAACATAAATCTAATATTAGACTTTTAAATGAAAATAATGCGTTATTTAAACATATTGCATTAAGGGGTAGTGAGCACCAATTTAGTTTTCAAGTTCTAGATCAGGTTATCGCATCACCCAGAGGAGGTGATCTGTCAAATCTACTGGATCTCAGGGAGTATGACTGGATAGTTAGACTATCAGCTGATAATCACCCTGGTTTGAATGCTGCAGTGTCTTTAAAGCCAGTTCTAAATAGAATTCAACAAACTAGATTAAGTTGATTTTATGATGTTGGCATATTACATAATTTTGAATAATTTTTAGTATGGATATTTATTAGATGACTAATAGATGAATAATATTATTGGTTTTATTTTTGCTTAACATTTTTATGTGTGTTTTTCATATGTATTTGCACTTATGCTTTATATGTGTTTATAATTTGATATTAATCATGTGATGATGGCTGTAGGTCACATGATTATTTAACTCAAGTGTTGTGTATATAAGGGCGTTTTTAAATGTATTGGATGTGAAACATTGAGAAAGGGTTTTTCAACCTGAAAGCTTTGTTGTTGTTCATAAAAGTTTTTTCTAACTCAACTTTTCGTTGTTTGGATTCTCTTGGAATTTGTTTCAGTGCTTTTTGCTGTGATTTTGTTTTTGCACTGAAGTTGGGTGTTCTATCAGCCCACTACAGCCAGCCAGTTATGGATCATCAAAACCGTTTGAAATCCCTGTTCGAGAAAGAAGTAAATCCACTCTTGAAGTTTACAACTAGTGCTCTTCCAACTGTGACAAAGGATAATACCTCATCTGTTACCATGCTCGACTTTGAGCGGCGAATACAGACACTAGAAAGGAAGGTTGGTGCTTATAAGCGTCTGCAGTGGCAGCGCTTTAGTTTTGACGCATATATGGAGCAGGGCATAGCTCCACGAGGGCTAAGAATTACCAAAATGCCCTCTTATGGGAATTCATATCCCGAACTATTAAAACAGTGGCAAACTCTAAATTTAAATTTAAGTAGAGACTATATGCTCTTAATGAACAAATTCTTCCTTGATGTTGAGAATCAATTAAAATCCGAAATTATAGCAAAGGAGGATGAATTACTGGCATTACCGGGTTTCTCAAATGTGCAAACACTTTACAGTTCAATGATGGACAGATTAAGTGGACTAGACGACCGTCTGGAGGTTGTGAAAAAGAGAAAACTGGTACGAGATATTTCCGACTACCAGTCGGGTAATATCTTCTCTTGGCCGAAGACTGACATATCATCAAACTACAGAGGCAACAAAAACATGACCTCTGAAGTGAAATTAAGTGATGCATCTGTTGCTGTTAAACAAACATCTAACACGATAGTGTTAGATTCACTTGATGATTTCCCTGAAATGGCATCTGTACCTTTAATTTCAGCACCATCTAATAATCAAACCTTAGTAATTGGAGCGAGCGGACCCACGAAGCAAGTGATGTCATCAGTAGCCGACGAGGGGACGTCGAGCTTGGAACATGAGGTGGTCGAAACCCATGTGGAATTAGAGAATGGTGAACAAGAAGACCAGATAAACCATACATCTTTACCTTCGCAGAAAACCCTGACTAGCTATTTCGCTAAGCCGTTTCAGCTACAACAGGCGGAACGCGTAAAGGAAAAAGAGGACAACAAGACTGGCAATAGATCTAAATCAAGGGGAAGATCTACCTCGAGATTCAATGGTCCACGTGTGGAGCTGAAAAGAAAAAATGATAGCCCGCAAAAACAGCAGAAAATAGCCAGGAGGTAATGGCAGGTATAATAAATTTGTCAGCATTTACGCTAAATATGGAGCATATTGCTGTACTGAAAAAGGGACTGGGGTTTATACCTACGAGACTGGATGATATGGTTAATGTTTTAACTGACTTAAAATTATTTGTTAGATCTCTAGCCCTTAAACTAATTTTTAAAAACAGTGAGCATGATCAAAACCTTTGTAAAAGACGCAGTGTATTCATTCCTTGTTATCCACCTGTATTAGTGGCATTCCATAATCTATGTGAGAGTGATATTAGAAATTTATATGCTAACAAGAGAAGAAATCAGTCTTTTAATATCACGTATTCTGAGCATTTAGCATTAAGGGAGCTAATGGAAGATACACATATAGTTATTAAAGCAGCAGACAAAGGTGGTGCCATAGTGATTATGAATGATTTTACTTATAAACAGTCAGTTATGGTGTTGTTAGAGGATCCAGTTGCATTTAAACATATAACAAACTTGGATGTTAAAAAACATATAGCTTATGTGAACATGTGCATCTATGAACTACAGTTGTCAAATGACATAACACTTGACCTCTTTCATTTTTTTACGGTGCCATGTCCTATAATTCCACAACTATATGGTGTACCCAAGGTACACAAATCTTTAAATAATCCTCCAATGAGGCCGATAGTATCCGGCAAAGGCTGGATTACTGAGCCAATATCTTTATATCTGCAGAAGCAATTACAGCCATTGCTATATAAATGTAAAACAGTACTTAAGGATACTGTCGACTTCCTAGAAAAATTGAAATTATGCCATTTAGATGTGATAGCAACAATGGGTAATCTCAATGACATCTATATGGTAGTCATGGATATCACCTCACTGTTTACGGTCATTCCACATGACATTGGAATAGATTCCATCAGAAGTTTTCTGACAGCCTCCCATGAGATAACAAGTAGGCATACAGAAAATATATGTATGCTATTAGATCTAGTGCTGAAAAATAATATATTCCTATTCGATAATAACATTTACTTACAACAAACGGGCGTAGCAATGGGCACGCCCGTGGCAAATACATATGCCAACCTTGTTCTTTATCAGTGGGAAAAGGAACATATAGGTGATGGTGAACATTATGTCAATAGCAGTATATTGTTTTATCAGAGATTCGTGGATGACTGCTTTTTACTTTGGAAAGGAAGTATAGTGGATTTGTTAGACTTCGTTTCCCTATTAAATAACACTACCGATTACTTAAAATTTACAGTGGAAGTATCAGACTCATGTATTCATTTTTTGGACGTAGAACTTAAGAAAAGTAATAAAGAGATTCATACAACAATCTTTAAAAAAGATGTGGCTTCAGGTAGATACTTGCATGCGAGTAGCATGCATGCCCCCCATGTCTTTAAGGGTATTGTCAAGGCTCAAATGGCTAGGGTTAGTAGACTTAATTCTGAACAAGATAAGTATATAAAACAACTAGATGAAGTTTTCGAAGAATTTAAGAACAGTGGATATTCCCTGGATATACTAGAAAGTGTAAAAGAACATATAATGTCCAATAGAGAAGAGATGTATGAACCCATTTTTAACAAGACAACTCAAGTAGGAAATAGTTCTCAAGTGAGTAGGTCCAGCGTAAATAGATTAAGATTCATTACTTCATATAATTCAATGACAAATGACATAAATAGAATACTATTTAAATACTGGAAAGTGTTATTAGCACAAGATGATATAAAATCATTAGTTGGTGATAAACCTTATTTTAGTTACAGAAATATGAGAACACTGAAGAGTATGCTTGGTTATAAAGACTTCAACAATAGGAAAGATGGTATAAATATAAAAATAACTATGAAACAGGGTACATACCCATGCTATAATTGTAATTGTTGTAGTGACATATTTAAAAGCAGTGGGTTGTCACAAACGGGTATGTTTAAACATCCAATAACAGGAAAAGAGCATGTCTTTCGTGGCCACGCCACTTGTATATCTAGCTACGTGGTCTACTTGGCAACATGTAAAATATGCCCAGCTTTCTATGTGGGTAAAACCACTAGAAAGCTAAAAGAACGCATAATTGAACATAAATCTAACATTAGACTTTTAAATGAAAATAATGCGTTATTTAAACATATTGCATTAAGGGGTAGTGAACACCAATTTAGTTTTCAAGTTCTAGATCAGGTTATAGCATCACCCAGAGGAGGTGATCTGTCAAATCTACTGGATCTCAGGGAGTATGACTGGATAGTTAGACTATCAGCTGATAATCACCCTGGTTTGAATGCTGCAGTGTCTTTAAAGCCAGTTCTAAATAGAATTCAACAAACTAGATTAAGTTGATTTTATGATGTTTGCATATTACATATATTTTTGAATAATTTTCAACACGGATATTTATTAGATGACTAATAGATGAATAATATTATTGGTTTTATTCTTGCTTAACATTTTTATGTGTGTTTTTTATATGTATTTGCATCTATGCTTTATATGTGTTTATAACTTGACATTAATCATGTGATGATGGCTGTAGGTCACATGATTATTTAACTCAAGTGTTGTGTATATAAGGGCGTTTTTAAATGTATTGGATGTGAAACATTGAGAAAGGGTTTTTTAACCTGAAAGCTTTGTTGTTGTTCATAAAAGTTTTTTCTAACTCAACTTTTCGTTGTTTGGGGGCCTATGAAATAGTCTCAGCCGAGGCCTGCAGTTGAAAATCTGCAGGCTGCAGGGGCTGCAAACTTATCCGAGGACTTGACTTTCGGAAGCCTGTCGCAGTCCTTATCCTTATGTTTCTTGGGAATATCCGAAGCCTAAAGACCAGCGGACCCCATACCAACAAACTTAGGCCAAACTCCAAAATGTTTAGCTAAAAGCTTAGCCCGACGATGAATAGTACGCGGATTAAAGGAGGCACAGAGATCACAATTAGGAACATCGTGTTCAAGGCCTAAACAAATAATACAATAGGACTGAAAATCTCTATGGGGAATCTGCTTTCCACAGGTAAGACAATTATTAACCTTTTCTGACATTTGTTAAGGCAAGAAAAGAGGATCCCCAACGGGGTACTTACCTGTAGTTGACTTTAACTTTGTAGTCGGAAACAAAGAAGGTAAACTGCTGACCGGCACTCGTGCAAAAAATGCTTCTGCTTCGGGCTCTGCAGCAAGAAAGACTGTGGAAGTGATCGGATGCCCTGACGTCCTTTACAACAGACAGCAGCTGATATCATTTTTACTTACCTTTGGTATTCTGGCCGATCGAGGGCTACCGGGAGCCAGATAACCCATTTGTTAGGACTGCAACAGTGAAACACGATGAACGTCCCCCAAATATGTGCACTTATGCAGACATCATAAACACATAAGCTCTGTTATGGTGAAAATATCGTGCATAGTTTCTATCAGAAATCAAAATGACAGCACACTAAAAAGCAGTTAATATACATAATATTGAGGAAAGAGGCTGAGGGCAGCAGAACAATTATTTAATACCTCAAGGAAATTTAAATAACGGAAATAGGCAACATATTAAAAATATACATGTAACTAACTGGACACAGTCTGATGATACAAGATGTGCATATAGTGGTGGAGATTTACAAATTAGCATTAATTCATTAACAGGGATGTTAATGTATAATTTAATTATCTTGGACTACTCAAATCTCAGGATTTGTCTGAAGACAGATTAGAGATCAAAACAGTGGCAGAATTCAGTAACACATAGGACAGGAATAAAGATCTTGATTACTATAACTCTCGGCATCCTAAAAGATGGAAAGATGTTTGTGTTTTGTGGCTCAATTTTGTGTATTGCAATGAAACATTATGCCAAGCAGGCTATCAACAACAGTTCATAACATGACATTGGACTAAACAACCTTAGTGTTATTCAGACTGGTTTAGGGTTTGATGGGAGCAGCTCCCATTGCATGGAGTAGTGTGTCAGACAGGGTTCGTTTCCTCATATACAAATACAGTTCATCACCAAATTAAATAAAGGCTATATCTCAAAGCACCACCATTATCAGATGCACAGTAGCAAACTTCACCTCATGCAGTGTCCATCTCATGGGTTCACAGGTAAGTACAAGGCTAGCTGCCCTTTTGGGCCATTATAAGCCTAGACAGTTTGCCTTTTTTGTACTTGAAGTGACCCATTTCATTTGGTTATAGATTCACCTTAACCATCCAATGGTCAATAATTATAGAATATATCATACATAATTTGAAGCGGATACATGCATGGAATAAATCATTCAGGAGCTGCATACATTCACTAGTAGTACAGGGGGCAGTCTTGGGGTAAATTTTCTGTTTCCCATCCAAAGATCAAGTTGCACATAAAAATGGACAGGGATGAACTTTGACTTAAGTGGATGATGAGTCTGTTATCCTCTGTGAGATGTACCCACCCCTCCTACCCATTCTGTTGACATTGCAGTAGAGGTTTAGATTCCAAGACCAAGTATTTCTCAGTATACCTTAAAAAGAGTGACAGTTGGACACCTCGTCTACTGCCAGCAACATCAACAGCAAAGTTAAATATTAATAAATGAATCACTATCGGAGCAAAATGTACATCTTTACTATATATGAAGCAGGTGGCACTGGAATTCATACCCATAAGAAAGAGGTGTGGCCCCCACCAGTAAATGTACTTTTTTATATTACTGTTTTAGTCTAACATTAGGGGAAACTGAAAATTGATCCACTGTAAAAGTTTTTTTGTTTAATAGTTCATCGATCTTCAATCACTACTTAAACAAAATAACTTTATTGGCAGGTAGTCTTAAATGCGACCAATTACCAGGGGTTGAATGAACATGTCTCAATCACTTATTATCTTAAGATTAAAAGTATTACAAAGATGTTTAATATTTGAATTGGGAGGTGTTGAAAGCCCAAATGTAGTTATGTAATATAAGAGAATGTATTTATTAGTAATAAAATGATTTTAGAATTGTAGTAACAAGGGGAGGGGGGTATCCTAAATGGATATATTTTATTGTTTTGTTACTAAGGTACACAGATTGTGAGTGGATTATTTACTGAATGGAAGAAAACTGAATTGTATCTGATGAAGTCTTGGCAAGATGAAAGTGCTTAGTTTTAAGTAGTGGTATAAGATATTTATTTTTTTTGTATTAAAGGATCTTTGGAAAGACACCTATAACAAGTGCCTTGGATTCCTTTCTTGTAGTATTGGATTCAGAGAATACAAATGGATGATGAGGCAGAAGGACCCTCCAGAAATCCATGCAGGATAGCTGTGGAAAAGCCAGCTCTGGCCCTATAAATAATATCCAACTTGTAATGCTTAATGTATGAACAGAAGGTCAAAGTAGCAGCCTTAAGGATGGAACTGGTGTCCAGCCCCTCTTAAAAAAAAAAAAAAAAAAAAAAAAAAAAGCACAAGAGGAGGCCACAGCCATGGATTAATGAGCCTTTCCTGAAGAGGAAAGTCTTTTTTTTGTCATGTTTGCTTTTGTAACTACCACTGGAACTTTTCTCCCCAGGCCTCTGTTGAAAATGGACATGTATCCACTCGGACTATCCTGGTCAACAAATGTAAATTAAATTTATCATGGAAATAGCAGCAAAAAGAAATGGCCTTAGAAATTCAGAAAGATTGCTTAAAAAAGTCAAACCTAAAGACCTGGGATGAAAGGAAATAAAAAGCTGCTCAGGTATGCAAATAACTTTAGCTTCATCCAAATAATATCTCAGCTGTCTATGCAAATCAAAGGTGCGAAGACTTGCAGACTGCGGCGAAGGAAAAAAGGAATGAAGATGAATAGAGTAGACTAATTATGACAGAACACACTGGCCATCTTGGGCATAAAAAGAAGATTAGTACGAAGAGACACCCTGTCTCTGTGAAACACTAAAAAAGCAGGAAAAGACATAAGTCGGAAATTCAGACAATCTCTTAGCGCCGAAGTGAGGGCCAAAACAACAGTAGTCTTCCAGTACAATGTTGCAAGGAAGCAGGCTCAAAAAGAGACCAAGTCAATTTTTCAAGTACAAGATTGAGTCGTAGGAAGGTGGAATTGGCTTTCTGAGAAGCCTGATATGAAGGACGCCTTTAAGAAATTGCTTGACCTCAAATTTAGAGGCCAGATGAGGATTCAAGGGTAGATGAGTAGAAATAGCTTTCACTGAAAAATATGCTAACCAGCATGAAGCAAATCACTCAAATAACACAGAACCAGAAGAACTTCCACAGATAGGGTATCCTGATGGTGATAGAAGTAACAGACAGAAAAATGCCTCCATTTTGACATATATAATTTTCTGGTAGTGGGTTTCCTGGCCTCCTGCAGGACCCAAAGCACATTCTCAGAAAAGAGGTGCATTAAAGGGATCAAAACCTATCACTCACAGTATCAGCTGAAGACTGGACAAATGAGGGCTCATAAGAAATCCCTTGTTTTACATTAGAAGATCCACCTGGGTAGGTAACTTGTGGTGACTGTCCATAAAGAAGTGATAAAGAAAGGGGGAAACAATGCTGTCTGAGACAAAAGGGAGTAACTAGCAAGATTTTGGGAGAGTCTTGCCTGATCTTGTGCAAGATTTGGGGTAGCAAAAGAAGGGGACAGTAGGCATACAGAAACATCTCCTTCCAAGGAAAAGACAGGGCCATCCACTTACCATGCCAAAGGACTTGGGACTCTGGAACAGAATAGAGAAAGTCATCTGTTCAGAAGGGAAGGAAAAGATCTATCTGGGGAATACCCCACTGATGGACAATGTACAGAAACACATCTCTTTGAAGCATCCATTTTTGAGATTGTGTGCTGGACCCACTTAGAGACAGTCTGCCACTAGACTGTGAGAGAGAATTAAACTACCTGAAAAGTCACTTATACTGGACAGCTAGATCCAAATCCTGAACAGCTGATCACCAAAGACCACCTTGTAAGCCCTTGCTTGCTGACATACCTTAGAGCTGACCCAGTAGTCAGGGACTTAGGGACACACACGGATAGTAGTCTAGAATTTGATCATCACATGTCTACAGTGGTGAGGTAATCATTCTACGTTGTGCAACTTATAAACAAAGGTATGGTATCCAAATCCAGGGAAGTCATTGTTCCACTGTATTCGGCATTCATCAGACCTATAACTGAGTGCAATGAGCCTTTCGTATGTACCTAACCAGGTGTATCCAACAATTGGAATGCCCTCAGAGGTTCCTCACGAAAACAATACAGGGCATAAGTAATATGTCCTATGCAGACCGCCTCAAGGCCCTATCCCTTTATTCTGTCTCCTACAAGCTTTTAGGGGAGACCTATGCCTGGCATAGAGGGCATTGTGAGATCCCACTCTGATGGACCTCTTGCATATCAACAAAACAAACAGCACCAGAATTAGCAGTTCTAAAGACTTAACCCTTGCCTCTGATGTAAACAGACCTGCTGGAGAGACCCATATGTACCCAGAGACTACCCATCTATGGGAACAGGCTCCCCCATCCATGTGAAGCAAAGTTCCTCCCTAACCCAATTCAAATGCAACTTGGACAATTAAATGGGAAACTGGAAATTCATCCCTGGTTTGGCACCTATAGCTCTAGTGGACAGAGGTAATCTGTAAATGGTTCATCTCCCAGGCCCATGCCTATACTTATCAAGGGTATCAGAACTTGTCAGATATTTGTGATGCATGGTTAGGCTTAAAAACGCCCTTCTGGTCATTAGCCTAGTAAACACCTATGAACTTACCACATCTCTGTGTTTGTCTATGAAAATGTTGAGGGGTCCAGGATGAAAAAGGGAAAAGGAAGCTTGAAGAGTTAGTAGTAGAGGCCTCATCTCCTTCACTTTGATGTGGTCTGATCTCTGATGCAGAGGCCAGAGACACTGAACCTTGATGGAGCAAAAGGGACTGCCCTTTCCCTGTGTGAGGCATCTGTAAAGAGATCTTAAGTCAGGACTGGAGCTTGGAAAGGAAGCCCTGGGTTGAGAGAAAGTTGATGAACCCACCACAGAACTTCAAGCTAGAGGCAGGGAAGGAAGGATATTAGCAAGTCCAAATGGTGGAAGTGTTGGAGCCACATTGACTTGAGATTCCACTGAAGCTTTCTCATGTGGAGCCTGGCCAGAGATAGCATGGGAATGGTAGAAAACATGAATCTGAGGACCCTAAGAAATTCCCTGGCCATGACTAACACCAGAGATAGAATAGCTGGAAAAATACAGAGATAGACTGGGCCTTGGATGCAGGCAAATATGCCAGCATAAGGATGGTATGAAGTCTGCAATCAAGAAGAATATGACCTTAAAGAAGACGTCAGAGCTGATTTCTGGAAATATGCAATTAAACCAAGATTCTGTAACAGGGAAATAGTAAACGGGAGATCCTGGAGCAGTGTGTTGGAGGAAGAAGCCTGAATGAGCAGCTCGTCCATCTAAGGAAAGATATTAACTCCTCTCATCCAGCACAAGCCAATGACAGGAGCAAGGTATTTCATGACTACTCTTGCAGCAGTAGAGAAGTCAAAGGGTAAAGCAGAAAACTGAAAAAATCCAAGGAAGAAACAGAGAAATGTAAAAATTTCCTGAAAAGGGTATGGATGGGGGTATCAAGGTAGGTATCTTTGAGGTCCAGAGAAACAAAAAGGCCTGAGGAAGAAGAAAGAGCCTGAAGACAGCAAGTACATCTGTGTAAATTCTTAACATAAAAATAGGTGTCTTTACCTTCACTGCTGTATTCCTTACTAAAGGGATCCCTGCCAAGGGTAGACCTACATCTGGCCAGTATACCAAAGCCTTAGTTTTTTTTACAAGGACATTGCACATCCTCACTCAGTGTACGGCATAAAGGTGAAATATGGATGTACCTACCTCTGAACTGAAAAAAAAGCAGCAGGAATGGTCTAAGGAGGAAAACAAAAAGGAAGAACATGTACATCCAAAAAGGAAAAGGAGCAGTGGAGGGAGGGAAAAAAGGGGTGGGGGTGCAAATACTGCAACAGGGAAAGGAAGGACAGCTACTGTTATGGTAAGCTTTTATACAACTGCACTATGTCCATCCATGTCACTGCTGCAGTATTCCTTGTTAAAGGGAGAGTACAAAAGCTCAAGAGGAAATATGGGAGGAGAAACACCCAGCATAGCCCTGAAGAAAGCAATGCAAGATAGCCCTGACAAATCTAACTCTCACACTGGAAACCATATCCAGCTTAAAATGTTTGGTAAAAGTATGGGCAAAAGTCCATCCAGCAGCCTCAAGGATGGAACTGGCATCAAATCCCTTGAAAAAAAAAAAAAGCACCAGAGGAAGCCACCATAGCTTTGGTAGAATGAGCTTTTACAGAAGCAGAAAGGCTTTTCCCATGAAAGGAGTAACCAAAGGAAAATCCCTCTGAAATCCAAGAAGTGGTTTTCTTAGAAACAGACAAATGTAGAGATCTAGGATAAAAGGAAACTAAAAGTTGCGCAGACTTGTGAATGGCCTTAGTCTTATCTAAATAGTATCTGAGCTGCCTATGTAAATCCAAGGTGTGAAGAACCTTCTCACCAGCAGACTGTGGAGAAGGGAAAAAATGGGTAAATTAAAAGGCTGATTAAGAGACAAGTTAGTAGAAACCAGGCATAAATGAAGGATTAGTAGGAAGACACACCCTGTCTCTATGAACATCTAAAAAAAAAAGGATGAACAGCCATAAGGGCCTTAAGCTCAGATACCCTTCTAGCTGAAATAAGGGCCAAAAGAACAACTTCCAAGAACAATGCTGCAAAGAAGCTGAACAGGCTCTCTCATAAGGAGCCTGAATAAATTTTTCAAGAACAAAATTGAAGTCTCAGAAAGGAGGAATAGGCTTACTGGGAGGCGTAATATGAAGGACACCTTTACGAAATTGTTTGACCTCAAAGTTAGAAGCCAAAGGTGGAGTCAAAGGCAGACAAGCAGAAACAGCTGAAAGGTGAGCTTTAACTGACAAGTATGCCAACCTAGCATAGAGCAATTAACACAAATGAGAGAGAACCAAAGGAACTTCCACAAAAAGTGGATCCATTTTAATAAATAAGATTTCCTGGTAGGGGGTTTCCTAGCCTCCCGCAGAACCCAAAGCATGTCTTCAGAAAAAAGGTGCCCAAAAGGGATCAAATCCCTTTTACTCACAGTGTCAGTTGAAGAGTGGATAAGTGAAGATGGATGAGACCCCTTTGTCTTGTGTGAGTAGGTCCACCCTGTGAGGTAACTTGTGGTGACTGTCCTTGGCTAGGTGCAGAAGAGGAGGGAACCGATACTGTCTGGGGCAAAATCGAGTCACCAACAATATTTTGGGAGAGTCCTATCTTGAACAAGACCCTCAGTATGACAAGATGGGGAGGGAAGGCATAGAGACACATCCCCTTCAAGAAAAAGAGAGTGCACCCATCTTCCATGCCAGAGTACCTGGGACTCTGAGGCAAGAGAGAGGAAATTGTCTGTTCAGAGGGAAGCAAAAAGATCTACCCAATGGTGGTCAATGTCCAGAAACATCTCTTGGAAGCATCCATTCACGAGTCTACACCTGCTCTGAGTCTCCCACTTGGTTTTGTTCTAAAGGAATATAAACAGCCTTAAGAGTCACCTGATATTGGACAGCCAGATCCCAAACCTGAAGACTTAGTCTGCACAGAAGGTAAGACCTAGTACCCCTTTGCTTGTTGATGTACCAAACACTGTGGTATTGTCTGTGAAAATTTTGTGAGGCCCTGGAAGGAGAAGAGCGTGGAAAGCCTGAAGATCAAGGAGGAGAGCTATCATCTCTTGGTTACTGATATTGTCCATCCTCTGACGAAAGGACCAAAGGCCCTGAACATATAGATGGCCAAAATACATCCCCCACCCCACATCTGAGGCATCTGAAAAAGTTCCTGACAGAGGACTGAAAAAGAAGTGCTGGGCTGAGAGGCAGCAAATGAATCCACCACTGAAGCTTTAGCTTGAGGCATGGAAGAAGAGGAACTAGACAGTCCAAAGGATGAGAATGTTGAAGCCATATTGAATTTAGGAACTGTTGTAGCTTTCTCATATGGAGTCTGGGAACTCCCTGTCTGTAACTAAGACCTGAGGAGGAAGGTTGTGAAAAAAGGCAATTACAGTCAGAGCCTTGGGGAGGCAGAAGAGATGCAATGGTCTGGAACCTGCACTTGAGAAAAACATGATTCTGTGAAAGAGCCAGGAAGAATTTCTGAAAATTTACTGCAAACCCTAGGGCTTTGCAAAAGGGAAATAGCATAGTGGAGGTGCTGAAGCAGGGTCTCTAGAGAGGAAGCTTTAATAAGCAAGGCTGCCCGGGTAAGGAAAGATTTGTATCCCCTCATCCTGTAAAAGGCAGTTACAGGAACGAGGCATTTGGTGAAGAACCTTGGGGCAACAGATAGGCCAAAGGGCAAAGCAGAGAACTTAAAATGCAAAGAACAGAGAAACACAAATGTTTGCTGAAATACAGAAGAAAAGGGATGTGAAGATAGGAATCCTTGTGAACCAGAGAGACTAGGAAAGCCTGAGGTAGAAGAGGAGGAAACAGAGCCTGAAGATACAGCATTCAAAAGGAAGGAACCTTCTGAAATGAGTTGAACTAAGAAAGATCTAAAATGGTCCTCCAGGTGCCTTCTATCCTGGGATCCAAAAACATTCTGGAATAAAACCCTCCCCAACCCCTTTTAGGAGCAGAAACTCTTTGGGTGGTGACGTGAGACTAAAGGCTCAGAAGTACATCTAGAAAAACAGCAGCTGTTCCTAAGGAGGTTGAGGAATGCCCAAAAAGGAGGAGGGATGTCTACAGCATGAAATAACACTGACAAATGATGGACCAAACCTAAGAATCAATTAACCAATTGTGAACAGACATGGCAAGATGAATATGAATATATAAAGGAACACGACTTAGGAGGGAGGGAAGACAGTAGTCAGACAAAATCTAGCTTGCTTGGAAAAGGAGGCTTCTGAGCAATAGGAGTCTAAGTAGACTTAGCAGAAGCTGCCCTTCTAGGACCCTTTTTACCTTTAGGTGGAGGGCAAGATGGTCTATGTACTAAGGCAGACAAAAGGATAACTTCTCTGAAATTTGGGAACAGGGGAAAAATATGTTTCAATTCCTACAAGGCCTTGCCCTTCTCTTGTGGGGACTTAAGCTCAGCAGCTGCAGAACCAAAGCCATTTTTATTGTCAAGAGAAGCATCCATCAATTTAGCCTTAATATCATCAGGCAAAGGGTGGAAGGGAAGCCAAGAATAAAGTCTTAACACAGAACCAATGGCAGCAGCTCTAGAAGAAGCATCAGCTGCATCATAACTACATTTACCAAAATGACAGACCAAAATTAGGAAGGTCAGAAATACCCTTATAAGCCCGAGAGAGAAGAGATAAAACATATCTGGTCATGAGGGTCTGGTAAGAAATAGCCTGAAAGGTTAGGGTAACAGAAGTATAAACCTTTTTACCCAACCTTTCCATGGCCCTACTGTCCTTGTCGAAGGAAGTAGTTTAGTTGAAGGTAACAACATGGAAGGTTTGTCAGAAAAAAACAGACAACAGGAGGGTCAGCAGAAGGACATTTGTTAAGGAACTTATAATCATCAGGCACCTTATTAAACCTATAAGGTTTTTTAGGGGTTGGGGCTGGGAATCAGAGCCTGAGAAGCTGCTGAAAAAGTGACAAGAAGGACAGCATAGGGCTTAGGAGACTCCATTTGTAAGAGTTCAAAATACCTCCCCTGGACATCACAAACATGGGTATGTACCCATATAAAAAATCCATCATATGAGATAGTATTCCCAAAGGAAAGTTCTTGAAATGGAAAATCTGGGCTAATGAAGTAGGAAACTGAGAGGAGCAAGTCATCGAATTTCATGACATTTGGGCACTTGAAATTCTTGAATTCAGAGATACTGATTTCACTGGGTTTAGAAATTTTGAAAACGAAACTATTAGTTTATGATCTGACCTAACCAGGAAAGAAGATGCCAGGTAAATGGTGCATGATGACAGTATAAGGACCAAGTCAAGAACATTAATAATAATTTGATCCAGGATTTTTTTTTGTATTATGTATTAAATCTAAAAACTTCTTGACATATCTTACATACTGGAAATACAGTACAGATATTCCATTTTACTAAGGGAGAGCTAAAGTCTCTAAAATAATGGAGTTCTTGTTTATGGGGAGTTTATCAGGTACATTTAGGAACTTTACATGGTTTTCAGAGAACATGGAGGAGATCAAGTAACAGGCTATAAAATGCTAGTTGGTCCTGTTTAGTTTCATTTGGAGTTCATTGTATTTTGTGCATGTCTGAGAACCTGTCTAGAGGTAATTTGGCCATGAACAAATATAGAAATTCAGCACAGTTGCCACTGGGTCTAAATTTGTGGTCTTGGAATAAACCTGTTATGAAAGAAGAAGAGCTTTATATAAACAAACTAAGTTTCAGTAATTGCTTGCTGGCAACACCCTTTGCAGAAGTGAAGGATAACTTGTGCCGACAGCCCAGGGCACATCACCTTTGACTGTGTGATCCTAATACTCACAAGGAATGTATGGCTTAAGGAAAACCCTAGAAACACCCCCTAATTGTTGCCTGAATAATGACTCCTTAATCATCCCTCACCCTGATGACCAAAACTGAATGGGCCAGTTGGATGGGAGAAGGCTGATGGTCAGCAGACAGCAGAGGCAAAGAGTGCCCAAACATTATGTAATATAGCAAGATCATAAAACAGTGGATGGGTTTAAGGATATTTCCTAAACCCAGTGCTGTGTGATCTCAGAGAATTAGAAGTTATGTACCTACCATAACGTTCCATGTTAGTTGTCTTCTCTCGCCTTCTTTCTTGCTGGATGGGTTCGGAGCCGATCCTCGGCTCCGACTCGGCACTTGCTTAGCTTGAGAACTCCTTTTACCAGCTCGAGGCAACCCTATATCCCATGATGCAAGGCAGAACTACCTCAGATCTCGTTTGGTAGCTAACCTACCCTGCTAAGGACTAACCTAACATATATTAGGAAACCCAAGCTCATAATAAAGGAGTCCTCTAATGAAGGCTCAGGAGGAAACAACCTGATAAGAGGAACTCTTCAAGATCTGTCCAGGCCAGGGGGAAGGAGGGAGGGGCCTTAAGAAAGAAGGCGAGAAGACAACTAACATGGAACGTTATGGTAGGTACATAACTTCTAAATGTTAAGTTGTCAATCTCGCCTTCATTCTTGCTGGATGGGACCGCGTCCTAGCACCTGTATCCCGGTGGCTCAATGGAACAGACTCTTGAGAACTGTGGAACCAAAACTGGCCCTGTCTCTGGAGGCCAAATCTAACTTGTAATGAGAGACAAAGGTATGAGGAGTGGCCCAAGTAGCTGCTGCACAAATGGTATCAATGGGTAGTCTATCCTGAAAGGCTGCAGAAGTGGATAGACTCCTGGTTGAGTGTGCTTTCGGTTTAGAAGGTAGTTGCTTGCCTCTGAGTGAATACACATAAGAAATGGTGGAAGACAACCATCTGGATAAGGTCACTTTAGACACTGGGAGACCTTTCCTGTTTTCTGCATAGGAGACAAATAATTGGTCCGATTTCCTGAATGGTTTCGTTCTATGCAAATAGTACCTGAGCTGACGATGGACATCCAAAAAATGAAGCTTTTGTTCAGCTCTGTCAGAATAATTTGGGAAAAAGACTGGTAGATCGATGGATTGATTAATATTGGTTTGAGAAACAACTTTGGGGAGAAAGGACGGGTTCGTTCTTAAGGATACCCTGTCCTTGTGAAAAACCAAGTAAGGGGAACGGATGCTGAGAGCTTGAATCTCGGAAACCCTTCTTGCTGAAGTGACAGCCAGTAAAAATATAGTTTTCCAGGTCAATAATTTCAATGAACATGAAGCAGACAGTTCGAAGGGTGGTAACATTAAGGATGCTAACATTAAATTTAGATCCCATTGTGGAGGAGGATGTTTTATTGGCGGCTTTAGGAGAAACACTCCTCTCAGAAAGGCCTTGCATAGTCTAGGAGACATAATGTTATGATCTTGCAAGCCAACATGATACTTGGAAATAGCAGCCAGTTGAACTTTAACTGTAGATGAAGAAGATCCTGACTGAAAAACTTCAGCCAGGAAATCTAAAACAGAATGCACAGGAGCAGTAAAGGGATCAATATTTTTGGAATTTGCCCAAATGGAAAAACGTCGCCACTTGCTAGCATAAACGGTTCTGGTGGACGACTTTAAAATAGAAGTTATGTCCTTACCATAACGTTCCATGTTAGTTGTCTTCTTCTCGCCTTCTTTCTTGCTGGATGGGTTCGGAGCCGACCTCGGCTCCGACTCGGCCACTCTAAAAGCTCGAGAGTTGGTTCTACCGGCTCGAGGCTGCCCCTATATCCCACAATGCTAGGCGTGAATTACCTCAGATCTCGTTTGTGAGCTAGGCCCAGCTAAAAATACATCCAGAATACTGGCAAGGGAGTCAACCTCTATAACAAAGGGAAAGAGGAAAGGTGACCTAAAACCTGATCCAGGAAAATATGCCCCGCAGAGCATATAGCTATAGCAAAGAGGTGGTAGAAAGAGAGGTCATAATCAAACTCCTCCAGGTCTGTCCAGGCCAGGGGGAAGGAGGGTGGGATGCAAGAAAGAAGGCGAGAAGAAGACAACTAACATGGAACGTGGTAAGGACATAACTTCTATATGTTAAGTTGTCTATCTCGCCTTCATTCTTGCTGGATGGGACCGCGTCCCTAGCACCTTGTCCTGGGTGGCCTAACGGAACAGACTCTTGAGAACAGTGGAACCAAAGTTAGCTCTATGCCTAGAAGCTAAATCCAACTTATAATGTGAAATGAAAGTGTGAGGAGTAGCCCAAGTAGCCGCTGCACAAATGGTGTCAATAGGCAGTCTGTCTTGGAAGGCTATAGAAGTAGCCAAAGCTCTGGTGGAATGGGCTTTAGGTTTGTTAGGCAGCTTTTGGTGTCTAATTTCATAAACAATAGAAATGAGAGATGTTAGCCACCTAGATAGCGATACCTTAGAAACAGAAAGTCCCTTTCTGCCTACCGCATAAGAGACAAACAGCTGGTCAGTTTTTCTGAATTGTTTGGTCCTATCCAAATAGTACCTTAACTTACGATGAACATCTAGCCAATGCAGTTTTTGTTCAGACCTATTAGAATATTCTGGAAAAAACACAGGAAGGTCAATGCTTTGATTAAGGTTAGAAGCAGAGGCTACCTTAGGTAAAAAGGACGGGTTAGTTCAGAAGATACCCTGTCTTTGTGGAACAACAGATATGGTGGTCGACAGCTGAGTGCATGAAGTTCTGAAACTCTTCTAGCTGAAGTAATAGCTACCAGAAAGAGAGTCTTCCATGATAGCAATTTTAAAGAACAGGAAGCTGCAGGTTCGAAAGGGGGGAGAATCAAAGAACTGAGAACTAAATTAAGGTCCCAAGGAGGAGGAGGATTTCTTATAGGAGGTCTGAGTAGAAAAAACTCCCTTCAAAAAGGCTTTGCAAAGCTTGTGGGACATTATGGCAGACTCTGAAGTGCCCACATGAAAGTTAGATATAGCTGCCAACTGAACTTTGAGAGTAGAAGGAGATGAACCTGCATGAAAGAGTTCAGCTAGAAAATCAAGAACCATATGGATGGGAGCAGTGAAAGGATCTAAGTCCCTTCCTTGAGCCCAATAGGCAAAACGTTTCCATTTACTCAGATAAATCTTCCGAGTGGAAGATTTGTGGGAAGCTATCAAAATATCTCGAACAGAGTGAGATATTTGAGGAAGCCTGGCTAAGGTTGGAACTGGAGGAACCAAGCAGTGAGGTTCAGAGAGGGGATGGAGCGATGTAACTGACCCGACTGATGGATCAAAAGATCTGGAACTAGGTCCAGATGCCAAGGTTGCTCCAACAGAAATTAATGTAGAAAGGGGAACCAAACCTGTCGAGGCCAGTAAGGAGCAATGAGGATCAATAAGGCCTTCTGAGCAATAGCTTTCTGTATCACTTGAGAGATTAGTGGGAAGGGAGGAAATGCATACAGAAGTCCCCGGGGCCAAACTTGGACTAGAGCGTCTCTGCTGGGCTGGTCTGGTAACGGGAATAGTGTGAAATAATCTTTGCACTTGCTGTTTTGGGGAGTAGCAAAAAGGTCGCAGCAAGGCTGACCCCACTTGAGAAAAATTTCTCTCACAACAGAGTCTTTCAGAGACCACTCGTGAGGCATGAGAATAGCTCTGCTCAACTTGTCCGCGATTTGATTGGACTTCCCGGGGATGTGCGTTGCTATCAGAAACCGCTGAGAAGAAATCGCCCATTGCCACAGTCTGAGTGCTTCTCGACATAGGGGATAGGACCTGGTTCTGCCTTGTTTGTTGATATACCACACTACAGACATATTGTCCGTCTGGATTGCTATCGTTCCCAAGGGAAGAGAGTCTTGAAGGGCTTGCAACGCTAAAAGCACTGCTCTCATCTCTAGAACATTTATGTGCAAGTGGCATTCGTCTGGTTGCCATGTGCCCTGGACAGTTCTGCCCTGATAATGCCCCCCCCACCCGATCAGGGAGGCGTCCGTTGTCAGAGTAGCAACCGGGGAAGGAACAAAGGGTCTTCCCAATAAGAGCTGAGGGAAGACATCCACCACAGAAGATGATTCTTGCATGTTTGCGTAATCATAATGGTGTGGGACATCGGAAGTTGCTGGTATGACCATTGTGTGAAGAGCATCCATTGAAGGATTCTCATGTGGAATCTGGCTAATGGAAGCAGAGGTATGGCAGCCGCCATAATCCCCAATACTTTTAGAACTAACCTGGCTTTGACTCTGTTGCTGCTGAAGAGGAGCGAGACCAGTTTGTGTATATGTCTGTTATTCTCTGATCTGTTAGCCTCGCAGACATGTTGACTGTGTCTAGATTTGCGCCTATGAAGGTAATAGTACGACAAGGCGACAAAACAGACTTTTCGCAATTTATTGAAATGCCTAAGTTTTGACAAATGCGAAAGGTATAGTCCCTGGCCATTAGAAGAAGATGCATGGTGGGAGCTGTGAGGAGCCAGTCATCCAAATATGGAAACACCTGGAATCCTTGACGTCTCAGGTGAGAAGCTACCACTGCCATGCATTTGGTAAACACCCGGGGGGCAGTGGTGAGACCAAAGGGCAGGGCCCTGAATTGAAAATGACTGGTTCCCAGCCTGAAGCGGAGGAATCTTCTGGAGCGTCTGTTCATCTTTATGTGATAGTACGCATCCTAAAGGTCTATAGAGCACATCCAGTTTTCCTCGCCCAACAGGGGAAGGATGGACTGTAGCGTGACCATCCGAAATCTTGTTTTCATGACCGACGTGTTCAAGATACTGAGATCCAAAATTGGTCTCCAGTCCCCTGTTTTCTTTGGAACTAAAAAGAACCTGGAGTAGATTCCGGATCCTTGCTGGTCTGCTGGAACTGGCTGAATTGCTCTTTTTGTAAGCAGCTTTGAAATTTCTAAAGCTGCAAGATCCCTTTGAGCGGATAGAGCATCTGGAAGGGATTTTTTTGATTGGTTTGGAATGCGAATGAAGGGAATGGAATAGCCTTCGGAAATGATGGACTGTACCCACTTGTCTTGAGTTAGGGATAGCCAGGCTTCTGGGTACAGTGACAATCTTCCCCCGACTGCCTCCGAAGGTGGACAGTCGGGCAACACCTCAGGGATGCTGAAAGGGCTTATCGGAAAAAGTTTCTCGATTGCCCTGGTTCTGCGGACCCCCTCTGCCTCTGGGGCGACGTCTACCATTATTGTTCCCTCCTCTGCCTCTGGAGGGGAACCGACTCTGTGCGTCAGGCAAATTCCCTTGAGATTGTTTGCGGAACCACATTTTCCCACTTTTCTGGCCTTTGGGGTAAGGTCTAGGAGTAGAAAAACGGACTCCGACGGCAGACAGAGTTTTGCCATCCGTCTCGCACCTAGTCAAGGTTACTTTCACTTGAGGACCAAAGAGAGATGATCCATCAAACGGGGAATTAGTGAAAGACGTTTTAAAGGGGTCCGCAAAATTGCATAGTCGCATCCAGGCATGCCGTCGTAAGGCGACACCTGTCCCTGCGGCTCTACTCGCTCCATCAGCCGCATATGAAAGGAGGCGCATGGAGGAGTTAGCTATGGAATTCAGGGTAGTCAGCTGGGTGTTCATTTTGTCCTGAAAATCTGCAGCTGTAGGATCCTTCAACATCTCACTCGCTTCCTTGATCAAGTCTCTCTGGAGACGGATGAAATGGCATAGGTAGTTCAGCGAAGGTCGCTGACGAAAACATCCGCTTCCCATACCTGTCCATAGACCTAGATTCTTTGTTAGGGGGATGAACAGGCACCGAAGGATCAGCTAGTTCCTTCTTGGTGGCAGCAGCTACCACCATAGCATCCACAGAAACACCTTTGGTCAGAAATTGTTTGTCAGTTGGTGCTGTTATAAATTTAGAAGGTCTCCTGGGGGTAGGGTCCACTGAGTCAGGAGCCGTCCAGGCTTTCTTTGCCACCACCTGCATGAGGGGATCAAAGGGGTGGGACACCCAGGAGGTGGAAGGGCGAGAGCCAAACGCCTCAAGATACACAGATTCATCCTCCGAAGGGTTAAGGGCTGGCCAATTTCCCCTCTGTTTCAGGATCTCTAGAATGTCCGCAAAGGAGACATCTTCAGAAGGGGAACGGGGGGGACCCTCGGAATCCTCTAAATCTGTGTCAGAGGTGACAGACTCAGGTGAGTCTATGTGCTTCCTCTTACACTTTCTCTTCCTAGGGGGCTCCCCTGCCAATTCAGGGGAGGCCTCAGAAGAGGATGAGATCCCCACAGGGGATTCTTGAGGAGCTGGCTCTCTGCGGTCTGGGATGAGGGAGTGAGTAGACATAACCTGAGGCACCGAAGAGGGAGGGACGGACGGAGCCGACTGTGGAGTTGAACAAGGTTCCAACACACTCCGCATGACCTCGAACGCACCCCTGTCAGGCAGAGCCAGAGGTCCCCGCTCCGAGAAGCTGAGAAACTCCCTCGGCACTGACAGCGATGGCTCCGAGGCCGATGTCGGAGCTGAACTCACCAGCGCCGAAGCACCGAGAGAGAGAAGGGGGTCGGACAAGGGTCCGATGCCACTCACCCCCTCGGAGCCGACGAGGGAAGTTCGGCGCCGAGATTCTTCAAAAGAAGAAATCGGAGCCGACGATGGAGCCGAAGACAAATGTATCGGCTCCGACGCTACCACAGTCTCGGTTCCGAGACGCCCCGGCTCCGAGCTCAAAGGAGTCGGAGGAGGAATATTTAGAGGAATAGGTTGAGGCATCGACTGATGAGTCGGGCTCTGAAGCATTTGGGCCAGTGCCTCGGACTTTAGAAGTCGACTCACTACCCTCTGGAGGTCATGATCCGAGAGCCTCGATGACCTGGAGGAGTGAGATCTGTGGCTCCATTCAGACAGCAAGGGAGACGCTGGAGCCGAATGAACGGAGCCAAGGGATGGTGACCTCGACCTCTTTCTAGATGTCGGCTCCGATGGTCTGATCGGAGCCGACACAGGAATCTCCAATACCTCGGCTCCAGCCGGAGCCGAGGGAACCACAGAAGCTGTAGTCAAAGACTCATCGGCTCCAGCCGGAGCCGATGTAGCAGTAGACTTCGAAACCTTAGGCCTCGACTCAGATGCTGGAGTCGAGGTCTTAGAAGTCCTGGAAGGTTTTCCCGAGGTAGCAGATAGGGAACCTTCAGGCTTAAGCAAACCCCTGAGTATGAGTTTGTTTTTCCTTTCCTGCAGGACTCTAGGGCTGAAGCCATGGCATACAGCACAAGAGTCCTGCAGGTGTAAAGGTCCCAGGCAGTACACACAAGAAGTGTGACCGTCTGTCAGAGACATTTTCTGACAGCACGAGTCACACTTCTTGAAGCCTGAGACCTTTGAATCCTTGGACATTTTCAAGGAACCTAAGTGTAATCACACACAAAAACACACACACACCGATTACACTGTCAGAAAAATTAAGTTAAATTACTTTAAATCAAAACTTCTGAATAGTTAAGTTAAGTTATAGGTATAAACCCCTACTAAAAAACACATACACACTGTAAGGGATGGAAGGGCCCAAAGGCCTAAGGAAAGAACTTATTAGTTCTTGAAGAAGGGGCTGAATAAGGGTAGAAAGGATAAAATATCCACTACACTAAAGGTAAAAAGGAAAACAACTAAGCTAAAGGAAGTTTCAACAGTTATAGACTAATCTAATTAAAACTGACCTGGAGCCGGTAGAAAATATCTCGATCGCTGTAGCGGCAAACGAGATCTGAGGTAATTCACGCCTAGCATTGTGGGATATAGGGGCAGCCTCGAGCCGGTAGAACCAACTCTCGAGCTTTTAGAGTGGCCGAGTCGGAGCCGAGGTCAGCTCCGAACCCATCCAGCAAGAATGAAGGCGAGATAGACAACTTAACATGAAGCCACTAAGATATCTCTGACCGGATCAGATATCATAGGAAGCCTGGCTAGGGAAGGAAGTGGAGCAACCAAGCAGTGAGGTTGAGAGAATGAATGGCTCGGTGCTGTTGACCCGACTGGTGGATCAAGAGATCCGGAACTGGGTCCAGATACCAGGGCTGCACCAGGAGGTGATGATGCAGAGACGGAAACCAAATTTGTCGAGGCCAGTAAGGGGCAATGAGAATCAACTTGGCCCTCAAAACGGTGGCTTTCTGAATGACTTGTGGAATCAAGGGAAAAGGAGGAAAAGCGTACAGAAGTCCCCCGGGGCCAATCCTGGGTTAGAGAGTCTCTCAGGGGTTGGCCTGGTAGGGGAAAGAGAGTGAAGAAATCGGGGCACTTGTTGTTTTGGGGTGTAGCAAAAAGATCGCAACAAGGTGTGCCCCACTTCAGAAAAATCTGGTCCACTACAGATTGATTGAGAGACCACTCGTGAGGCATGAGAATGGATCTGCTCAGCCTGTCCACCAAGAGGTTGGACCTGCCGGGGATGTCCGTTGCTATCAGAAACCGATGAGAGGAGATTGCCCATTGCCAAAGTCTGAGAGCTTCTCGACACAATGGATAGGACCTGGTCCCACCCTGCTTGTTGCTGTACCAGACCACGGACATGTTGTCCATTTGTACTGCAATAGTCCCCGCGGGAAGAAAGTTGTTGAGGGCTTGCAACGTTAAAAGCACCGCTCTCATCTCCAGGACATTTATGTGCAGATGGTATTCTATGGGTTGCCACGTCCCGTGGACCATCCTGCCCTGATAATGCCCCCCCCCACCCGATCAGAGAGGCATCCATAGTAACTGTGGCAACTGGAGGAGGGGGAACAAAAGGTCGGCCCTGATGAAGAAGAGGGGAAGATATCCACCAGTTCAGATGAGTTCTGCACGATTGTGACACTAAGATTTCGTGCCTCATCGGAAGACTGTAGAACGACCACTGAGTGAATAACATCCACTGCAGAAGACGCATGTGGAAGCGAGCCAGTGGTAGAAGAACAATGGCCGCAGCCATAAGACCTAGAACCTTTAGTATCAATCTGGCTTTGACTTTGCTGCTCTGCAATAGAATCCGAACGTATTTTTGGATGTCCAGAATTCTTTGATCTGTTAGTCTGGCTAACATTTTGACGGTGTTTAATTCTGCGCCTATAAAGGTGATAGATTGGCAAGGCCGCAGAGAAGATTTTTCGAAATTCACTGAAATTCCCAAACTCCTGCAAAGCTGCAGAGTGTAGTCTCTGGTCTGAAGAAGCTGACACCTGGTGGTGGCGGAGAGGAGCCAGTCGTCTAAATAAGGAAACACCTGGAATCCTTGGCGTCTCAGATGAGCTGTGACCACTGCCATGCATTTGGTAAACACTCTGGGGGCTGAAGTGAGGCCAAAGGGCAGGGCTCTGAATTGGTAATGACTGGTCCCTAGCAGCGGAGAAACCTTCTGGAGCGCCTGTGAATCTTTATGTGATAGTACGCGTCCTGAAGGTCTATAGAGCACATCCAGTTGTCCTTGCCCAGAAAGGGCAGAATGGACTGAAGCATGACCATCCGGAATCTTGCCTTCTTGACAAATCTGTTTAGACTGCTCAGGTCTAATATTGGTCTCCAATCTCCCGTCCTTTTGGGGACTAAAAGAATCTCGAGTAGATGCGGATCCTACTTGGTCTGCGGAACAGTCTGGCGGCTCTTTTCTAGGAGTTTTGAAACCTCCTGTTCTGCCAAATCCCTTTGACTGGGTGAGATGTCTGGAAGGGATTGTTGAGGTCGGGATACCTTCGAAGGGGATTTTGTAACCCTCGGATATGATCGACTGTACCCACATATCTTGTGAAAGGGAATGCCAGGCTACTGGGTACAGCGAAATCCTTCCCCCGACTGCCTCCAAGGGTGGACAGTCGGGCAACACCTCAGGGGTGCTGAAAGGGCTTCTCAGGAAGAGACTCCCTGTTGCCCTGGTTCTGAGGACCCCCCCTGCCTCTAGGGCGGCGTCTATTGTTACCCCTCTGCCTCTGGGGGTAAACTGACCACGTGTGTCCGGTGTAGCTCCTTGGGCTTTGCGGAACCACATCTTCCCTCCCTTCTGACCCTTGGGATAGGGTCTAGAAGGGGTGGAAAAATGGACTCCAACGGTAGAAAGAGTTTTACCGTCCTGCTCACACCTGGTCAAGGTTTCCTTCACCTGAGGTCCGAACAAAGCCGAACTGTCAAAGGGGGTATTGGTGAAGGACGCCTTAAAGGGGTCCGCAAAATTACAAAGCCGCATCCAGGCTTGACGTCTAAGAGCCACTCCTGTGCCTGCGGCCCTGCTCGCTCCATCGGCTGCATAGGATATGAGCCGCATGGAGGAGTTGGATAAGGAATTTAGGATTGCTAGCTATGAGGCAATCTTATCTTGAGCCCCAGCAGCAGAAGGATCCTGGACCACTTCACCTAGTTCCTTGAGAATATCTCTTTGAAGCCTGGTGAAGTGACAAAGGTAGTTCAGCGAACGCATAGTAAAGGTCGCTGAAGAAAACATCCGGTTTCCATACCTGTCCATGGTCCTAGAATCTTTGTTAGGAGGATGGACAGGTACTGAAGGATCCGCCAGTTCCTTCTTAGTGGCCGCCGCCACCACCATAGCATCCACAGAGACGCCCTTGGAAAGAAACTGCTTGTCCGTAGGGGCCGTAATAAATTTGGATGGTCTCCTGGGGACAGGTTCCACAGAATCTGGAGCTGCCCACGCCTTCCGAGCCACTACCTGCATAAGTGGGTCGAAAGGCGGAGACACCCAGGAGGTGGAGGGTCGGGATCCAAAAGCCTCCAGGTATACCGACTCATCCTCGGAGGGGTCAATGGAGGGCCAATTCCCCCTCTGAGGAGCTCAAGGATGTCTGAAAAGGAGACATCCTCAAAGGGGGATCGTGGGGAACCCTCCGACTCATCTAAGTCGGTATCAGATGTAGTAGACTCAGGGGAGTCTGTGTGTTTCCTCTTACACGTCCTCTTCCGAGGGGGTTCCCCTGTAGGATCAGGAGAAACCTCGGAAGCGGAAGATATTCCCAATGGGGAAACCTGGGGCGATGGATCCCTGGGCCTGAGAGCAAGAGGCTGGCAAGAGGCGTCTACAGGCACCGAAGAGGGAGGAGCTAGAGGGATGGACCGTTGACCTGGCTCAGGTGCCAGGACACTCCTCATCACCTCAAAGGCTCCCCTCCCCGGGAGACCGGAATATTCCCGTTCCGAGGAAATAGGAATTCCCGGCTCCACTGAGAGAGAAGGCTCCGAGGCTGATGTCGGTGCCGAGCTTACCAAAGCCGAAGCCCCGAGAGGGAGAGCGGGGTTGGACAAGGGTCCGATGCCACTAGCCCCCTCGGAGCCGACAAGGGAAACTCGATGACCGGATCCCTCCAAGGAAGGTCTCAAGGAGGAGATCGGAGCCGAAAAAGGATGTATCGGTTCCGGCGCCGACATAGTCGCTGTCCCGAGAAGCTCCGGCTCCGAACTCTGGTGGGGAGTCAGTGGAGGAAGTTCAAGGGGTGAAGCAATAGCCGAAGTCTGCTGAGACGGGCTATGGAGCATTTGGGCCAGTGCCTGCGACTTTAACAGCCTGCTGACCACCCTCTCTAAATCATGGTCAGACAGCCTGGAAGATCTCGAAGATCGGCTCCGATGACTCTGCTCCGACAAAAGAGGAGACCCCGGAGCCGAGTGGATAGATTCCAAAGACGGGGACCGAGATCTCTTCTTGGATGAAGTCATCGGAGCTGACGTCCTATGGGTTCCAGATGGAGCCGAAGGCTTCTCGGCTCCGATACTGGATACTGTCTCGGCTCCAGCCGGAGCCGACAAGGCAACAGCAGATTGGGTGTCGGAACCGATCGGCACCGACCCTAGCTGAGAAGAAGAAAGATCGGCTCCGCCGGAGCGATCTCGACTCGAGAGTCGGAGCCACCGGGGAAGGCTTGGAAGCTGTAGACTGACCCTTACATGGCTTGGAAGGCTTACTGGACCCAGGTTTAGTGGGTGAACCTTCCGGCTTTAGTAAGCCATGGAGGATTAACTTATTCCTCCTTTCCTGCAGGACTCGCTGGCTAAAAGAGTGACACAAAGCACAGGAGTCCTGCAGGTGTAAAGGCCCCAGGCAGTAAACACAAGAAGTGTGACCGTCTGTCAGAGACATTTTCTGACAGCACGAGTCACACTTCTTGAAGCCAGAGACCTTTACCTCCTTAGACATAGCCTAAGAAAAAAGTAACAATATACTCACAAACACACCCCAAAACAGTCACACAAATTAATCCCACAACACAGACACACAGATAGGGATTAATAAGGGAGGCCTAGGCCTAACTGAAAACTTTTTAACTTTCTATAAAGTAACAAATATTTTTAAAACTATAAGGGGAATAGGGTGAATGTATGGACACTATACACTAAAAAATAGGAAAAGGGGAAGATAAACCCTGACTAAGCTGTTTGAAAAACTCAAACTTACCTCAGCTGGCAAAAAAGGAGACCTCTTCGCAAAGCGGCAAACGAGATCTGAGGTTGTTCCGCCTTGCATCATGGGATATAGGGTTGCCTCGAGCTGGTAAAAGGAGTTCTCAAGCTAAGCAAGTGCCGAGTCTGAGCCGAGGATCGGCTCCGAACCCATCCAGCAAGAATGAAGGCGAGATTGACAACTTAACATTGTATATTTAGAGATGCACAGCTTTGCATGATGTAGAAAATACTGTGTTTTGATAAAGTAAATTATATTCACTGTTGACCATGTAATTATTGTTGATTTAGTCTTTAGTCACAGATATGCTCTACATGCATAGTGAATAAACTCTTGCCTGATCTGTTTTCTCCAAAATATTCAGATTGTGTGCAGTGAGATACAACTGCCACCCCTGAAAAAAGGTTAGGTCTTTAGACAGGTGTGACAAAAGAGTGCACTTCTCTTCCAGATTTATGCTCACAGCCCGTGTATTTTCATTTCACGTGAACCAATTACTTAAGCACGTATGTATATGGATGCTTCTATGAAATACAATGCATATAGTTTTAAGAAAGATCTTCTTTAGAATGTCTATCTTCAACATTGATATGACTCGTATGCCATTTGACTGAACTCAGGCTTTTGGTAGTGTTGTATTCTTCAGTGTGTAACTGAGCAAGAGTGGATGTCTGTTGCTATTGTCCTGGAGATGAGAAAGCAGGGAAACAATCACACCCACACATATACTGAACTAAATGCTGTTTGATATTTATACACAGGAGAGGGTTGAGAAGCTGCTAATTAGTAGTGGTGCCATTACAAATTTAGAAGACCTTTATGGTCACTATCATTTCAGCATCACTTATTTTTCTGTAGATGATGTACAACACAATAGGTAGAGGCTTTCATGAAAAACAAGAACACTGAAGATTGGATAATATGGATTCATTACAGGCTGACAATCAGGAACAAGGGAATCATTTTACAGGGATCTGTTGCAACATCTAGACTCATGAAGAATAGTCATGGGGAGATTATGGCTTCTAACAAGTAGTCCTAGCCTAAAGAATCATCCCAGTACTGTAATGTTCTACACATTTTTTTTTTTTTTTAAGTAGGCCATTTTTTGAACAGACTGATACTGCACCATAAATATTTGTGATGGAGGTGCTGTCCATTTCATCATATGCACACTGTACTGTTGTAAGTGTATTTCAAATTTGACACAACTTTGGAAGGAGGCAGAACACGTTTGATGTCTTCCCTCTCCTACTTATGAGAGTTACAAATTCCATTCTATTCTTGACTTCAGCAGTTATTGAAATGACAACTACCGGATTTGTTTTCATAAAGGTTCATAGGTAAATACTAGGCTAACTGCCCTGAGGAGCCATTGTAAACCTAGCCCAATATAAAAATAAAACACTGTACCTTGTGTCAATGAGGCAAAGACTTTTAATCATTATGCTAAACCCACCACAAACACAAGGAGAAAATACAGACTCCACATGGAAGGCTCCCCAGGCAAGAACTGAACCAGAAAACCTACCTGCTCTGGGGCAGAAATTCCACTTTCTGTGCCACTGTGTCTCCCAAATATATGATCATCCCATGGGGGACCATCTACTTGATTATTCCTAACTCAAGGACGGCATCAATAGATACAATGGGCATATTAATACACACAGGTCTGTGTGCTCCATGGTGGAGATTGTGTATATTGAGTGTGTGTGTACATAGCTACCAGTACAAATGGGATCATTTACGCCAGCAAAACTGTATTTCTTCTTCAACAAGATAGCTACTACTGGGGCACTAATCTCCAAGTGTGAGTAATCACTGTAGCTCTCTACATGAAAAAAAGTCTTTGAGCGGTGCCTTCAAGGGGCTACATCACAACACATGCTTCCAGCTGATAAAGTCAGATTCATCATCCGATGCGGTCAAGTTATATCCAACTCCTCTAATAATCCTATGAACAGTTAATGCCCCCACACAGTTTAAGTAGGTAAGGGAAAGGAACCAGACTGCCAAGCCTTTCTTCCATCTCTCTCTCTCTCTCATATACACATGCACAGACATACAGACACACATGCACCCCTGCACACGCAAAGACAATTTAGAATCAATAATCCACCTACGTCATATCTTCAAGATCTGGAAGGAAAATGTAGAACATGGAAAAAGTTAATGAAAATGCAAGGGGGACATGCAGACTCCACAAAGAAGGCTCCCTAGGCAAGAAGTGAACTGGAATCTCACCTGCTCCAGGGCAGCAATTCTACTTTCTGTGCCACTGTGTCACCCAATGTCAATTTACATGGCCATTATTTATGACACCCCATTTCAGATGCATTCTTAGAAGCATGGTTACTGATGCATCTAGGGGGAACCATGATGCAGTAACACCAGACCTTCATTAAGTTGACAGCAATAGTTCCATACATGTATTCTGATGCACCCACTGCCTTGACAGTTTACCCCTTCTTCACTGGATCATATCAACAGCTCACTGTGTAGGTGATGCAGAGGTTCAGGTCTTCTTAGGGATTTCAGATCTACTGTGTGTGCATAAACATTTTCATCATCATCATTATTTATTTGGATATCAGTTTGGATGACCACCACCACTAAAGCATATCCACTGTGAAAACATAATATTTTGCAGTTTCAAACAAGGGATACTTCAGCAGCTCACCTAAGATCATATGGTGCTTGCAGAGTGCTAGACCCCTGATTAACATCAGGTATTCAAAGCAAAGGCCACCGATTATGGTCTTGACACCTTGTATAAACTGCAGTGGTGTAAGGTTTTACCATACAAGTAGCAGTCTTACGTCATACTGCTGTGATGTTCATTACTCTTGAGATATCCTGCTGAAGATAGCCTAAAGTCTGGTCAGGATACTAAAGCCTTTACATGTTCCAGGTGTTGCAGTTCAGATGTCCTATGTCAAAGGAGTAAGGTAAATATGTGATGCACAGACACCTAATCCTCTGAACTGAATTACCTCAGAAGAACCAGAGCAACACCGGAGAAGGCAATAGCATGCACATCCAGGGAGGAGATAAGGAGAAAATGATGGAAGAATGACCCCTGTGCCAGAAGGAGGGCAATGAAATTAATAGGGGTTGGAGGGACAGGATACTCCAACAGTAAGAAGTAGGACATCCATTATTATGGTAAGATCTTGCACAACTGTAGCAAGTACTTCCTTATCACTGTTGCAATATTCTTTATGCTTGAACAAAAAGCTAATGGACAATATGGGAGGAGGAAGACAGAGAACAGTCCTCCACAAACCCATTAAGAAGGGAGGATGGCTCTTGAAAACCACCCTGGCACTGGAAATGGCATCCAACTTGTGATGTTTGGTAAAAGTGTGAATAGAAGACCAAGTAGCAGCTTCCAAGATGGATATAGTATCCAGACCCCTGAAAGAAGCACCAAAGGAGATGAATGCCCTGGCAGAATGAGCACAAATAAAAGAGAAATAATGCATATGCCATGAAATGAATATCAAATAAGAAATGGCCTTAGAAATACAGAAGGAGATGGTTTGTGCAGACACTGCCAAATCCAATTTCCTGGCAAGAAAGGAAGCAAAAAGTTGCTCAGATTTCCTGATATGTTTTACCTTGTCCAAATAATTTCTGATCTGTGGATGCAAATCCAAGGTGTGAAGAACCCTGTCAATAGTAGTCTGTGGAGAAGGCAAAAAAGAAGGCAGACAAATGGATCCAAAGATAAATCATTAACCGCCTTGGGCATAAAAGGAGGATTTATACGAAGAAATAACCTGTCCTTGTGAGAAAACAAAAATGGAGGAACTGCCATGTGTGCTTGAAGTGCAGAGATCCTCTTGGCAGAATTAAGAGTCACCAACAATGCAGTTTTACAAATATAATAATGTAAGGGAAGAAGAAAAAGTAGGCTAAAAGGGGACTGAGTCAATATTTCAAGAACAATACTGAAGTCCTGAGAAGGAGAAATGCTCTTTTTTTGGAGCCTTGATATGAAGGATGCCTTTTAGAAATTGTTTGACCTCAAAACTAGATACCAAAGATGGATTCAGAGGCATAGAGGTGGAAATGACTAAGCAGAATTAAGCAACAAATAAAAAAACGATTGTAGGACCCCCCCCCCCCACACACACACACACACACACAAAAAGGTACAGGTCATACCTGAATCAAAAATAGAAAATGTCTTAATTTAAACACAGGATTTTCTAGCAGTGGGTTTTTTGGCCTCCTGTAAAACTTGAAGCATGTCCTCAGAAAATTGGTTCTGGAAAGGAATCAAAACCCAGCCACTCAAAGTGGCAGTGGAAGGGTGGAAGAGTGAGGGTAAGTGAGAGAACCCTTGTCTTTTGTAAGAAAATCCATTCTGTGAGATAACTTATGATTTCCTCTGGCCTTGTCAAATGGGGGGGGGGGGGGGGGGGGCAGTGTTCTCTAAGCCAAAACGGAGTCGCCAGCAATATTTTCAGCATGTCCCAGATGGTCTAGAGCAGGATCTTGAAAAACATGGTCACAAAGCGCACTCAGCATATTAAGCCTACTCTCTCACATAGTAAAAGGAGTCCCAACGTCACCGATTCTGAGTCCATATGGGAGGCATCGACCTAATTAAACATTCTTGTCATAGGTGACTCCACTGTAAGACACACAGATGAGTCTCTTATCAGACTGAGCAGGGAAAGAGTGATAGTTTGCTCCTTGTCTAGTACCAGAATCAATCAGATCACACATGCACTCCAGTCCTTGAATCAAAATGTACCACTATGACTCAATCATAGTTCATAACAGTGTCAATGACTTCATGTGTACATCCCTGGATTATATGAACAGACAGGTCTACTTGAGATTACTGAAATCTCAGTAGACTGACTTTCAAAATACTGAGCCGAAAAGCTCAAAGTGTCAAATGAGCGACATGTCAGAATGCTGACTCCGAAATGCTCGACAGTCCAACTTGAGCGGAACGGGAAATCTGCTCTTCTGAATGGTGTAGTGCGACCTCAGAGTTAGTATCTAAAAGTAGCAGGGGGTTTGGGGGGGTGCAGGTGGGCGTAGCGCCCCCTGCAAAAATGTGAAACGTAAAGGTATGTACGTTAGGGTGTTTTATTTATAGCATATGTTTTGTGTTAGTGGTAAGGGTTTAGATTAGTTTAGATGGTGGGTGGGGTGTGGGTGAGGGGAGCTAGGTAGTTTTATTTGGAATGTTGTGTTTTTTTGATTTGCATGTTGGTTGTGTGTGTTGTTGTCTGTATGTTGCATGGAGGTTTGTCAGGATTTTATAGCGTCGAGATTGTGTGTGTCGGTTTTGTGCAGTGTCGGTGTTGTCAGCTCGGTGCTTTAAAAGTCGGTCTACTGAGATTTCAGTAATCTCAAGTAGACCTGAACCGACATATGATGGAGCTCTCAGACTCTCTCTCCAAGGCAGGTATGAGCCTATCATTGCGCAGCATTCTATCGCTTCCATGATGTCACTGTGATATCAGCAAAAAACAGACTTCAGTAACTGGCTTAAATTTTTCTATCATTCAAAGTGGGTCCAATATTTGTCATTCTGAAAAGATATGGTCGACAGACCATGCTGCTTCACCAGGGATGGCCTGCATTTGTCCCTTCTAGGGTTTCAGTTGCTGGGAAAGACATTGTCCACCCCAAAGAGATTTTTTAGGCAATACCAGCCTGATAAGCCTATCAATATAATAAAATAAGGAAAAGACAATATGAAGGTGTTACTAAACAGTGCTAGGAGCTGGAACAAGAAACTCCACACCCTTCTCACCCTGGAAAACATGGACATCTGTGTTGTGACAGAGATATGGTTTAAAAAAGTGGATAGCACTCCTGCTGTACAGGGATACACCACCTTCCACATGTTTAGACCAGCTACTGCGTAGGAGGAGAAAAAGATGGAGGTGTCTCATTCTACATCCAGAAGAGACTCACATCAAGGCTGGTAAAGCAGCATGATGCACTACAGCTTCCTCATATCCAAATAACCATCAGAATTATCACATACCATTTATTAACTAGCTCTAGAACTCCCTCAATGACAAAAGAAAGCCACAGTGCTTACCTAGAGAAACTATAATCACTCACTATTAAACCCAATATCATTTTCCTAAGTGATCTAAACTATAAGTTAATAAACTGGGGAACCTACACCACTACCACAGCATAAGCAGAGATTCCTAGACTTGGTCAATATAAACCCTGTTTGAACAATTAGAGCACCCACTAGGGGAATAATATCCTGGATTTTGACCTTACTAATAATGGGCGCATCTTGCACAACTCTGTGTATCTTCATCACTTGTAAGATCTGATCATAAAGTGGTCTCCTTCAAAATAAAACTGAAACCAGAGATCCCTTCCGCCAAACATACCTTCACAAATTTCTTTAAGACAAACTACCTACTCCCAAGTAATACATTGGCAACCTTTAAATCCCCATCAAAGCCAGTTAACTCCACTGAATACACATAAATGCACACCACCACACTATAGCAGCATGTTAACAGCTGCAGAGATGTAGCTGTACCCCACAGAACAAGTGCAGGGCAAACCCCAGAAACAAACCCATATGGAACAATAATATCAACAAGCTTTACAATAAAAGGAAAATAATTTTGACTAAAGTTAGGAAGAGTAATTCCCATAATGTTACAGCCCTTGACACTAAAATAAAAACAACAAAGTCAGCTTAATAAAATTCACCAAAGTCAAGTTTGACGTTAAAATAGCTACCCAAACCAGATACAATCACAAGGCATTTTTTTAATTATGTTCATAAACTGTAAAGCTCAGTGGAGCAGTGCACTGAGCTAATTGTGATCAATTTTAGCTACACTGAGACTTTAGTATATAGCAAACCTACTGGCTGATAAATTTTTCTCTAACTTTGCCCCTCTCTGTCTATCCCTTCAAATATACCTGAAACTGGCTCTCCCCAAGCTATCAAACAAGATCAAGTCCTACAAGTGCTATTAAAAGCTAGAAGTACTGCATTAATGGTTCCTGACAGCATCTTAAATATCATGAAGCACAATTTATCAACACCCCTAACAACGCTGTTCGGGTCTCAGCTCCCATACAGGTTTTGTACCAAGTGAATGGGAAAAGCTACAGTCACCCTTACACAGACCCAGGCAATTACAGTCCCATAAGTCTGACCAGCTTCATATGCAAAGATTTATCATGGAATTAATCAATCAGGACATACGAAATCTCCAAACACTGGAATCATCTCAAGTTTGGATTCAATAAGGAAAGGTCATGCTTTCTCAATCAAGTGGCGTTTTTTTAAAAACGCCGCCAAAGCAACAGATGAAGGCAAAATGGTGCACCCCACATATGCCGACTTGACCAGAGATTTTGACACAATTCCCCACTCAGGCATAGTAGAAAAGCTAATTCTGGGATTAAACCGCTGTCGCACCTAATGAACTGCCAAACTGGCTCACAGACAGGAGACAGATAATAAAATTGGGGAAGTTACCTTCAAAGAGACCAGTCACCACTAGAGCCCCTCAGGGTTCTGTGGTGGGACATACCCTGTTTGGCATCTACTTTTCTGAAGTAAAGGTCAATACCAAAAGGTTCTGGTTGACTAAGTTTGCATAAGACTGTAAGCACGTAGTTGTCACTGAATCACAAAACAACAACCATCCCGCAGGAAGGCTCGCCTCAAATAAACAACTGGTGTCAAAATAATGGAATGAAACAAAATGCATTATTGTATCCTTTGGGGAATCATCTACCCCAGGGAAGTACCACAATGACGGTATGTCCCTATGAGGTGACCCAGTTGTTTGGCATTTGTGAACTTATGTGGACAATGACCTAAATTTTTACCAAAATGCATCTATTGTTCTAAGAAAGTTATTCTATATTGTACATACAACTTATAAAGGGACTGTGTCCACATCTAGAGATATCATTGTACCCCTTTTACTTAACCCTCTTTAGCCTGATCACTAAACATAATGCTCCCTTTGGCATAGGTCTGTCCAGAAACAAGCAACAACTGAAATGCCCTCAGAGATACCTTATTGAAAGGATACAAGGCCTAAACAACATGTCCCAAATGGACTGACTCAAAGCTCTGTCACTACACTCGGTATACTACACACTTCAAAGAACTGACCTGTATTTCACGGTTTACTATGAAAACCGGGAAACTGTATCGGTTGACCGGCATGTGGTCGAAAGGCAGTTTTTAAGTTGGCAGAATGTCAAACCAGATTATATCGACTACACTACAGCAAATGGGTAGTATAGTGAGAGATTCAGGTTCGACACTGTGCAGGGAGATTGCGGTTCAGTGAGGAACTGGAAATTAGCCAATTTCCTCACTGTAATGCGATCAATGAGTTGGTATATTTAATGTGCAGGAGTGTGGGGGGAGCAGGGGGCATAGCACTGCTGCAAAATAGTACAATTATCGTGCCATTGACTGTAGAGTGTAACGGTACATTAATGTGCATAGCATGGGTGATTGACGTCACCTCCTGCTATGTCAAATACATTGATCTACGGGTGTCAATGTATTCAGTTTTGACCTCTCTGGACTTTCGTTGTTACTCATTCAGTATTTCAGGTCAACCATCTGAATGGACGACCAATGCAGTTTCCAGGTTTTGACAGTAAACCTTATCTGACATAAAAGGCATCCTCTGAGCCATTAGTGATGGATTTACTGCTCATTAGCAAGTCAAATGGCAACAGAATTACTCAGTCTAGGGATCTAAACCTCATTTGCAACATCAACAGAATGACTGGGAGGGGAAAGGTCTCTCTTGCAGAGGATACTGCTTCAGTGGAAACAACTCCCCAGCCACATAAAAAGTTTTTCCTTGACTATATTCAAGGTCAACTTAGATCTATGGATGGGAAACAGAAATTTTACCACAGGACTGCCCCTGTACTACTAATGGACAGAGGCAGCTCCTAAATGCTTTATCTGATGCATGGGTACCCTCAAATTATCTGTGGTATGAGCCCAATTATCATTAGAGATAATATATAACTATATACCATGGGCTGAGTAAAGCAAATCTATAACCAAATGGGATAGTTATTTCAAGCACAAAAAAGGAAATTGCCTAGACTTAAAATGGTGCTCAAGAGCACCTCACCTAGTACTTAGCTATGAATCTATGAATGCATGAACCTGTGCTAGTAGAGGAGGAGGGGGACAGGCATTCAGAAACATCCCTTTCCAAGAAAAGGATACTGCATCCACTTTCCAACCTAGTGGATTTGGCTCTCTGCAACAGAACTGGGGAAGTTATCTGTTCAGAAGGGAGGTAAAAAGATCTAGCTAAGGAGTAGCCCACCAATGTACAATGTCAAGAAACATCTCCTTGTGAATTATCTATTCATTAGGATTTGTCTGGGACCTGCTCAAAGAGTCTCTCACCAAATTGTTCCCTGAAGGGATGTAAACTGCCTGAAGAACCAAGTGATGGTGGACTGCAAAATCTCATGCCTGATGAGCCTGGTTGCTTGTTGATGTACCATATGACTACAGTATTGTCTGTAAAAACCCTTAAAGGACCTGGAACACGAAGGGAGTAAAGATCTGGAGAGGTAGATGAAAAACCCTCATCTCCTTGCTGTTGATAGTGTCTGTCACCTGTTGATTGTATTAAAGACTATGTACTTTTACGTTGTTGGAAGAGGATCCCAACAGTGACTGGAACCATCTGTGTAGAGCTCCTGAGTATGGACAGAAACAAGAAAAGACAGTCCTGTATTTAGGGAAATCTGATGACTCCACCAACAGAGCTCAAGCTTAAGACAAGGTAAGAGAGGGACTGGATACTTCAGAGGGTGGAAGTGCTGCAACCAAACAGTCTTCAGATAACACTGAATTTTCCTCACATGAAGTTTGACATAAGGGAAGCACAGGAATGATGGATGGCATGTACACCAGGGCTTGGAGAAATTCACTTGCAGGAAGGACTGGAAGATAAAGAAGAGATTGGAAATAAGCAACCAAAGAGGACCCTGGGAGGCAGAAGACAAGCCAACATTGGAATGATCTACATCATACAAGCAAAAAAACACCTAGTCCTTAGGAGGAGTCAACACAGACTTTTTGAGATTGAGGGTGAGCCTCACACTGCCAGAAGCAGCATAGTGAAGTGTAGATTGTGAATCAGGAGTTGCCAAGAGGGGTCTTGAATTATAAGGTCCTGCAAATAAGGGAATTCCCTAACGTCTGCAGAAAGCTACCACAGGGGCCAGACATTTTGTAAAGACCCTTGGAATTGTATAAAGACCAAAAAGCAAAGCAAGCAACTGATAATGAGAGAAAGAAATAGAGAAATGTAAAAACTTCCTGAATAGAGGGTAGGTAGGAATATGGAGGGAAGCATACTTCAATCCAGAGATACCAGAAAACCTCGAAGAAGCAACAAAAGGAAAAGTGTTTTGATAGACAAAATCCTGAAGTAAGGGAGCTAGAGAAAGGTGTTGAAAAAAGACAATTCTAGGATAGGCATCCACATCCCCTCCTGCCTGGAAACCAGTCACATTCTGGATAAAAACCTGTTCCTTACTGAGACAAGAGAAAGTACAGTTGTGTGCACCTACCATAAATGTAGATGTTAGAGTGTCTTCACTGTTGCAGTCATGACTGTAGGGTTCTCCCCTGCCGGCAGGCAGCCCTCGGTCGGCCAGAATCCCAAAGTCTGGGTCCGGCGTCGGATGTTCAACCATGCTCCCTGACATCAGAGCGCCAGGAGTATAAAGCTGACAGCCGTCGCCATCTTCTCCAGTTTTTCTTGCCCCAGATGTCAGGAGTCCCAAAATAAAAAAGGTCCCATAACCTTTGCAAATACACCTCAGAAGAATGGTGAAAAAAGGAAATACACAAAAGTAAAAATAAGAGGGGACAGGAGGGAGGGAGGGAAACCCAGACTGCAACAGTGAAGACACTCGAACATCTACATTTATGGTAGGTGTACACAACTACACTATGTTCATCGTGTTTCATTGTTGCAGTCATGACTGTAGGGTAGAATCCCAAAGCTGAAAGAAAGGGAGGTGGTCATAAAGAGGAAGGGGCGGCTAAAAGGCCCTGCAAGACTGCAGAGGCAAAGCCTGCCCTAGACTTAGAGTAGAGAGGTAGATTGTAGTGCTTAGAAAAAGTATGCACTGAACTCCAAGTTGCAGCCTCCAAAATGTCCTTGGTAGGAACTTCCCTGAGGAAGGCCGCAGAAGTGGCAGCAGCTCTGGTGGAATGAGTCCGTATACTCCCTGGGATTTGCTTTCCATGGTGAGAATAACAAAATCTGATTCCATGAGCAATCCATTTAGAAATGGTCGGTTTTGAAATGGCTTTACCTTGGGAACTTGAAGCATAAGAAACAAACAATTGTTCTGATTTTCTGATGTCCTTGGTTCTGTTCAGGTAAAAACGTAGTTGTCTGTGTACATCCAAGGAATGTAAGATCCTTTCCCCTTTATTTTGAGGAGTGGGGAAAAAAGTTGGCAAGTGGATAGTTTGATTTACAGCCACTTTGGAAACCACCTTAAGCATGAAGGTAGGATTAGTCCTCAAAGATGCCCTGTCTCGATGAAAAATAATATAAGGTTCCACAGCCATAAGAGCTTGTAACTCTGAAACTCTCCTGGCAGAGGTTAGGGCTAACAGGATAGCTGTCTTCCAAGATAAAAACTTGATGTCAGAAGAGGCAGCAGGCTCAAAAGGAGGCAAGGTTAGTTTTTCCAAAACGTAGTTGAGATCCCAAGCAGGAATGGGAGGAGATCTAGGAGGTCTTAAGTTCTTAGCTCCTCTGAGAAACTGCCTCATGAGCTGGTGGGAAAAGATGGGAGGGTCTGTATTATAATGAGCAGAAATAGCAGAGGCATGTATCTTAATGGAAGAGAAAGAGAGACCCTTATGTAAGAGATCTGTCAAGTAAAGTAAAATTAAAGTAATGTTAGGAAGAAGAGGATCAGAATCCTGAGCCTGCATCCAGGAACAAAATCTTTTCCATTTTCCTGCATAAGATTTTCTAGTGCTAGGACGTCTGGCTTCTAAAATGACATCCATAACCTGCTTGGGCAGTAAAGAAGAAATCAAAGGCCCTGGATTAACCAGGCTGCCAGGCTGAGAGTTCTGACATGAGAGTGAAGAACCTGACCCTGATGTTGGGACAGAAGGTTTGGAGACTGAGGTAAAACCCAAGGGAGCTCCAGGCATAGTTTTTTTAGAGTTGGATACCAAAACTGCCGAGGCCAATTTGGAGCCAGCAAGATTATCATCTTGGGCTTGTCCTGTTTTATCTTCAATAAAACCCATGGAAGAAGAGGAAGAGGCAGAAAGGCATATCCCGAGAGGTTCCTCTAACTGAATGACAGGGCGTCCACTTTCCAAGCTTCTCTGTGGAAAGTCCTGGTGCAAAAATTCTGTAGTTAATGATTGAGATGGGATGAAAAGAGGTCTATGTGAGGACATCCCCAGACTGCTATCATCCTGAATATTTTGGTGTCCAGCATCCACTCGTGTGGATCCGAAAAGGTTTCTGCTCAGACTGTCTGCCAGGAAGTTTTGTTTCCCTGGTAGAAACTGAGCTTGAAGATCCAGATTGCAAGCTAGAGCTGTGTTCCATAGATCCATGGCTAGTCTGCAAAGGGGGTAGGAATGAGATCCCCCTTGCTTGTTTATGTACCACATAACTGTGGTGTTGTCTGTCCGTATTAGCAGTTGTCCTGGTTGTAAAAGATTCCGGAAGGCCAATAGAGCTTTCTGAACAGCTAACATTTCCTTTAAATTGATATGCAGGTGCTTCTGATCCTTTGTCCAAAGGCCCTGCAAACAATTTCCCTGAAAATGGGCTCCTCAAGCATAATCTGAGGTGTCCGTGGTTAGAATCTGAGTGGCAGGAGGCAGACGGAAGGGTTTCCCTTTGTTTAGAGCACATGCCCTGGACTACCAAAGAAATTCCTTTTGAAGGCAAGGAAGGACGGAGATCAGTATGTCTAAACTGTGGCAATGCTGAGACCATACACTTTTTAGGTACCACTGTATTTTCCTCATGTGTAGTCTTGCATATGGTACGAGAAGGATGCAGGAGGCCATGTAACCCAAAGCCTGCAGGAATTTCCTTGCAGATAGTTGAGTTAGAGTTGCCAAGGTTCTGAAAGTTGAAGCCAGCTGTAATTGTTTTTCGGATGGCAGAAATGCCATCTGGGTTGTGGTATTTAGAAGTGCACCCAGAACAGTTATCTGTTGTGATGGTGTCAAATTTGACTTTTTTATGTTTACAGAGAATCCCAGGAACTTGAGGAGGTTCTGTACAAATTCTAGATGCTGCAGTAAGACATCCTTGCTGTCTGCCTGATTTAGACAATCATCCAGATAAGGGTAAATTTGAATTCCCTTGAGTCTGCAGTAAGCTACTACTGGGGCCAGGCATTTGGTGAAGACTCTGGGCGCAGTAGACAATCCAAAGGGCAGCGCAGAGAATTGAAAGTGCCTCGATCCGGCCTTGAACCTGAGGTATTTTCGGCAATCATGCCTGATGGAAATGTGTAAATATGCCTCCTTTAAATCCAAAGTTACCATCCATGCATCTTTGGACAGCATTGGAAGTAGCTGCTGTAGAGTAAGCATCTTGAATTTTGGAATCTCTAGAAAGGTGTTCAAGACCGACAGATCCAGAATGGGTCTCCATGAGTTTTGCTTCCTTGGGACTAGAAAGAGTCTTGAGTAAAAACCTTTTCCCATCTCTGAAAGAGGAACCAGTTCTATGGCATTCATAGCCAAAAGAGCTTCCACCTGGTTTAAGGCCTCCGTCCATTGATGTTTTGGAAGGTCTGGCCATCCGCTTGGTCTTGGCAAGGTATGAAAATGGAATTTGTAACCTCTTAAAACCACATCCAAAACCCATTTGTCTTGGGTTATTTGAGTCCAATTTTGTTAAAAAAGAGAGTTTTCCTCCGAAAGGGGCTTCCAGGCAAGAAGTTCCTGTAGCCCAACAGAGGGAGTTATTGAGTTTGTTTCCTTTGAGATTGTGACCTGTCCTCTCCTCCCCTAGGGGTGGAAGCAGTCCACTGTCTTGGTCTATAAGCAGCTTGTGTTTGAGGCCTCCCTCTGGAGCGTCTATATCTACCCCTCGGAGGCCTGTCTGAAGTGGGAAAGGACCAATTATTTGAAGGCCAATTCCTGCTAAATCTAGGTGGCTGTACTTGTAAGAAATCTTTAACTGTTTGCATGGATTTCGCCTTATCCTCCATCTTTTTAATCACCTCTTCAGCTTTTGATCCAAACAAAACATTATGCTGAACAGGAGCATCCAATAATTTAGCCTTTACTTGTTCAGGTAAATTTTGTTCCTTTAGCCATGCATGCCTTCTAATGACTGTACCAGAGGCCACAGCCCTACAAGAAGCCTCCAAGGCATCAAATCCACAGTGTAAACCATGCTTCCCAACCTGTTCAGTGGCATGCAATAAGTCATGTAATTCCTTATCATCTGCACAGGCAGAAATGGAAGTAAGCTTTTGTTTTAAGACAGACAAGAGAAATTGCTGGTATTTAAGCATATGAAACTGACAGTTTAAAGCCCTAATGGACAAAGCAGCAGAAGTGTACACCTTTTTGCCCCATATTTCTAAGGATCGAGAATCCTTTTCAGTAGGAATGGGATTTTTGGCAGAAGCGGCCTTAACTCCCTTAGGACCCTGAGAAATGGTTTCAGGGTCAGCAGAAGGGTTCTTGTATAAAAACTGATGGTAATCAGGAACCCTGTAATATCTATCAGGCTTAACAGGAGCAGGAGGAAAAGAGTCAGGGGGTAAGTTAGCCTCTGAAAAGGCATCATCCACAATATCCAAAACAGGAGGAATAGCCAGGGGTCTATGTTGGGGAAGAAGAAGAAAATCCCTCAGTCTTTTCTTGGATTCCAAATACTCCTGTCCTTCCCAGTGGAAATGTTCCCTCATTTCATGCAAAGTTTCACCAAAAGAGAAGTCCTCAGGGGGAGAAGCTGAAGGAATGGATTCTTCAGCATCAGAATCCTCATAAGGAGGGAAATAATATTCCTGATCAGAAGAAGAAACTGAGGAAACAGAAGCCTGATCAGAGGAATCATAATAAACATCCTGCCTTGGCCTTTTGTCTGGAGGGGGATGTGAACCCCTAATCATAGTAAGTAAATCCTCCGCCATCTTGAGTAACTGTTTCTGTGACTTGGGAGCCAGTTCAGAAGAGGCCTGTGTTGAAGTCTTTGATTTAGAAGGAGTCTTTGCCTTTGTCTTTGGCTTTGCCTTTACTAGTAGCTGAGTAGGCCTGAAAACCCCTTCGGAAGCCGGTACCTGCACAGCGGCTCCGGACCCATCCGAAGGAGCATTGTCCGAAGGTCCTGCAACAGAAATATTTAAAGGCCTGGTTGGCTCCCCATGAGAGTCCATTTCGGCCGTCAGTTCTGAAATGGCTGACGACAGGGGCTGCAAAAGCGCTTCACTGACGACGGCCGAACCTGAAGCTGGCTCCACTTGTGCGCTATCATCAGATTTGGACCTCGGAGGCCTGTCTTTATACTTGTGACGTTTGTGAACTCCGGAAGCCGGGACCGTATCCAACAACATTTTGTAGTTAAAGTGCCTACCGAAGTAATGAAAAGCAAAATCGTACCTTTGCTTAATTGTACGTTGATTGAATCTAGCACAAAACAGACAACTAGCTACTTCGTGGTCAGGGCCTAAGCAAGGAATACAGTAAGAATGAAAATCCTTATGAGGTATTTGCTTCCCACATGAAATACAATTATTAACTTTTTCTGACATCGGAGTGGAGCAAGAAAAAAGTTTCCCCAACGGGGTACTTAGCTTTGAGTGGAGAAGAAAGTCTTCGGACCGAAGAACATCAGAAAAATTTGTCATGAGTCAGCAGACCGGCACTTGTGAACTGCTATCACCGCAAGAAAGACTGGAGAAGATGGCATCGGCTGTCAGCTTTATACTCCTGGCGCTCTGACATCAGAGAGCATGGTTGAACAGCCGACGCCGGACCCAGACTTTGGGATTCTGGCCGACCGAGGGCTGCCTGCTGGCAGGGGAGAACCCTACAGTCATGACTGCAACAGTGAAACACGATGAACATCAGGATGGATAGCTCCCTGATCCAACAGATCCTGCAGAAACATAGACAAATGAGGAAGCTGGCAAGGAGGAGGTTGAGGAAGGCTAGAAAATGGAGGAAGGGACTTCCAAGCCATAAAATAACCATTTTGGTTGATGAAGAGAACCCAGGAGTCTGTGGTTGTCTGTTGCTAAACAGTTAAGGAATTGGTTAGCCTAAGTGACAGAGGAATCTGGCCAAAGAGAAGGGGAGGCTGAATGTCAGTTAGTGGAAGATTTGTCAGAAAAAGAAGGATTTTGGCCTCTAGAACTCTAAGTGGGTTTGTCAAGGAAAATCCACTTAGGAACCTTCTTGCTCTTAGCAGATTATCTAGGCTGCCTATGGACAAATGACGATTTAGATTGATAGCTCCTCTGGAATTTAGGTACAGGGAAAATGAGCATTTACTTCATGTCATGCATAACTTTACCCTTATCCTTAAGGGTTTTAAATAACTCTGGCACAGCACTGCCAAAGAGATTCTGATTGTCTACGGGGAACATATAAAAGTTTGGCCTTAATTCCATAGGTAAGGCTTGAAGGCACAATACAGTGCATCTTCTCATGACATAACCAGATGCAGCTGCCCTAAGAGAGACATCAGCTACATTTAAAGGAATGGCGAGCCACTAAAGAGGGAGAACTCATAAAAAAAGGTTAGAAGTCTTACTGTCTGAATCAAATACATCAGGCAACCCCCCCCCCCACCCCGTCTCCCTAAGCTGGAAGAGAATAGTCAGGATATGTCTATTCATGTGGGTCTGATAACCAATGGCATTAAAAGCCAAGGTAGAATAAGTATACACATTGTTTACCAACCTCCTCACCACCACCACTATAGCACAGCTGCCCTGGTCAGACGTTTAAAGCTTGGAAGAAGATAGTAGTTTGTATGGGTTATCTGTGGACATAAAAACAACAGCAGGATCAGGTAAAGGACTTCGTATAATACTTACGAACCTCAGGAACTTTATAAACTGACTGGCTTCTTAGGGGCCAGAGGATGAGTCAGTAGCCTACACAATTATGCAAATGGGCAGCTAAAACAGGAGGGACTGCAGTAGGTCTGGCTGAGTCCATTTGCTAGAGTTCATAACAAATCTTTTTAATCTCAGAAACCTGGGAACAATCCCAATTTGTGTCTCTCATCATACAAACCACTCTGTCCCCAAAAGATAATTCTACAAAATAAATATCAAGGAACAGTGAATCTTCTTCACCAGACCCCAGGGAACAATGAGAGTGGATATGAGAGGAATATGCCAAGGATTTAGAATCCCTAGGCCTCTTAGAAGGGGTGAAAGACCAGTGAAAAGAAGCAGGGACAGATGACCCTTGTGGGAATCTCAGGGCCATAAGGACATTAAACAACCCCTGAGTAAAAGTAACACCATGCTTTGTGAAGATCCTTCACCAGAGAAACCAAGTTTTTTTTTTTTTTTCTTTTTTAAAAGAACATCTGCTTTAACAAATCTAGGGGCTCAAAACCCTGCCCCAAGATTTGATTTGGATAAAAGGCACCTCTTCCTCAAGTAATATTTGCAGAATTCCCCTAGGCCCTTGGATATAATTAGCTGTGATTCCACCTGTACCAGACATATGCACAGTCCTAGCAGTAAGAGGTAAGACAGGTCTTTGTTGGCCTTAAAATGGGTTGTGGCAGAAAGAATTGACATTGGCACTGGATGGTCCTTGTGTTCTTCGTCCAACCCAAGAGAGACGTTTGGTGGCAGTTGGACATCAGGAGTATCAGTATGTGCCTTTTTATTTATTTTTTCACTTAAGTGACTGCTGAACTTCAGAGTGGCAGATCTGGCCATGGTACCCTGAACCAAAAGTTTCAGATGATGTTTTTTTTCCAAATTAATAAATAAATAGCGATGACAGACAACTGCAGGGTGTCTTAGGAACAAATGCCTGATAAATCTTACACTGTGTATGGTCATGTGTAGCACCCAAAGAAAAAAAATACACTTCTCATGTCTTCCTTTGTGGGGAATCTGCCTCCCACACTGACACTTTCCATTCCAGCCTGTCAAGAAAAAAACTAGGAGGAGGAAAAAAGAAAAGAACGAACCCCAATGGAGTCCTTATCTTTAGAATGCTCATCAGATGAACCATCTCATTGAATGGCATACAGACCAAATTCAGAGGTAACGCTTAGACTGGCAGGAAAAACGTTCTGAGGATTAGGCAAAAGTACATCACATATATGCCTTACACCTTGCACTTAGGACACATTCCTGACATACGATGTCTGGAAAGTGTCAAATTTTGGTATGCTGGCCACAAGTTAGGCTATCCTCAGTAAGATATTTCAAGAGTAAAGAACAGTGCAACAGTGATAAGGAAGGACATATATCTACTTTTAAAGCCTATCATTAACGACACCACTATTCCATTGCATGGTGTATAAAAATGAGAGCGAACACAAGGCTATAAGTCCTATGCACAAAGTCTGTGATATTCTCTTAATGGAACATAAACACCACTGGAACTCTTGTTGTGCTGAGTTTACCTACAAGAGTAGCTAACTGGTGCCCACACTGAGCTACTCTTCCATTCCTAGGCCAGAATGGTGAACTTGTACACAGTGCCAGGTTGGGGTATTAAGGATCTGTGGAACATGATGGATCAAAATGTTTGGACTGCTAAGGCTGTTTTAGCTTTGATTGTAAGTGGGCCTTAACCACCATAGATGCACGAAGTCCTTTTCTTTTGAATTGCTGAGACTACTTATCTTGTACTGAAGTAGCCGGAGCTGAATCCAGTTACAGTGGGTTAAATGATGAAAGAAAGGAATATAATGTTTTCAAAAAGCATTTACAACTTTTGAAAACATTACAAATCATCTAAATAGTTGGCTCACACCTCTTTGTTCTATTTTTTGTCCCAGCAATGAGCAAATTATGCATAACATTTCACAGTTTTCAAGCATGGCAAAATATGGCAACTATGATTCCTTAATGTACTAAAATTCACTATGTTGATTAGCAAAGGTACACAAATCCTTTACAATAATGTGACACAACACAATATACACAAACTAGTTGAATCACCCTTGCTGAAACTATGACTCCAAGAAGAAAAGCATATTTTCAGGGGAGCAAGTCTCCTTCACCCTACGTAGGGAACTTCATCCTGCGTATACCCCTTGCTTCTTGTATACCAGTCTAACAATTGCTTAAACACATGGAAAGGAACATAAACCTAAAAGGTGAAAAAAAAAAAAAAGCAGCCATGATTGCAGGCTCACAGTGCAGTAAGAATGTAAAACCATCAAGGTAGTGGGAAGAATCAATTCATAAAGTTATGATTTATCAAAATGTAGAACTTTTGGCATACACTTGTTTTGCTCTAAGGATAATTGTTTAAAAAAAAATCAATCATCTTTAAGAGCTAGAGGTAAGTAATGTTATCATCAAGAATATTTGTTTTGCGAGTTGAAATTTAGCAAAATATCTAGACTTACAAAAGTAGAAACATATGATGTCAAAGGTATAGCCAGATATTGGCAAAAGGGAGTGACAAATGTAAAAATAATCATTACATCTTCTTCTTTCGGCTTTTCCCGGTCATCTGTCCGCTCATGATTGGCAGTGGAGAAGTGTCCAGTTGCCAGCCCGACACCCAACCTTCCACAGAAGGCACACACATGCACACACTCATGCCTAGGGCCAATTTAGAGTGTCCAATCCACCTACAGCATGTCTTTGGGATGTGGGTGGAAAACAGAGGAAACTCACGCGACCACAGGGAGGACATGCAGTCTCCACACAGAAGGCACCCCAACCGAGGATTGAACCAGAGAACAAAAATAATCATCACATCTAATTATGTTTTATAAAGTCAGGTATCAAGACAAGGTTAGAAAGGAACAAAGTGTAATTCTCCAGAACTGTCAGAACATTTTTGATTAATCCTTACATTTTCATAGGTCCGTTGTTTAAGAAATATATAGCAAAGGAATAAATTGTTTATTTGCTCTTTTTTCTATAGTTACTGAAACCACCAAGTTGCTTTTCTATTTTTTATTCTGCCTAACATAGCTATAAGAATACGTGCAAATTATTTCAGAGTGAACAGTTCTTTGTAGTATGCTTTTTAATTAAGATAATGAGCCGCCAAACAAAACTGTTCATATCATAATAATTTCATCCTCAAAGTAAACAATTAACTCTGTTTGAGTTTTTTCAGGGATACTTTATCTTACTTGCCCAGTAACAACTTGTTCAACAAGAAAAAATTATGCTCCTTAGAATTACATGATTGGCAATTCTGATAAATTCTTTTACTTGGCATTATCTCCAGGGAGGGATTAAATTGTTGTAATTTTGCTAATTTGACAGCACTTTACAGTGTTTCAAAGGAAGAATCACCATGCTTTCAGGTCCTTCAGAGATTATTTCCAACACCTGCTTCTGCTTATTGCAGCATCTGACTGTTCATTTACAGAACATAAGATTATCCTTCTCTAAATGTAGAGTTTTATGTCAAGAAGTCCTTTCTAAACTTTTCTATGAAATGTTCACCATTTAAATACGACAACGCCAGAAAGAGGGTGTATATTTTAAGCAAAATGCAAATACATGCATTTTTACTGAAAAGACACTGACTCAGTATAACATCTGAAAACAGCACCCCTAAAAGGAAAAAATAAAACTTTTGGTTGCACACAAAACTTTATCTGTTTGAGAACCAGTTCTTAAGATAATACACCTATTAGGCATAAGGGCAGAGGTTATACAAATGGTATATTTTAAATAACAAATATATGTGCTGCATTTTTTTGTTTTGCAAGAAAACAGCTAATATGGAAATAAAAGCATCAGATGAGACAGGTTATTTCATTAAAACCCCATAAAAACAATACAGATAAAATTGTCATACAACATGTTATTTATTTAACATTTCTTTACTGGGAAAGCCCGAATGGGACAGAGACCATTTTCAGCGGAGGTCTGGGGAGAAGTGCTCCAGACACATTTTTGGAATGGGTTTCATGATGGAGGAAACCCATGCAAACACAGGGAGGAAATGCAGACTCTGCACAGAAGACACTCCAGCCAAGAATCGAACCTCTTGCTATGAAGCAACAATGCTAACCCCTGCACTGACTATCATAGTGTATAAATTAAGATTTTATAAAATAATTTGTTATAAACTGCTAAAACATGATTGATGAATGGTTTTGATCATTAAAAAATAATCTCATGTACAGTTGTCTTTTTTTAAGGAATTTCTATCATTTATTTGAAATCCTATATGTGAGAACTGTTTAAAGTTACCCCAAGGAAGAAATGGGTATAGACTCCAACAACACAGATGAGAACTTAGATAAGCTATTAGGATGAGAAAAGAGCAAAATGTAATGCAAGAAAAGTAATTCCCAATTAAGCCTTCATAAGCGAAGAAATCAACCACAAACAAGAAAGGAATTCAAAAAGAAAAAAGTATAAGACAGAGCAACACAAAGCACATATATGTAATTTTCAAGCCTAAACCATATCAGTTCACAATGTAATCGTATAAAAATTGTCTGAAAAAAAAATAGGATAAATCAAGATAATCCCAACAGACTAAAAATAGGATAAGTCAAGATAATCCCAACAGACTAAAAATCTATGTGATAAGTTATAAATACAAAAGTATGTGACCCATTTACCAGGTTTCTGCCTGCAAATGGTCCATTGAGATCAATGCCTTACCCTGGAAGACAAATACAAATAAATAATAAATCATATTAGAGAGTATGTGAAGCCCAATAAAAGTAAAAACAAGACAAAGCAAAACACAAGTGTAAGGAAAGAATAAGGACAGAAAGCATTTTTTAACAAAGTATTAAATATATTTAAAGAATAAATTAAGATACAGCATTTTTTTCCTGGAGAGAAGAGGTGGAAAAAACATGAGCATAACATCAGACATTTGTTAATACTATGTAATTACAACATTTAATTGGCTGAAACATACATACCACACAAGCTAAGAAAAAGAGTATGGTCCCCATACTTTTAGGAACCAAAACAATATATATCCATACTGCACCTACAGAAGCTAGCAAAAATGTCAAAGCACGATGCTATATGAATTACTATTTACTACAATGGGAATTAACAACATGAAATAGAAGAGAACAAGACACAGAGTGAGATGTAATTATACTACATATGACCAAAATGTATAGCAAAAACAATGAAAGTTAAATCAGATCTACACCTAGGAGATTACAAAGTATTATACCATGACCCCCCCAAAATGTGCACTCTGATTGGCCAGCGTGCACATTGTAAATCGAGTTATACTAATGGAAAAAGGTCCGGTCGCCCGGACTTTTTTCCATTAGTATAACTCTACTTTTAAAACACTGTCTCGCTATGTTAAATGGGTTTAACATAGCGAGACAGCTTTAAAATAAGCAACGGAGATCTCCGTTGCTTATTTTAAAGCTGTCTCGCTATGCTAAACCCATTTAACATAGCGAGACAGGTTTTAAAAAAAAAGCAACGGAGAAAGCAAGATCTCCGTTGCTTTTTCTGTTCGCTATGTTAAATGGGTTTAACATAGCGAGACAGTTTTAAAATAAGCAACGGACATCTCCGTTGCTTATTTTAAAGCTGTCTCACTATGTTAAACCCATTTAACATAGCGAAACAGTAAAAAAAAAGCAACGGAGATCTTGCTTTCTCCGTTGCTTTTTCCCACAGCTCTGATGTACTGCGTAAGCGCGCAATACATCAGAACTGCCGCGGATGCCAGACATCTGCGGAAGGGCAGCAAACAGGCATTATACTATGCCATTATTTAAGAAAAGTAATAGTTTCTTTTCTTAAATAATGTCATAGTATAATAGCAATAACCCACTTCTGGGTGTGGGTAATGCTGTATTTACCCACAGTTGGCTTTGTTTGGTCCCGAGGGCGAACCACGCCAACTGTGGGTAAATCCAGCATTACCCACACCCAGGCGTGGGTTATTGCTATAGTAAATAAGACTTGAAAATGTATTCATTTACTTAAAGAGGTACTACTTCATCAACAGATGATCCATGGAAGATTGTATGGATAAACAGACAGGACAGGTTACATCTAACAACATATGGACTAAGATTTATGACAGCAGAGAAGATTGTGAGCGGATCACAAATTTTAACCATGGTATTGTGTGTTTGCAGCATGGGTGCCAAGAAATTCACCTTAAGAGCGATGCTTAAGAGGTGAATCTTGACAGCCATGTTGAGAGCACACAATATGTAGTTATGACCAGAGGCCCAATTATAATTTTCTGGAGTGCATGGAGCTTCTTCTGCGCCATGTACCACTACCTACAGAAAAAAAGTACTAATCGAGTTTTACCAGCTTTCATTACAGTGTGATGTGTCTTGTTACAGAAAGAAAGACGGGGAAGATTATTAGCAAAGACAGCAGGCAAGAATAAATCTGTTTTTAATTCTGACACTGTCATTTGCTGGCCACTACTGTCAGGCTTTAATACCCAGTGCATTACTCAGTTTTAACTACTGAAGCAGGGGGTGCTCAACATTTTTTAACAGAGTCTAGTGCTACAGAAGTGCTTAACTGGTTTGTCTTTTTTGCAGTATCAGAGTGCAGTTTCAGGCACTCCATGCTTTACAAAAATATAAGCACATTTTTTTTAATCAATTGTTTGGCAGCCTTTACAGAACGAAGGCAGTACAAATCCCTAAGTCACAGGTGCCTGTCCTATGGTCCATCTTAGTCATAGCAAGGAAAGCAGTTACAAAAAATCAGAAATGTAAAACTGTGTTACCTTTTCCTGAATTCATATATCTGGCTAAAGATGTTTGTAAGAAAGAATTAACAACATTAAAAATGAAAACATCTAATATCACTCATAAAATAAATATTGGCAAAAGTTAAATGACTTACTAAAGAAATATTAATGGCTTTGCATTTTCCATCTAGTTTTGCTATGGACATTTGTAAGTAGTTTTATTTGGGCCTTTTATTTTATGATTAGTTGACCTTGTACAGTTTTGATGTTAAAATTTAATAAAAAACATTTTAAAAAAGTAATCTATGCATATATTAACTTATAAGAGCATGGTCACAGCAGTTCAAATATTGACACATTTAGAAAAAGTAGATCTTGGGATCTTGAGTAAGCTGGACTGGTAAGAATGGATGTCTTATCAGAGGTTTGAGACTCAGTAGTATGAGCCCCAAAAATTTGTTTGAGGGTGATTCTGCAGATAAATAAGCAAAGTGCAAAACTCACTGTTGCCTATTTTTTTCAGAGTCAAGTCCACATGCAATTGCATTTTGGTGGGTTGTATTCCACACAACCCTGCTCCTTACATATGCTAACTCCAAGACCACAGCATCTTGGAGAAAGGGGAATTCTCCAAGATGCCGTAATTGCATACTTTTGTCCCCCCCCCCCCCCAAGTCCAGAAAATCCCTCAGTTCTTCAGAGTTCAAGAACTAACACTATTGGATCTCTTAAAAATAGAACAAGAATATACAAGAATGAGAACAGGTACAAAAGGAAGGAGCTGTAATGATTCCTAAAACTGCAAAGAGGAGAAGTGGTAAAGGTTTTAACAGTAAATAAAAAATGGCAGATGTTTAAAACTAACAAGCTACTCTCAAAAGATTAGAACAAACAAACAGTGGAGGAAAACGGCGCCCAAACGAACACACTCAAGTGTAATAAATCAACATATGCAGCAAAAGAGCAAATGATGTGGATATACTACAAAAGGGCCTTACAGAAACAGATGCCTGGTGCCAGAGCCATGGGCTCAAGCTAAATGCCAAAAAAATGTATAGTTGTCCCCTTTGGGGAAAAAAACGTGCATCTGTGAACTACAACATAGGTGGCAGTACACTAAACCGAACGTGTGATGAGACCTAGGGACACAGGTGGACAGTGGTCTCACCTTTGATAACCACATAGCCATAACAGTTAGAAAATCCCTCTACGTGGCACACCTCATCACTAAGGGTTTTTCATCCAGAAAAAAGGAGGTCATTGTCCCTCTGTACTCATCCCTCATTAGACCCATTATAGAATACCAATGCCTCATTTGGTATGTACCTCACAAGACATCTGCAACAACTAGAAAGGCCGCAGAAATACCTCACAAAAAGAATCACAGGCCTAAAGCAGATGCCTTATGCTGACCATCTAAAGAAACTCCAGCCATACTCTGTCATATATTGCCTACTCGGAGACAATCTCTACCCAATGTACAAGGCCATGTCATACCCAGAGTTGTTGGACATGCTACACTTAAAGTAATCCCAAACCCTCCAAGCCACACGCTCAAGGGATCTCAACCTTGTCATCATAATGAATAGAACATGCTGGAGGAATAAGTTCCTGACCCATAGACTCCCCATACTCTGGAATGGGCTGCCCATACATGTCAGGCAGAGTGCCTCAATGGCCCACTTCAAGAGGAACGCTGACGATTGGAAGGGAGATAGGACATTCACCCTGGGGATCACATCAGTGGCCCTGCTAGACAGGGGTCCAGGAAAGTAAATATTTGTGGGAAGAAATAGCCAGTGAATCATTATGGCTAGGCTTGTATAGGCCCTAGGGCCGACAGCCTAGTACCAACATATGAACCTATGAAGCACCAGACATCAAGAGGTAAAAACCCACTGACTTTATTAACGCTTATCTAGATCATCGTATTTTCATCCTCTTTAAAAGGACTTCATCAGACTTGTTGGTTTATTAGTCTCAAAAGATTGCAAATGCAACTGTAATGTAAGATAGGCACTGACATCAAAAGAATTTAAAATGTATGACATATACAAGTAATGAAATATATGCAGTGAAGATATGGCATCTTCTCCGTATATGTAATATTATGCTGTCAATGTAAATTCTTCTTTTGTGTTATTTTATTCTTCAAAGCATTGACTGGAACACAAAACCAAAAATGTAGCAGGTAACATAGGTTCCCTGAAAAGAATAATTAACTAATAGAACTTAAAAATACAAAGTCTTCCACACAATATGTGACACTATTCGTTATTTGGTTTCTAGTAGCATAGCCAGTGAAACATAACTATCTCAAAGCAGGTAGAAACCATCACGTAATAAAATAAAAACTCATTTAACAATATACTTAAAGTAAAACAACTGGGCATTAATGGGAGTCAGACACGAAATAAAACGCACAACCAAAAATTTAAGAGAAATCACAGTTACAATGCAGTCAGGTTGTACAGATTTTAACAAGATCTTTAATGATGTCATGGCAACAATAATGAATGGTTTCCTATCAGTCGATGTAACAGACACATTCAGTCTGCGGATCTAATGGTTATGTCGCACTCCAGGTGGTGAACTCTTAGGTCCCACCGTCAAGGAAGCCCCTATTTAATTCTCAGTGGTGGTCAAGCAAGGATAATTTTCAGTGGTTACTCAGACATTCCCATCTATTTAGTTGCTACCCCTCAGTCAGTTGTAAGTATTTTGTTTTATAGAATTGAATCAATATTTGTATGGCTTACCTGTGTATTTTAATTTCTTGTCACGACACTCTTCCGCTGCTAGATAATTACACTGTTGGTTTTCTTTTTACATTTTTAAGGATGTTTTGGATTGTTTTATGCCTTAAACCCCAAGTATGCTTTTTCTTTATTTTGTCTGTTACGCTTAAATGGGTCCCGCGCCTCACCTCTTTTTTTTTTACTTTGTTTTCGTAAGACTGGCTGCGTGCAGTACTTTCCCGAGAATTTTTATCGGTTAAACTTCCCAACTGCTCGGCATATACATGGATTTCCCTTCTCGTTCGATAGTCTAGTCTTAAGTTTTTGGCTCTTTTCCTCTGGATTCTGTGTGTTTTTTAATATATAAAAAAGTGTACGTATGGTAAATATTTATTAGTATTATTTATCTGGTAATGTTTTCAGCCACTGGTGCAGCCTACTGTTGTTTATACTCCTGACAAGCTGTTAGTTACAAAAAAAAAAAAAAATTCCCGCCTGAAAGTTAACAGCTGAGGGAAGCTTCCTGACTGAGTTTTCTCCTGCGCGTGTTAACAGGTACCGATCCCGCCCCTGATTTGGCGCGTAACAATTCATATTAATACTACTACTGAAAAGCTTATAATAAAGTTTGTTACGTTTTTTTATGATTGGTTTCTGAACACCTCCTCCACATAGCTCTCAACCTCAATTTAAAAAATGGTGATAAAGCCCTAAAAATAGGGACACATTTTTCATACCTTTCAAGTGTACCTCATTACGAGGAACGTACATTATTTGGCGTCTTAAAAAGTTCATGTTCCTCGAAGTTCCTCAAAGTTCCACATTGAAAGACTCTGTCACACATTCAGTGTTAGGAATTTTTTTTAAGTGAAGTCCATTGTAAATAGAAATGAATCATATTAATTCATTAAAATATCTTCTTTATAATTAAAACCAGCATATTTTAACCATCCTGTGACCTTCCTAGTTGAAGTCGTTAGTAAGCCATTAATGTGTGTTCCACATTATGAGGGCTAGTGTTCCTCATTTTGGACATGGAAGGTTGAGAACTATGTTTTAAATATTGCTCTTATAAACTTAGAACGTTGCTAAAGTCGTATGTTACCATGCATTTTCTAAGAGATATGAAGTCTGAAACTCATACATATTATTTAGCGGATTCAATAATCACTGATTTGTCTTAAAAAATCCAGAAAAAAATCACAGATTTTATGAGGAACAGACAAAATGATAGGAGGCAAAAATCTGGACATTTGAGTTATGATCCTCCACAGTTTCTTTTAATATATAAATAGCTGTTACATCCAAAGCATTTAATCTAAAAACTAACAAAGAAATTAAGATGCTGTTATTCCATTCCATCAGCTCTTACTACTGAGCACATAAATGATTTTACTTTGTTTAAATTAAATTAATTCCCCTAATCCTTACTAAAACGGTGCGCATGCTCTCTCTCTCTCTCTCTATATATATATATATATATATATATATTATGTTTACGTGCATCTATATGTATATTAGTAGTATACTTTTTTGTACTCAACATGCCTCACATTTAGACAGTGCCCAGGTTTGCCAAGTTATTGGTTCGTATGGGCTATGGTGTGATTTTTTTTTTTTTTGGGGGGGGGGGGGGGTAATTCTAAGTTTAATGTTTTTTTTTTATTTAAGTATTTCTCTCTGTTTGTAGAAATTATTGCCAGGAACTTACTGTTTAATAAAAAGTTTATTTAACGGATCTTCTATTTAACTTGGGTGTTCACTTTCATTTCAGTTTCTAGCTAAAAAAAATAGCAACAGAATTAACAGTTTTAAGTACCTAATCATCATCTACAACATAAACAGGACATGTTGGAGGGATGGGTGTAGGTCTCAAAGATTAACCCTTCTCCGGAACAGACTTATCATGTAAAGCAGAGCTCACCCCTAACTCTATTCAAATGTACTTTAAACCAATGGATCACCATAAGGTTTTTCAGCTATATGGCAGTTCTGAATGCCCATGACTTTTTTCCCCTTTTTGTCTATTATGGACAAATTCGACACAGCTAGTGGGGGTTGGCTTTATTGGCCTGAATTTGTCCATAACAGACTTGAAAAGGAAAAAAAAAGTCATGGGCATTCATAACTTTATTATTTACTTATAAATAAATTTATAAACCAATTATTTGCATATATCCTATGTTAACTCTTAATACAAGAGGTTTTAAGGAATTACAAATTGGAAAATCTAGCTTGGTTAGGTTTTTCTTGTAGTTTTTAAATATCGCACACTCCCTCAAAGAGAGGAGGAGTATACCCTTCCCAAATATTTCCTGAAACAAAGTTAGAAGGGATTTTTCAGTGCTTCTCTTAAAATTTATATGTATTGATTGTTTGGCCAGCTGGGGTCTGACACAAATTCCAGATACAGCATTCAAAGCATTTGTAATTTCCTCAAGGAATACAGCATGAAATCCATCACTAGAAGTTGGCAAGTCCTGATGCACACTAGCATAAGAAGTTCTCACAAGAGTCACAAAGTGTTAACAGTTACATCTTTGTGAGAGTTTTGATTTAGAATATGAGATTTTGGTTCCGTTTATATTGTTTTGAAAACTCGTAACATTCCTGGAATTCCTTGCATTGCCCACAACCATAGGGAGGTTTTCTTTATATGTATGCTTGCCTTTCTTGCACATCTGCAGCCATTTCTGCCTTAGTATTCCAATATGCTCTACCGGATTGCCTACTTTAAAACTCGTACTTTTCACACTTAGCCAACAAATGATCACTTAAATTTCCAGCCTTTGTATCCTTTCAGCAACTGTTTCCAAGTATCGTTCTATAGATGCTGCAAGATGAACTTAACTCCAGTTTGCAGCTATGTTACCATAGGTATACAGGCATTCTAGTCATAACACCGCTCATACAACACACGGGCACAGAAAATATCCACCCTAAAAGGGCAATTGGCAAGTTCAGTGAACAACTTTCTTTGTAGTTGCCTGAAATTGAGGTAGAGCAGTGATTTTCCCCACTGTGGTGCAATCTTGCTTTCCCCCCCATTGTGATTCAGTCTTGAAGTTAAATGCAATTAGCACTGAGTGTTGCCTCCTGCATAAAGCATGTATTGTCTTTTTAGTTTTGCTCTTTTGCACATTGACCATTTCAGGTTGGTGCTTTGCATGATGGATCTTATGAATGAAACATGTATAAAGGAATGCTGTATAGGGCAATCTCTGCAACACATCTGTTCAACTCCTGCTTTATAAAAGAAAATGAATCAGATCTATTCATTACCAGTGGGACTACTGTCCAGTGCCTCTGACCCTTGGCAGAAATTTTACTAGGGGATAAGCAGAACTAAACACTACTGTGGTCAGATGAAAAATAGGGATGCATCACTGTTGTATTTACTGCCTAGAAAAGTTATGTAGGCAATAAACAGTGGCCCATTCTCCTGAGGCACTCCCCACTAGGTGTGGGAAAGTATATCTAAGGCTACATTATTAAATACTCTTCCATACAGATATAGACCATTTCTGGTCTCACTCACAAACCACTGAATTCTAACCTGCCACTAAGTTTTAGGCTCTGATCTGACTGTTGTATATTAAATAGGAAAACTAAAATCTCCCCTTACTAAAACTGATTCATTTTCTTTGCTGCACATACTAAAGTCCTGCAAAAAGGTAAAAAGAAAAGTTGGCACATCTACAATAAGTCTACATATTGTACCTAATAATAAAGGGCCATGGGTTGCAGTAACTGTAATTAAGACACATATGCTAGCTCAATCTCATCTGATAGTTAAAGCTGTCCACTGTAACTTGCTGCTAATGAACATTGCTATCCCCTTCTTAGATGATTTAGCCAGACTGCATAAACAACAACACTGCTGCCCTCTTTTTACATGATTGACCCAATCTTCATACTGTGGGTTTACCTATAAGAAATGTAGATACCTAACTTGTTTCTTTAAAGCAGAAAATGAGTATAATCACATTTAGATTTAATTTAATATTAACATAGACACACATAACCCACAAGGCACACACTGATCCAGCCCTGATGAAAATGTTACATATTCGCAAGAAATATTATACAAGGCTAACACATTCCATGGACCTGAACCTTATTTCTGACTCTAACAGAACTTGCTGGAGAGACGGAGTCTTATCTCAAAGCCTGCCTTGTCTATGGAATAAATTTCCTATCTTCTTAGAACAAAATACGACCCTCACTCCAAAAATAATTTGTATAAATGGATGGAGAACCGTAAATTCACACCTGGGGTACTGCCCATGTCCCATGACTTGGGGATCCATCACCCAAAGACCCACTCCCCTGATGCTACCCCATCCCATATCTGGGGGATTAAGATATAATACTGTCATATCCTGGTTATTTGCTAGGCTTATAAAGACTCTTGTGCCATTAGCCTAGTAATCATCTATGAACCTATAATTTAAGTCCAACAACAGAGATGAATGCATGTGTATCACTCTCTCTCTCATATATGTATATGCATATATATAGTTTCACTTTATAATCCCGAAATACTGAAATATCAAATTTCAGTATCTCGAGACTATAAAGCCGCAAACTCTAAAACCCGAAACCACAAAAGTGCGAAATTCAACATCGCGACTTTTCACATACACACACTACCACACAAACAAGCACACATAAACCTTCCTCCTGACACTAAAGCAAACCAAGAAAACACACAGAGACACAACAAACTAAACACACGTGACTACCTTACTTATAAGCAGGGGGGCAAGCCCCACTGCATCCCCACCCCACTACTTTATTTATTTATATATATATATATATATATATATATATATATATATATATATATCACACACATATATATAGTCTAGGACTCTTGCACAAATGCACTTTTCACCGAATCACTAATGGGCGGGCATACTTGCATGAAAATGCTTTTCACCTAAGCAGTATTTTCCCCTAAGTATGCCTGTTGTGCTGGTCATACTACGGTGTGGATAAGGGAAAATAGTAGTGTGATCTCTGAGTGAGAATATTAAAGTAGGGGGTTTGTGGGGGTGCACGCGGGCTTGCCCCCTGCGTAAAAGTAGATTTAATGTTTTTTTTTTTTAACACAATTTAGCAAAAGTACTTTTTTGGTGAAAGTGCTTTCATTAATGTGTGTTCGGTGATAGTGGATTCAGACTGTTGAAGTTTCATTCAACAGTCCTACATCCATATATACTGAATATGAAGGTTATACTAGATCATTCCAGAGCTCCAGGGATGCAATGATTTGAATCTGCCAAGTGCAAGCTTTTCTACTTCTTAAATATTCCAGGTTAGCTGCTTTTTGTTGCAGTAATATAATTGAGGAGTGGTATTTGAGTGGAACTAGGAGTTTCCTGTTTCTGAATGGCATGCAGCAAGGTTGCAGTTTTCAGAAATACCAGTTTGGCTTCTGTGCCTCAGAGGTTTCACTGTTCTCATTTGCCAAGAACTGCATCTTTTGGTGTATCTTCCAAAACTTTCCTAATAAATGAAGTTAAGTTTTCTAAATCGATACTCTCCGTGTCTTCTCAGTACTACTGCTCATGCAGTCCCTGCCACATACTCTCCTGAATGAGGACAGCTTATCTAAGGATCTATTATCCTTTACTACTATGTTCTAGAGTTGCAATTGATGCCAGACTATCAGATAACAAATCTGCTGCTAAAGCCCACATGATACCATCCAGCTTTAATTCAACCAAATAACTATGTAATGAGATGTCAAATTTTAACACAGCCTTGGGTATGAAGCAAGATAATTAAGCAACCACCATCTTTCTTTTTTTGACTCCCCTGTGTCGGTGTTAGTAAAGTGTGAACAGGCTGCTAGTATTGGAGTTAACAGCTATGACAGTTTTATATTTGTACATGTCTGGCACAAACTTACCACTCAACACTAACCTAATCTGCCTAAACTCACACAGATGTTCCTAGCACCAATGCCAAAACCTTTACAATATCCAAGTGTTTTTGGCTCTACATTTCCAAGCCTACACTTACCTAACCTGGCAAACATTCTATATTCTGTTCATCCAAAATCTTAAAATTTTGATAAGTGAAACAGCTGACTGCATTTCACTGTCATTTACACTGTATATCAACAACTGATTTGGATAATACAATGGCACCCATATACAGTTTAGGTGCAGGGCCAAATATAGACCAGTTGGAGGAATTTGGGCCAAGTTTCCCTCAGGGAACCCCACATTAGGCTTTGACAGGAGTCTTATACTTTGCATAACCCAGAGATTTGCGTAAGAAATACTACAGCAAAGTGCAATGCATTTTCCTACTGTAGCCATGTGCCTATAATACCTGGAAGTCCAGTAGCATTAGGTACCCTATTATTAGTAACTGCAGCTTCATGCCTCATGTATGGCTCACAGTGTCAGCTGCTTTCACTCCCAAAATAGTAATTTGCTGTGGATAAGTGCTCAACAGGGTTTTCAATCCAAAATTAGTTGGACTCACTGTCTGGTTTTGTGTACCACTCAAGTTTCTTTATCAGAAAATAAGACCAGGCTTATTTTGAAAACTGATAGACACTTTTTTATTTAGCTTCTCTTGCCGATATAGGGATTACAAATAGTTTTTATTGAATAGTTTCAAGGGATAACTTTGGGAATAGTCGGTCTCATAGGGCATGAAAACAAGCACCAGTAAGCGTAAACAATACAGATACTGTGGTTGTGAAGTAGTGTCTCATCACTAAAAATGCCACCGAGACCAAATGGCCAAATACCCAGACGTGCACGTACAGAGTCTGGGATTGCCATTTCCTTAAATATACCCTTTTCTCTGAGGTACAGTGATCTTGGTGTTGGAATTTATAAGTTCTGGGGAAGTGTGGGACTTACACCCCCCTCACAAAAATGTTCAAGATTTGCTATTCTCCTGGAGTTTCACTCTTTTGTTTCCAGTGTGTCATCACTTGGCATTTCAAAATCGAGCACTGGTATATGTACAATTGTCAGAAGTGATGTGAAGGAACATAAACATGAGTCAAATGAGGGCAAAACAAGAAAGGTAAAAGACAGAAAAATAAACAAGTAAATAAAACAAAAAAAGAATGGGGGGGGGGGGGGCAAAGAGGAAGCCATCTCCTATCAAGGTTCAGGATATCCTGGCAGGACTGCAGAAATGGAAAACGTGTACTGGTAAACCAGAGTGTACCCATCTAGTGACACACTATGTAAACCCAGGAACTCAGTGACCCATCGATCAGGGTACCTGAGTGAGATGAGCAGAACCAAAGAGAGGAAGCACATGAAACAGTGGATCATGGGTAATGCAGGAGTCCAGTGGTTTACTTCTGTTTTAACACGTTTTTATGACAAAGTATAAACTAATAAATGTGTTTTATTTTAATATACACTAACACACATTCCTGAAGTCTAATACAAAATAGTCTTAAGTTCAAGAAGCCAGCAAGAGGGAGAATTGTATTGAAAGATTGGGGGCAGATGAACGCCTTTAAAACTGTCCAAATTGGAGCCCTAAATTGCTAAAGCTGGCCCTATTTATTGGGTGTGTCCTCATACTGGGGGTATATTGGGGTTTACCTGCTGGAAAAAAAAAAAAATATATATATATATATATATATATATATATATATATATATATATATTTTATAGGGTCTATGTTAAATCAGAAAATGCTTAAAACAGTGAATGCTAATTTATCGACCCTTTAAGAGTGAAAGCTGACAATCTTGAAGACATGGAACAGCTGTTCTACAAAAAAAATGTTCAAAACACATAATAAAGTGGGGGCTGTGCCCCCCACACCCCCCTACTTAAATATACCAACTCCGAGATCGCACCACAGTGGAGGAAATGGCAAAGTCCTGAAAACGGCCCAGCGATTTTTTTTCCCCTGGGAAAAAAAAATTGCTGTTCCGTGTCTTCGAGATTGTCCGCTTCTGCTCTTAAAGGGTCAATAAATCAGTGTTCGCTGATTTAATATAAACCCTGTGTGTGTGTGTGTGTGTGTGTGTGTGTGTGTGTGTGTGTGTGTGTGATATATATATATCACACTGTGTTTTCCATTACCTTTGGTTTTGCTGTTTTTACTAGCGACCTATCAGATTTTAGAATTTTTGTGTTTAAATTATCCAGTTTTGATTAAATGAGATGCGACTGAAACCTAGTTTGAAAAAACAAATAATTTGAGCAATAATTCCACATTACTGGTTCTATCAAAAGGTACATTTTTTCACATCAACATTCCATGCATGAAAATTGTTACAATATAATACACACTGAGAATTCTTTAGAAAGGGATCTGGCACTGTTAATAATTGAACGTGTGTTTATCATCTGGGTAGCATACCCATTTGAAGACATCCCAACATACTGTCTACTGTAACAGCTTATAAACAGATAAATCTTGTGAAAAAAAAATGACAGTTTACAAGCTATGATTACGAGACTGCTATTGGGATCAGATACAGACTGCTTGTAAACTGTTCACCTGTTTTAATACCTTGTAAAGTTAGTTCTCAACTAATTGAGCATGATTGGGATCACTTAACTGCTTAATTGCCAGCTTGTTTTTTAAAATATTCACCATCCCATACAAATGGGAATTTAGGGCAGGTACCCCCAAGTCAGCCTACCATACTTATGGTGTTGTCCTTAATCCACCGAACTGCTGATTTTTAAAGAGAATAAGAAGTTTAAGTAACCAATTTTACAAATTATACTGTTACATGACAGGGTATGGCCACCTAAGCACCAATCTTAGCTCTGACACTCAACCTGAATGACATTACAAACAATCATGTGTGTAACTGCAGTAAAGTGTTCTCAACGCTGTTACATTTATAGGAATATTATGATTCTAAACAGCATGTATTTAATTTTACATCTTAGCTAGCACACACTGTAGAAATATATATATATTTGCTCTCAACTCCTCCTGCAATATATAAGGGCATGTAATTAGCTTTAGAAAACTTAATGTTACAAAATAGGTTTTATAACTAATATAAGCGACAGCTTGCTATGAGACCAAGTCTCTGTGTTATCAAAACCAACACTAATGTGGCAATTTGAAAAAATCTACCTAGGATTAATGTTCACTCTTTCAAAAGTTTTGACTACTTATTTTATTTGATAATTGTTACTTTTATTTTAAAAGTGGTTGAGAGGAGATACTTGGTTATAGAAATCATGACCTCTTGATATTGGTAGACAAGATAAATCAGTTTGTTTCCTTAAAGCCATTTCACAGTTCAGAATATCCTTTTACATGGCTCTTGTCACACGCTCCCCTCTCGTATTATTATTATTTTTTTTTGTTCTTTTTGAAGTTTTAAGAGGTCTTAGCTAGTTAGAAAAGAATTCAGTGAATAACATCCAGCTAACTAGTGGGAGGAGCTGAGAAACATCTTTCCTCGATGAACTACAAATATTTATAGACATCTTTATTTAGCTGCAGTGCTGTGCTTGTTTGATTTGCTATTCTCGGTCTGCATTTGATTTTTCCCACCCACACACCATGCTGCTGTTGTACTTTTAAACTTGGTGGCTTTAGAGTTGCCCACCCCTATCATAAATCTGATTTTGATCACTCCTCCGAGTCTCATCTCACCAGATCATTCTACTGAGCACGGTGAGATCAGCTAGGAAGGCCCTCCACCTTAGTCTCTTAAAGATGAATTATCTAATGTTTCATACCTTCTTTATTCAGCTGCTTTTACTGTATTTTTCCTTCTTCCTGCTTTATTTAGCTTTTTGCTGCATGTTCTTAAAATGTTCAGTTGCATTTAATCTGCTGCATTTATTACTGCTTGCTAGTAGCCTGGTTATACTGTAACTGTTATTCTAAGCCTCAACGATTTGATTTAAGCTAGTTATCTTACATAAGGAAGGTTTGTGTTCTCCACTCTTGTGGCAGGACAGGATAGTCTGCACCCTTCTGAGCTGAGAATTGATGATTGAAGGCTTATTGTGTTTATTATTCTAAAAGTGTCTTAGCTGTGGTTTAAGCACTCGGGCTCCAAACCAGTTATTTTATATTAGGAAGGTTTGTGGTCAACACTTTTGTGGCATTGCTGTCTAAACAGATGATGTTATGTGATCCTATCTCGCCTACATTCTGAATGATGGGTTCGGAGCCGATCCCTCGGCTCCGACTCGGCACGCTTATGCCAAAGAGCGAAGTCTCTTATTGGCTGAGCTTACTATATCCCAGGATGCACCACTACCAGTCCCCCAGATCTCGTTTGCCGCTTCCCTGCGAAGACGTGGTCTCGAGCTGGCTGGGCTGAGTAGTTTTTATTAACTAACTTTTCTGTCAGTTTTTTGCTGTTTTTGCTCACAAAAGCTGTTTTAACGGCTATCGCTCATTTGTGTACGATTTGGATTGTAAAATTGTTGTGTGTGATTGGGTTGAGTTTGTTTTCGCCCTCCATCCAGGGCCTTCCCGGACTGTCAACCTTTAATACTTTACAGGGTCTCTAGTAATTCTATAGTTGGTTTAGAGTTCCCTGTCCTTTTACAGGAAGTGTTTGCATTAAGCTATAACTGTAAGCTTAGCTTTATCATCAGTAAGAATTTAGTTGTTTACTTTCCTGTCAAAGTGACTAGAATTGTGTAACATCATGTCTCAAACCCCTAGGCCTTCGGGCTTTAAAAAATGTTCGAAATGCGGGTTTAAAATGTCTATCACAGATGATCATTCGCTCTGTGTATATTGTCTCGGGGCAAAGCACTTGCAGGAGTCATGCAGCGTATGTCACGCTTTTTCCTCAAGGGTCCTCCAGGAGAGGAAAAATAAATTGATTCTTAAGGGGTTAGTTAAACCTTCCTTTGAAGAAGCCTTGGCATCCTCTCCTGCTCCGGCCAAAAAGAAAAGGGTTTCGGTTCCGACCAGTCCGTCGGATCCGACTGCCAAGAAACTTAGGCAGGCCTCTCCTTCGGCTCCAAAGACTTCGGAGCCGAGGTTGGAACGGTCTGCCTCGATGCCACCAGTATCGACTCCTCTGGCTTCGAGCCGATGGCTGGGGCATCGAGAGGCGGGACACCTTCGTCGGCTCCGCTGCTCCGGGAGCCGACAAGGGTCGCCCGCTCAGACACTTCCTCCTCGGCGCCGAAGTCTACCTCGGCACCGATGGAATCTGCTGTGAGTATTCCTCGGCGCCGATACTCATCGAGTCGCCTCGAGCCGGTCCCCTAGCCCTTTGGGGCCGATGGAGAGGCCTTCGAACCCGTTCTGTTTCCTCTCGGTCTTCGAGAATGTCGGATTCTGATATAGACAGGGTGCTCCAAAGACTGTTCCAGTCCCCAGTCTTCCAAAATTTGTTTCGGTTCCGACCCAGTTGGTTTGAGCCGATGACCTTGGCCCACCCATTGCCATTCCTCCTCCGACTGCTTCGGCTCTGTCGGAGCAGGTTCTGTTGGAGCCGGTGGAGATCTCAGGGTCGGCTCCGACCCTTACTCCAACCAGGCCTCGGGTCCGAGTTTGGTACGCGGACTTCTTCGGCTGGACCCGGGGTGATGTTTGGGACCTATGCTTTCGGTTCCGAGCCTCCCCTCGGTGCTTGACTGCGGGACTTCCGTCGGCTATCACGGCTCGAGTCCGGACACTCCCAGGATTCTGGGGGTCCGGCTTTCAGGGCCATGAGGAGTGCCTTGGCCAAGTCCTCTTCGGCCATCTCTCCGGTTTTACCAGCACCTTCCCTGGGCGTGGAGACTGGGTCTTTGGCAGTTACTCTGTCTGTAGCCAGCGGAGCCCGAGGCCTGAGGTTACCCCAGTGGGGTTCCCCTCCTCCTGAGGGTTCTTCGGAGTTGTCTTCAGAGGAACCCCCAAGGAAGAGATCGTGCAAGAGGAAGCACGTGGACTCCCCCGAGTCTATTACATCGGACACTGATATGGATGATGCAGAGGGGTCCCCGAAGTCGTCCTCGGATGATGTCTCATTTGCAGACATCTTAGAGATCCTCAAACAATGAGGCGGCTGGATATCCAAACCCCCCTCTGCTGACGAGTCAGTGCTCCTCAAGGCCTTTGGGGCTCAGCCCTCCGCCTCCTGGGTGTCTCCGCCCTTCGACGAGCTTCTGGATTTAGTTTGTCGAAGGGCGTGGGAACATCCAGATACCGTGGAACCAGTCCCTTCTCGTCCAAATAAATTTTTGTCTGCCCCCCCCGAGAAGGAGTTCCTTACTAAAGGCATGGCTGTAGATGCCATGGTGGTGGCATCTGCTACACAACAGGACGTGGCAGAGGCTTCAACGTCCGTCCATCCTCCTAATAAGGAGTCTAGGAGTATGGATAGGTATGGGAAGCGCACCCTGACTTCAGCGGCCTTTACCTTAAGGTCTCTGAATTATTTGGCACATTTTACCAGGCTTCAGAGGGATCTGGTCAAGGAGTTGTCAGATTCCCTCTCGGGTAACCTACCTGAGCAGCTAGCCCAGTCGGTTAGCTCTCAGTTGGCTATCCTTACGTCAATTTCTAACTCGTCCATGAGGCTCATTTCCTATGCGGCCGAAGGCGGGTAGAGCGGCAGGCACAGGCGTGGCTCTCGAGACAAGCCTGACTCCGCTTGTGTCAGTTTGCGGAGGCCTTCAAGTCTTCCTTCGCCGACGCTCCCTTTGATGGGTCCTCATTGTTTGGACCCAAGGTGAAAGACACCCTTACCGCTGTGAGCAAGAGGGAAAACGTTATCTGCCGTAGGTGCCCGTTATTCCACTCCCTTTCAGCCTTACCCCAAGGCTAAAGGAGGGGAAAATGTGGTTCCATAAATCTGCAAGTTTTTCTCCCAACAGCAGGAAGATTCCCGTCCAGAGGCAGAGGCGGGAAATTTTTCAGGGAGACGCCGTCCCAGAGGCGGCAGAGGGCCCCGCAATTCTGGAGACCGCGAGTCCTTTCGTGGCTCTTCAGCCTCCCACACGTCATGAGGGATTGCCCGGCTGTGCTGCTCGAGCCAGTCGGGTGTCGTTTGCCAAGCACCTAAAAGCCTGGGAGTCAATCACTCAGGACAGATGGGTGCTTCGGATCATTGCCGGAGGTTACACCATCCCATTCAAATACTCACCCCCACCGTCCAAGAGAATCCCGGACCCACCACCCAGTCAAAGGGAAATAGCAGCCGCAGAAGCTTTAAAGCTGCTAGAAAAAGGAGTCATCCAACCGGTCCCCACAGACCAGATCGGATCAGGAAATTACTCCAGGTTCTTTTAGTGCCAAAAGACAGGGGACCTGAGACCAATATTGGATCTCAGCAGACTGAACCAATCCGTCCACGAAATCCAAATTCGAATGGTCACGTTACAATCCATTCTCCCGTTGTTGGAGAAGGATGTTTGGATGTGCTCCATAGACCTCAAGGACGCCTATTATCACATACCGATACATCAGGCGTCCAGAAGGTATCTGCGCTTCAGCCTGGGAGTCAGTCATTACCAATTTTGTGCTCTGCCCTTTGGTCTCACCACAGCCCCAGGGTGTTCACCAAGTGTTTGGCAGTAGTGACGGCTCACCTGAGAAGTCTTGGATTCCAAGTGTTTCCCTATCTCGACGACTGGCTCCTTACTGCCACCACCAGGCATCTACTAATGGACAACCTCAAAGCCACCATCTCCTGGGTGTTTCCTGGGGATTACATTCAATTGGTCAAAGTCTGTCTTGCTGCCCTCTCAGCATAAAGTTTATAGGAGCAGAGATAGACTCAAGATTGATGCGTCTTTCTTCCTGCCGAAAGGATCCGAACTTTACAGGGCCAAGTTCAAGCTCTGATCTCGAGATCCAAAGCCCCAGCCAGGATGGTCCTACAGGTTTTAGGCTCAATGTCTGCCACGGTTCTTTTAGTTCCTCTAGCAAGATTACACATGAGGATTCTTCAGTGGCTCTTGTCAACTCAATGGTCCTTTCAGGATCTTCCCTCAATCATCACATCATGATTACGGAAATATGCAAAAGGGACCTTCGCTGGTGGCTTCAGACATCCAACTTGGATCAGGGAAAACCCTTTGTTCTCCCCTCTCCAGTGGTTACCCTGACGACAGATGCCTCCCAGATAGGGTGGGGGCATTGTCTGGGCAGGCTAGTTCAGGGCTCCTGGCTTCCGGACGAAGCTCTTCTCCACATCAGCGTGTTGGAGATGAGGGCTGTACTTCTATCCCTACAGGCCTTACACAAGTTTCTTCCTCAGGGCATCATCGCCATCCACACAGACAACATGTCGGTGGTTTGGTATCTGAACAAACAAGGAGGGACCAGATCGTATCCCCTTTGCAGAGAGGCCATGAGAGTGTGGGAATGGGCTGTAGCTACCAACCGCTTCTTGGTAGCGACCCACATCCCGGAAAGTCAAATGTATTGGCGGACAAATTAAGCAGGACAATTCTCTCTCCTCACGAATGGTCTCTAAACCGCACAGTAGCAGCCCAGGTTTTCAAGAGATGGGGGACGCCGTGCTGCGACCTATTTGCAACTCCACAAAACACCAAGTGCCAAAGGTTCTTCTCCTTGATTCCACATCAGGAAGTACCAGCCATGGATGCTCTAGCACAACCTTGGCCAACAGGGCTACTTTATGCCTTTCCTCCAATTCCACTCCTTCCCAAAGTTATTCAAAAGCTTCTCAATTGGGGTCTTCAATGATTCTGATTGCCCCATACTGGCCTCGTCAGATATGGTTTCCTTACCTGAAAAAGCATGCAGTGGACGATCCGTGGACCTTAGACCTGATCCCGGACTTGCTAATCCATCAGTCGGGACATTGGCATCAGTCCCTTCAATCTTTGAAATTGACAGCTTGGCTCCTCCACTTCCAACCTTAGTTAGAAGGCACACACTAGACCCGGAAGTTGTTCACATTTTATCTTGCCCACAAACCCACCACTAACAAATTGTACCTCAGTAAGTGGAAGAGGTTTGCTATCTGGAGCTCAACTCAAGGGCTTAGACCCTATCACTGCTCCTGTCCCAGAGGTTTTGAAATTCTTAACATCCCTGTTTAATCAGGGATCTTCTGTCTCAACTATTAAAGTCCAACTAGCGGCTATCTCTAAATTCCACGAATCCACGGATCCTCCTTTGATGAGCAGCAGACTATGCAAAACGTTCATTAAAGGTGCGAGTCTGTTAAGACCACCAGTTTTTCATCCTGCACCTCCGTGGGATCTTGATTTGGTGCTTCGCGCATTAACATCTCCCCCTTTTGAACCGGCTGCTACATGCGAATTAAAATATCTGTCTTGGAAAACGGCATTCTTAGTGGCTATTACTTCTGCAAGAAGAGTCTCAGAGCTTCAAGCCCTGTCTATTAAACCACCGTACTTGATTTTCCACAAGGATAGAGTATCACTTAGGCCTAATCCATCCTTTGTCCCAAAGGTCTGTTCTAGTTTCTGTCTTCAACAATCTCTAGAGCTACCAGTTTTCTTTCCAAAATTCTCTAATGAAGCAGAATACACTCTCCATAAATTGGATGTTCACAGGCAATTACGCTTCTATTTAGACAGGACTCAGCAACTTCGTAAGTCAGACCAGTTGTTTGTGTCCTTCTCAGATAATAAATTGGGCCAAACCATCACAAAAGCTACAATTTCAAAATGGATCAGAGATTGCATAACTCAGGCCTATTCTTCTTGAATAAACAACTTACATCATCTATCAAAGCTCATTCTACCAGAGCTATGGCTACTTCTATAGCCTTTCATTCCAAGCTCGCTATATCGGAAATTTGTGCTGCGGCTACTTGGTCCAACCCGCACACTTTCATTTCCCACTACAAATTGGATGTGGCATCTAAAGGACGAGCATCATTTGGTTCCACGGTACTCAGGAGTGTTTTCCAGTGAGCCACCCAGGATTCAGGTGCTAGGGACGCTGTCCCATCATTCAGAATGTAGGCGAGATAGGATCACATAACATCTTTTAGTTATGTACTCACCATAACTTCAGATGTTTGGGATCCATCTCGCCTACATTCCTGATACCCACCCTCCTTCCCCTGCCTTGCAGATCAGAAGAGATTGAACGGTTTTGAGTTCAACTGTTTTTATCTTGTTACATCTGACGATGTTATATAAGCAGGGTATGCGTGTGTGCATGTATGCGGACAAACTAGATCTGGGGGACTGGTAGTGGTGCATCCTGGGATATAGTAAGCTCAGCCAATAAGAGACTTCGCTCTTTGGCATAAGCGTGCAGTCGAGCCGAGGATCGGCTCCGAACCCATCATTCAGAATGTAGGCGAGATGGATCCCAAACATCTGAAGTTATGGTGAGTACATAACTAAAAGTTTTTAACTACTAGAGCAACTAGTACGCATATAGCTGAGTATTGCTCATCAAGTTGATTGTCTTACTGACCTACTCAATATTTAAATTTCCCTTACTCTTGCCTAGTAGAGCAGTAACCATGGATATGCACTTCCCAACTCTCTCTGTGGCCAGTATGGTTGAAATGGGTATTCTGAGGCATTGCAGCAATTGTGTCATGTACACACATACCACATATTCCTAATAAACCAGATAAAGTATGCAAGAGGTGTAAATACACTAAATTTGAAGGCAAAACTCTCTCATAGAACCAAAACGAATCCTATAAAAGTTGTCAGTGACATTTGCACCCCGCCTACTGCACAGGGTAAAGACCTACATATTAAACTACTTGTACTTAAAAACTAACAGGTAAACCATCCTAAAACACTAAGACCTCCTGCACAGTACAATCAAAGAAAGGGTCCTCAGCCATCATGAAAACACTCCATTAAAATACCATCCACAGCTACACACAGTAGCACTGTATCCAATGCCACTACCTCTAAGCGCTTAAGGCAAACAAGCACACAGCCAAATTTTGTGGTCATTGGTGATTCTATAGTGAAACAGACCAATGTCCAACTAACCAGACTGGTTAAGGTCAGACTCATGGTTAGATGCCTTTCCATGTCCAGGATTCAAGTCTCACAGGCACCCAGGTCATTTTATACCACAGGTACCAGTCATAGTTCATGTGGGTGTTAATGACCTGAGACATACCTCCCACAATCTACTACTAGCTTACTGGTAAATTAGCTTCAACAGAAAATACCCTTTCCCCAATTTACTGCAACCACACAGTTGGTATATATAATTAGCAGGAAGTGGGAAGGTCACAACCCCTACAACAGAAGGATTTGCTGAACAAGGAACATTACTTATGTTTGGACTTTGCCCCCTGTGCCCCTCACAACCCCCCCCCCCTGCTAATTATATATATACCAACTCAGAGGTCTCACTAAATTGGGGAAAGGGCAAGTTCTGTTAAAGCTAAGTTACCAGTAAGCTAATAATAGATCATGGTCCCTTTATGTTGGCCAACTATGGCCATTCATTGACTATTTTTGATGACATCCAGGTTCATTAAAAGAGCTCTTCATTGATAAACGTTCAATGTACAGCTGTTCAATTTAATACTTTTTCGATCGCTGAACATAGACCAGTTCTGAAAGCCCCCTGTCCAATCTTAACAGGCAGCTAAGGGGGTTAATTAATACTTCAAAGGCTAAATTTGAAGAAAAAATAGCTTCAAAAGCAAAAGACAACTGCAAAGCTTTCAACAGCTATCTCCATACCCTCAGGAGTAATACACAACAATGAGCAGAACTTACTGTAAATGGCATCACCCAATCAACCACACCGAAACAGAGGCCATTGTCAACCTTTTGGCTGACAGGTTCAGCTGAAATTTCTCCCCTCATTCGCCCCCTATAGTCAAAAGGAAATACTGCATACCACAATTCCTCAACCATTACTAGGGGCAGGTCATCAATGCACTTTCCAAGGCCAAATAACATCTCAGGATGTTTAATTAATAGCATGAAACATGACCTCTCTAGTCCACTTGAATCACTTTTCAAATGAAGCCTACAGTCAGGTTTTGTGCCCAAGGTATGGAAGATGGCTACAGTCATTCCCCCTTGCACAAAGGAGATCCAGCCACTGATCTGGGTAACTGCATGCCCATAAGTCTTACCAGCCTCATATGTCAGGACATGGAAAGAATCATCATGGACATAATAAATGAGGTCATTGTTAACCTGCAAACACTGGAACCATCACAGTTCAGCTTTGTTAAAGGAAGATCATACCTATTAAATCTGCTTGACTTTTTTGAGAGAGTCATCAAAGCACTGGATGAAGGTAAGACTGTGCACACAGCTTAACCTGACCTGGTCAAAGCTTTTGATACAATACCCCACTCAGGCATTATAGAAAGACTCACTAATTTAGGTATACACCATTTTATCATCCTGTTGGACAGCAGACTACTCCAGAGATCTTAACCTAGATTCTGACATGATCAGGTCATACTGGAGAAATAGATACATCTCCTAGAGACTGCTAGTTGTTTGGAACAAACTTCTAATGCACATGAAACAAACCCCTCCCTGACTCTTCAAACATAAGCTAGATCAAGGGATGGGTGATGGCCAATTCACTCCTGGTGTGGTGCATATGTCCCTGCTCGACAGAGGAAGTTAGTATTAACTAACGCAGACACGTACCTCTGTGAACTTCACTCATCTAACCACTGACAATTAGGGAAACTGAAGATAAATATAGCTAGGCTTGTAAAGGCTCTAGGGCCATTAGCCTGGTAATCTCTTATGAACCTATAACAGGACCTAGGAGGTCAAAAGAAGTGAGGCCACCTCCACCAAGAGGCCAGTTACTAGTAGAGTACCCCAGGGCTTGGTAATGGGTCCACTCCTTTTTGTCACCTATTTCCCTGAAATGGAAACAAATGCTAAAGGTTTATGGCTCACTAAATTTGCAGATTATTGCAGGCTGGAGGTTATCATCAACTCCCCTGCAGACACTAGCAGTCTTCAAGAAGGTCCATCTCTGACTAACAAATGATGCCAAAGCCATGGTCCTAAACTCAATGCTAAGAAATGCATAATTGTACCCTTTGGGAAGTACACCACCCCAGCTAATTTTTATGTTGATAATATACCCCTAAGAATTGATCCAGTGGTTCCAGATCTGTGTATGCACATAGACAGTAGCCTTACCTTCGACCACCATGTGGCCACAGTGGTGAGAGAATCATTTTGTTTTGAGCAACTTATAAGTAAAGGCATGGCATATAGATCCAAAGAGATCATTACCCCACTGTACTCCACCTTTATCAGATCAGAGTATAATGCTCCCTTTGATAAGTACCTGACCAGGCATAAGCAGCAAGTAGAGTGATCTCAGAAGTTCCTTACAAAAAGACACAAGGCATAACAAACCTGCCTTATGCAGAGCACCTTAATACCCTTTCCCTCTACTCAGTCTCCTATAGATTGCTGACAGATGATCAATCCTGGCTTACAAGCCATCCACAAGCCCCATACTTACAAATCTCATATATATTTGTAAGTCAATGAGTAACAGAAATACAAGGTCTGGGGACCCACTTTTTGTCTGTGACTTGAACAGAATATGCTGGAAAGAGATATGCATCCCAGAGACTGACCCCTCCCTTCCATTTGAAATCGAGTTAATCTATTACCCAGTTTAAGTGCAACCTAGACCACTGCATAGGGGATAGAAAATTTATACTGGGCCTGGCACCCATGTCCTTTATGGACAGAGGTGGCTTATAAATGTCTGGTTTCACTGTCCTATTTGGATACAACACATCATTATTCTTATAGGCTTACAAAAGCGCCCCCCCCCCCAGGTCATTAGACTAATAATCTATGAATCCATATACTTTTTACTTCACTTGTCTGTTTTCCCTCTTTCGGACCAAGATGTACAAACATTCCCATAGGCTTGAAGTCACTATAGTTTCATTATCAAAGACTCTTAAGATCAGTATGTACAAAAGCAATCTCCTAAGTGTAATATCATATCTCTACAAAACTAAAATGCATCATAACATCTAAAAAAAACAGGTGCCCATTGCATGTCTATAAAAAGAAATGAGCAACAAAAAGAATTCAGTTGTTTAATTCATAGATACTACAGAAAAAGTAGCTTAATTACAATAACTTGGCCTTTTGCAGATTCCAGGGACTTTCGGCCTAGTCCTGAAACCTTGACAAAATAAATAAATACAGATATTATTTATATGTTGGTTTGTGCTCAACAAAGAGTGGTTTAGTGTACCAATATATTAATTGCATGACGTCCATTTAAGTTTAAAATTTGCCTGACCTTTCCACCACTGCAATTTTATTCCACAAATGATTTTCAGTGTCTCTACTAGGACTTAAGAGTATGTGTGGTATCATGAGATGTGTCCATTATTGTTCAATGAAGTGTATGCTTCTTAAAGTGGGGAAAAAGGAAAGGTAAAAATGGTGGTGTCCTATTACTTAAAAGAAACCAGTATTTACATTGAACAAGCAGGAGAACATTTGGAAATGGTGAAGCAAGTTGGGTACGAAAGGATATTAACTAGCTCTAGAAGATTCCCAAGAATAGGTCAAAGGGGAGCTCCTTACCAGTCTGACATTCTGGGAAGTGACATACTTCTGGGGAGTTGTGTTTCTTTGTAGCCACATTCTCTAATACTATATCTTACAGCTCCTCTGAGATCAAATAGTTGGTCCATTGGATGAAACAAACTTTATTAGCAAGTTATACTGACATTCTGGAGAAGTTTGCCTTTCCCTGACTTGACCTTCTCAGGTACTAACTCTGTTTTCTACAGTAGTCCACTTGGATTATTTTAAGTCTCAAGAAACCTTCTACTCAGCCACAAATGCATTTCAAAAAATGCTGAAATGAGAACATTCATGTTTTTTATTTTTTTGAGATTAACGAGTAGGTACCAATATTATTTTGATGTTGTTTTCTTCTCAGCATTTCCAATCAGTACAAAATTACGTTTAACTGTTATGATTTATAAGCGGCAATACTAACAATCATGCTTTATGCAAAACTCTGTACTAATTCAACATAAATTAGAAACTGTAGTAATTTATCTTACAGTGATGTGATGCAGGAAGTACATTGATTAGATGCATAGTTATTCAGCTTGCTGTTAATTTACAATCTGCAATCCATACAAACTGATGCCATTTGACTAGTTTATCTGAGATTATTGATTTACAGCTGAATAATTTGCTATCAAAGCTAAGAAAAAGCTATACTTCTAACAATATGGCCAATCATACCTAATCACAGACATTCAGTTAAACATGAAATTTTAGTGACTATATCAGTCTTTGCATCTTATGTAGTCCTTTAAAATAATACTTTTTTTAGACCCCCTAAATTACTGCAATTATGCTAGCATGTGTTAAGAAAGAAACCATGAAAATTGTTTTTCAATATTTGATGCTTATAAATAGTATGCATTTCACAGTGTTACTGGATCACAATCTACACAGACAATGCTGAAAAGCAAAATGTAAAAATAAATAAAATCTACAAATTCACTCAAAAGATGTAAACACATTATATACCTTTTGGGTTCTTAAAACAAACATTAGGTGACAAGTATACAAATAAGTTTACACATACGCACACACATACACACACAAACATGCCCATCATATGCCTTTGATGTCAAAGGAAAACATTTTGAAAATAATTTTGTATTAGAAATTCAACTAAGGAAATGGAAATGAAAGGTGCTAGAGGAAAGGTGATGTGAAGATCTTTGGCTGCCCTAAAATTAATAGAGGATTAAAATTAAATATTAGTACATTAATGTCAACTGAGTGCATAGCCTACAGGCAACACTTTTCAAAAATATATATATACAGTGAAGACCAAATAAGATAAAAATGTGTGTAAAGAATTTAACAAGTTTACGTGAGACAGAAAAATTCAGCGACTCGATATTTCTATATCAGATAAGCCACTTGTCTGATTCTAGGCATGGGAAAGGAGACAGAGGCCTTTCAGGGTGGAGAACTATGATACCATAAGTTGCTGTTAAGTATTATTATACAGTCATGAGTTTAATTATTTCAATATACTTATGCAAAGTGAGAGACTGACACCATAAGCAGACAAATTCCCCTAGGTCATCCCTGAATATAAGCATTTGCATGTAGTGAGCATATTTGGTTAGCAAATGAATAGAAGTAACCATGAATTGGCAACATGTAAAGATGGGGAATCTTGGGTTGTCATTCTGTTTATTTAACAGATTCACTTTTTTCCAATCCTAGAAATTAATGGAAATGTCTAGCTTCTATACTAAAACAGTATTAATAACTTACAACCTAAAAGAAATATCATTAACATGAGAATGGCACATTTAAATGTAATTTCCCTTCAAATATTGGCATTTCACAGTACTTCTAAAATGCAATCATTTCATGTTATGCAATGAATGGACAGAAAAAGCAGCAGATACTTTAGTTATAAAATAATAAACACATTTATGTTTTGTTTTTTTAAGAAATTAATTGTTTGAACCAATACCTGACAACATAAAAATGAATAAATTGAAAGGTTTTTCAATCCATATACTAATTCTGGAAAAAATGAATTTCTTGTATTTGTCCAAGTCCTTTGAATATGACTTGTAGTGCTGACCAAGAGTGGAAAGAAGCCATTTTAAAAGTTCCCTTGAAAGCAAATACTTTTATTTTATTTATATCTATGGTAGTGCAAAAGAAGTCTGCAGCACAATCAAATTAGATTTACAGGTTCATAGGTAAGTACTAGGATAACTGCCCTTATGAGCCATTTTAAACCTAGACAATTTCTCACCTGGTGCTTGAATTAACATATCCTGTTTGTTTTTAAATTGGCCATACCCATCTCATTGTTGATAATTATATATTGTTCCTACTGAGAATTAGTGGAAACATACCACAGATAATTTCAGTGGAACCATGGGTGGAATAAAATCATTTAGGAGCTGTCTCTATTCTTAGTACTGCAAGAGGAAGTCCTTGGGTAAATTTTCTATTATCCATCCATCCATCCATCCCAATTGCAATTAAATATGGACAGGGATGAGTTTTGTTTTACATGAATCTGAAGTCTATTCCAGTGCAGTGATGTTGCAGAAGAGGCTTTGATCCCTGGAACAAGTATTTTTGATGCCAATGACTTGTATTAGGTTCATCAGTACTGGGTTACAGAATACCTTGTATGTCAGACACAGATCACCTCTTAGCAATCTGTAGGATTCCGAGTATAGTGAAAGGACCTTGTGGTGGTCTGTGCTGGAGATACTGTTTAGACCTTATATCATTTTATTAAGTTATCTCATGTGTATTCCTACTGTTGAAAATGTCTGGACCGATATGTGCAAGAGACGGCATTATACTCAATGACCAGCCTAATGATGGCTGAATAGAGGAGGACAATGACCCTTCTAGATCTAGTTGCAATCTCTTTGTTTATAAGCTGTGCAATACAGAAGGATTTTCTTATGGTAGTGGACACATTATGTAGACAGTGACCCAGCTATCAACCAATTTCCTAAATCCCAAACACCTTGGTCATCTCTCAGGAACATATTGTCAATGTGGTAGTATCTATGGGTAGATGAATTTTCCAAAGGATACAATAATGCATATTTTTGCATTTCTTTTTAGTCCATGATTCTGGCACCAGTTACTTGTCTGGGACAAAACTTCCTGCTGGACGGCCAAGTCATTGCAGACTCAGTAACTGCTCCTAGCTAACTACCAGATGGCTGCACGATCAACAACAGTTTAATTTCAGCTCTCCCGTTGTGAATAAGGAAAATGAGAAGTAAGCGCTAGTAACTCCACCAGCTTGAGAAAAATTCAGTTACTGGCCAGCAAGTACACTGAATGCCAACAAAGAATAAATTTAGAAAACCTAAAAGAAAATCAACTAGAAAAGGTGAAGACAAAACACTAGAAATAATCCCCAAGTGTTCAGTAAAAATGAATTCAAACTTTTGCTCTGGTGCAAGAGATGGCTTCCAGTAAGTTAGAGGAAAAATAAATCAAATGTACTCAGAGGTGATTAGAACAAACTAAACGCTTAAGGAGCATGCCAGTTCATGTAACAAAAGGCTGAAAAAACAGAAGCTTTAACCAACTACTTAGAAGAACTAGTAAAACTGCAAAAATATGAGGATGAAATAAAATAAAGCCTTGAAGAATATGATACTTCTCAAGAAGAAATGTTTCAAAAAAATGGTAGATTTAGAAGACAGAGTATGCAAAGAAACCTAAGATTTTCTGCTTTACCAGAGAAACTGGAAAGAACAGACTATTACGTTTATGAAGCACAAATAAGGAAGTGGACTGGTATTCTACAGCAGGATTTATTAATTGAAATGGCACAAAGTGAAGCTCCAAAATTGGCCATGAGAAAGTAGTTAAGACCTGTATTAATAAAGGTGCAATGATACTAGCAGACAGAGTTGATCCTAAAAAAAAAAAAAAAAAAAAAAAAAAACACTGTGGCATAATGGAAAATACTGGAGACAGCAATGTGTTTGTAAAAATGATTATTTACTGTAAGCCAGGCAGAAGAAAAGTATATTTATCACAGTAATCAGGGAATGTTGAGAGGCAGGTGTTAGATTCTAGCTGTTGTATCCAACTGTCTAAGATATTTGTTCCTGAAGAATCCATTTTTTAATGCAGAACGGCCTAAAGAAGAAATAAAAAAAGTTTGTCTAACAAAAAGAGAGCCATCAAACAAGATGGGACTCTGCTTTGCATTCTTCTTACAATAAAGCTCCTTGAGAGACTTTGCCAGTAAAACCTTTTCCAACGTTCCAAAGAAAAACACTTTAGACAGAGAAAAAAACATAGGAGTTAACTGGAAGAATCAGGAGTACCTTCAACTTGAACCAGAGTCTGGTGTTGGGAGATGGAAATAAACAGGAAGACCAACAACTCTAAGATTAATGAATCAATGCAAGATAATAAAGTACTGATCACATTTGTGAAATGTGGCTTTGCAAGAAAAAGTGACTGAGAAAAATTGGATTTTTGTTGACTCTGTCAAACTTGTGCATGGATTGTAAAGCATGTACCTCACATTATGTCATTAATGTTTAGAATGACACTCAAAGGTAAAAAAAGTAAGCAGAGCAGTTTCTATTCTTAATAGTATTTTTACAAAACATTTCATTGTATAAACTGCATTATATAGTAAAGTAGTTTTGTGTAGTAGGTCATCAAGAATATTATAAATGTGGGGGTGGGAACTCTTTTCAGTTATTGTTGTATGTGATAAAGATATTAAAGGAAACCACATACATTTTCAATTATAAGAAATACAGGCTTTATAATATAATTAGAGAAGAAAGGCTGGACAAAAGCAAATTTAAGTTAATATGCTGTGATCTCAGGATGCTAGGGTTGAGCTGGGGTGAAAAAGTGAAATGATTAATAGTTTATGTAGAGCTGAGATGTTTTCTTTTATTTTTTGCATGGCAGAGGTCTGGATTAATGCCCTCAGTTTGATCTACGAACAAGTATTTTAACTTGTTCTTCCTTGAAAGTAGTCTAACTCTCAACTGTTTTCCCTTGAAAGTAGTCTAACTCTCAACCTAAGCACTTAAAAAGCATCCTACAGTCCAGCACTTGCTCAGACCTAATAGCAAGCACTAATATACCACGACACTTGATTGCCAAGCAGGGCAAGGCTCATTATTCACCCCTCACCAACCAAGCGACTAAGCAGCTCACCCTACTATTCAGGCATGACCAAAGGGATATTTCAGGTATACTCTCCAGTCCAGTTGGTGAACCTGGGTATCCTGAGGCAATGTTACAACTGCCTCATGTACACAGACAACGCTCTCCTCCTTCCACAAAACATTAACATATGCAAGAGATGCAATTATATAGCTAAATTGGAGGCTAAGCTCTCCACCAAAGACTGGAGCAGGCAGTCAAGAGGAGAAGGTTAACACTTGCGCCATACCTCCAGCCTCACATAGACATAATGAACCAGCACTGGCAAAAAAATACACATAAATACATGAAATCATACTCACAGGCTCTAAATAAAAACCTGCAAAAGCATCAGAGACCTCCAAAGCAGACACCCAGAAAACCTGCACCTCCCATCACAAACCAGACAACACATAAAACACAATATCAGTGTGCCGCACAATTACACACCTTAAGGTGAAATAACATACCTAACACATTAGTAATAGGTGACTCTATAGTCAGGCACACTGATGTCCCACTCACTAGGCAGAACAAGGAGAAGGTTACTGTTAGCTGAGCCAGAATCCGCCACATAACACAAGCACTCGGGTCACTCCAGAACAAGTACAAATATGACTCTGTCATTGTTCATGTTGGTGTGAATGACCTGACAGTACTTCCCTAGACTACATGACATGGAAGAGCTCTCTGATCATGTAGCCCAGGCGTGTATGACGCTGACCCTGAGTAGCATCCTGCCCTCACCAAGAATGATACCGCAGTATAAAGAAAAAATGATCAATTTTAACAATTAGCTAAGCTTCTGGTGTCATTCAAAGGGGATCCAGTGTCTGTCAGCCTGGGACAACATGCTCGACAAGCCTCATTGCTTCACAAGAGACGGCTTGCACCTGTCACCCCTAGGCTTTTGAATACTGGCCAAGGCTCTTGCTACCCCCATAGTGCCTTTTTTAGGCAAGGCTCAAAAGCCAAATCCACCTCCGTAAACATCACAAATAAAAGAAATGAGGGTTATGCTACTCAACGACAGGAGTTTAAATCTCAAAATGCACATGCTCAAAGCACTCCTCCGTACAGAGGATGTCAACATCTGTGCAGTAACTGAAACCTGGTTCAAGGTTTAGAGCACCCCAGCACTACCAGGCTAGAACTCGTACCACATATTTTGACCACATAACATGGACCGAAACACAAAAAGAGGGGGCGTATCCATATTCATCAAGGATACCTACACCTCCAGGTTAGTGGCACAGCATGATACCTCTGAGATCATCTATGTGCAACTAACATCAGGCAAATCTGCAATGCAAATTGTGGTCTGTTATAGATCACCCTCCATGACCCAGGATCACCACTCCGCCTTTCTGGAGACAATGGAAAACATGAAGGTCCTACCAAACATCCTGATATTGGGCAATTTCAATTACCCTACCATTAACTGGGAAAACTACTCAAGTACAAACTCCCAGGTCCAGCGCTTCCTGGAATTTATCAATTCAAATGCCCTGGATCACCTGGTAAACTCCCCTACCAGAGGTGAAAACATATTGGACCAGTTCACCACCAACATGGGTGACAGGTGCTCCGCACCAGATGCCAACCCATCACTGGTTAGATCAGACCATAAACTAATCATTCTGGATGTCCTCACCACACCACCACTCCCAACCACAGTGAAAAACTTTTCTATAGCAAACTTCACCTTACTTAAGACAAAGGTGGAAAGTTTCACAGCCCCCACGCTAAAGGATAACAGTGTCCAAGATGCAAAAACCTTTACAAATGCACTCTATGAGCACCTGCAAGGATGCATGGATTGTGCCATCCTTAGCAAAACCAAGACTCACCTCACCCCCAAAGAGAAGGAGACCAGTCTCGGGGACCCCTGCCATAAACAGGCTATACAATAGGAGGAGGAAACTAGTTAAGAAAAAAAAGCAAATCCCTCATAAAATCATCCAAGGCTAACTTCGAAAGAAAAATAGCCAAGGATTCAAAAGATAACCACAAAGCCTTCTTTAGCTATGTCAAGAATCTAAGTGGCAAATCACAGATATGCTCTGAGCTAGTGCAAAATAGCACAAAATATACTGAACCTACTGATATTGCCAACATCCTGGCAGATAGATTCAGTACAAACTTCACCCCCCTCTCACCCCCAAAAGGGCCCACAACAGTACCAGAAAAGTGTAGTGTCCCAGAAATCACAGACGCACAGGTGAAAACAGCCCTTTCAAAAGCCAAATGCACAGCGTCAATGAGGCCCAGATGGTGTCCCAGGCTGCATCTTGCACAAACTACAGAACAAACCAACCCCCCACCTGAACACACTGTTCAAACTCAGCCTCTCCACAGGCTACGTGCCAATAGAATGGCAGACAGCAACGGTTATTCCGCTCCACAAAGGAAGGGCCACAGCTGACCCTGGTAACTATCACCACATAAGCCTGACTAGCCTGGTCTGCAAGGCTATGGACCGCATCATCATGGAACTCATTAACAAAGACATTGGGAACCTCCATACACTTGACCTGACCCAGTTTGGCTTTCAGGGCAGATCATGCCTACTAAACCTGGTTGACTTCTTCGAGACAGTCACCAAGGCCATAGATGAGGGGAAGGTGGTTCACACAGCCTACCTTGACCTCGCCAAGGCTTTTGGCACCATTTCCCACTTGGGAATTATAGAAAAACTCACCAGCCTGAACTTAAACTCCTACATCATGAGATGGGTTGCCAACTGGCTTATAGACAGAACTCACACGGTAAGAATAGCGGGCTCCAGGTCTGACTCTATACCCCATCACAAGTAGTGTCCCACAAGGCTCTGTCCTGGGACCCCTACTGTCCGGCATATACTTCTCAGAAGTGCAGGCAAACACAGGAGGACTATGGCTAACCAAGTTCGCCGATGACTGCAAACTGGGAGTCATAATTAACTGTCCGGCTGACAAGGACAGTCTCCAAAAGGGCCTTACTGAGATGGACACCTGGTGTCAAAGTCGTGGTCTCAAGATAAATGCCAAAAAATGCATAGTCATCCCATTTGGGAAAAACAAAACAGACATGAATTACTACATAGGTGGCAGCCCCCTTAATACAGAAGAGGTAATAAGAGATCTGGGGACCCAGGTAGATAGTAATCTCTGCTTTGACAATAATATTGCCAAAGTAGTTAGGAAATCCTTCTATGTAGCCCATCTAATTACTAAAGGGTTTGCATCTAGAAATAAAGAGGTTATAGTGCCCTTCTACTCATCACTCATCAGACCCATCATAGAGTACAATGCCCCATTTGGGTTGTACCTCACAAGACACTTCCAACAGCTGGAAAGACCACAAAAGTACCTCACCAAGAGAGTTACTGGCCTCAAACATATGTCCTATGCAGCCCGACTGGAAAAACTCCAGCTGTACTCATTGGCATATCGCTTACTCAGAGGTGATCTGTGCCTGACTTACAAAGCCATGTCCAACTCAGAATTGATGGACATGCTCCACCTAAAGAAATCCAAGTTACTGGGAGCCACTCTAGTGAGCTAAACCTTACCACAACAATAAATAGAACATGCTGGAGGGATAGATTCCTGTCACAGAGACTCCCCATGCTTTGGAACAAAATTCCTAACTACATTAGGCAGAGCCCCTCACTAACACTCTTCAAGAGAAACCTTGATGAGTGGATGGGTAACAGAAAATACACCCCTGGGATCACTTCATTGGCTCTTCTTGACAGAGGCTCAGTTAATTAATCAATGGGGCAGTGAAAGTTAACACACACTGGCTAGGCTTGTAAATGCCCTCAGGCAGATAACCTAGTACCTACCTACGAATCTATAAAAATATAAGTTTAAAAAATTAGACAAAATGCTGAAAGCCATGAGACCTGCTATTTTGCTTGCAGATATAATGATATGCACTTGTTTTTCTCCATTAACAAATGTTTGGTAAGAGTCAGGAAGTCTGCAGCTGAACGCAGTTGTACATTCTTTTCTCTGCTAAGAGAAATTGACAATAATTCCTTCATGCATCTGCAGAGTTGTTTGCTGTTTTATCATTGCTGACTATGTTTCCATGTAGATGAGTGGTCTGCATGTGAAAGCAATTAAGCTTGCAAGTTGCAAGCACTCTTTGCTGAGGGAAAGGGAAAACTTACATGTACAAGTGACAAGCAGTTCAGTGAAAAATAAAGTTCAAAATTTTCAACCGAATAAGAGATAGCAGCTTCCCTGGGAGTCCTAATTCTTTAATGCATTTAATAGAACAGTGCATAATTTAGTTTTAAGGATAGCCAGTGAACTTTTTCAAACGGTTAAAAGTTAATAAAATGTGAATGCTTAAAAGTCACTTTTCACATCTGAGAGGGAATAGAAATAAGAAAAGAACAGAGACTAATCGGTGTAAATGAGAGGATGGGCTATAACATGCATTTTAGCATGAATAACCTTAATTTCAGGTTATGTAATGCCTGCATGTGCAGCTGTTGATTTGAGGCAACTGTTCCTATCCAGAAGGTAAATCTTAATTTTTTTAAGATGTTCAAAGTTTTTTGTGTTTGTTCTAAGTCAATAGGTTATGGGGGTGTTCTGAAAAAAATATATATATATACGTTACATATATACACACACGTGTGTGTGTGTGTGTGTGTGTGTGTGTGTGTATTAGTTTGAGGTTTTTCTTGAAAACAGTCTTGAAAATGTTACCTACATTCAAATGGAGATGACAAGAAATAACTGTATGAAAGTTCAGCTTGCCAAACATCAGTGTGTGCATGCAATACAAAAGTTGGAAATACTAGTTCAAAACATTTGTCATGTATAACAGATGGGAACAATAACTTTTCATCAAAAATGGCTTCACTATCCATATTATTTTGGAATGTAATTGGTAATATAGGTATAGACAAAAAGGAAACAGTATTGAGTTATATTAAGAAATGCAGACTGCAAATAATTATTTGGCAGGAGACATATTTGGAAAGAAATGAGCACACGAATTTGATAAAGAAAAGGGATTTCAGGAGGGATATTCAGCAGAATACTAGGGATGAAGAAAAAGGGTAGTAATCATACTAATTGCTAGATGAACTCCAATAGTGATACAAGACGTGAAAACATAATAATTGTAGATTTGTTGTAGTAAGGGCTATTGATAAGGGAGGAGGATTACGCTGGTAAGCATTTATACTCCTCCAAAAACTGCTGTTACAGAGATTTAGAAAATGTTGAAAGAACTAATCAGCTTACAGCAGAGAATATTACTTTTAAGTGGAGAATGCAACAGTAGTGTGTTTCTGTGGGACTTAGAAGGGATAATATAATAAAAGAGGTTTAATTTATGAAGAAATATATGTAACTCTTGGTATGGGAGATACGAATTCAGTAACAGGAACTCCGAGAGAATTTATAGATTATTCCCCAAGTTATATTTCACAGAACACATGCATTTAACTGAAAGCTTTGTCACACATCCTATAACTATTTCACATCATGCTATAAGACTAAGAAAAAGGCAGGGTAAAGAAGCAAAACAGAGACTGCTGCTTTCCCACTTACCTGTTAAAAAGAGAGGAATTAATTTATCTATCTATCAGGAAATTCCAGTGGGACACAAGTCCTTTTTCAGTGGAGCCCCGGGGAGAAAAGCTGTACAGAACAATAAATGAGAAGCAGAGTACATGAAGAACAATTGAATATACATAAAATAGCAAATAATACATACTGCAGTAAACATTAGCTATACATACATTATGAAACATAGTAATGAATAGATATACCAATATCTAGCTAAAGGCTAGGAATAAAGGTAGGATGTATATACAGATGGTACTAAGCTCAAATGGTACTGTTCTAAACTCATATACCTAAATCTTATATACAAATATTGCAATAAACTCAAGCAGATATAAAGCAGAAGCTCCACACGAAGGTGGAACAAGCTAGAAGGGCTAATGGGATGGAAGGGAAAGATAGAGGAGTAAGAGAGGAGACAGAGTGAGTAGTATACGTGGCAGTGAAAGGAAGTTAGGTGCAAGTCAGTTTTATATGTATTTGGAGTTGAGATGAAGTCAGGTAGTTAAGCATGTTATAACATGTCTGAGAGATTGTGTGAGGAGGGAAGGGGAGGGTAAAGGGTGAGCCAGAGCCTGCAGATCAAGGAATGCAATGATCAGACGGTGTGAGGCAGAGTGGCAAGGGGAGAGGAAGGGGAAGTAAAAGGAGGGTTACTAGTCGGGATTGGTGCATGAGCATAACCAGAAACTTTTTAACTCAGCTTTTAGTGCAGTCTTGAAGTAATTGCAAGATGGTAGTGTAGTTATGGGGGGGGGGGGATTGTTCCATAATTTGGATATGACACAGGAGAATAGTGCTTCTCCCTCCAAGTACTTGGATTAGTTCACTAGAAGTACATTTTTGCTGCTGGAGCACAGTGGTCTAGTGGAGCAGTAGGGCTGGAGAAGGTTTTGAAGGGATGGGTCTTTAAGAGGATGGTTTACTAATTTGTGGGTGAGAGATAGTTGATTCAGGTGAAGAAGTGGAGGGAGTTTAAGCCAGTCAAGTTCTCTAAGTGAGATACAGTTGTGTTTGCAATAAGATGCACCAGTGGCAGACTTAGCAATTTTATTGTAGGAAGCCCTGAGCTTGTTTAGGTCTGTTTGTCTAAGGTAGGTATGAATACGAGAGGCATAGAGTAAAGTGGGGATTAGGTGGTAATTGGCAACAGGAATTCTGGCTATCTTGATGAGGAATTGTTTGTTTTTGTACAATGCACCTAGCTTTTTGTGAACCTTTTTTATGGTAAAAGAAATGTGAGTGTCAAATCTGAGATTATCAATCTCAACACCAAGTAGTTTGGTGTGTTCTGTTGGGGAGATGACGGTACTGTCTTTGGCTAGAATATTAAAGTGGGGGATAATTAGGTTAGATTTAGTGGGTTGGAAGATAAGGAGTTTAGTCTTGGTTGAGTTGAGTAATAACTGGGCATTAGATACCCAGTTTTCTACAGATGAAAAGGCTTCCTGTATGATCTTGTGAAGGTCAGGTATAGTTGAGGACAGGCTGAGCAGATGAGGGTGGAGTCATCTGCATACTGTATAAGAGAAGCATGCTTGGTGGCTGTGAATAGATCATTGGTGAACAGTGAGAATAGTAGGGGACCAAGGATGGAGCCTTGGGGAACACAGAGTGTTACAGGAAGTCGAGGAGATAGGTCATTATGCCAGACAACTGATTGTTGGTGGCCATTTAGATACCAGAAATATGGCAGAGGAGAGCAGGCCATATTTTTATGATGAAGGATAGCATTAGTGAAAGAGAGCAAGGCAGTAGTAGTGCTGTGATATGGCCTTGAAGCCATGCTGAGTGCTGGAGAGGAGGTTATTAGCTAAGAGGTAGTCTAAGACTTGAGGATGGATGCATTTCTCAAGTAACTTGGAAAGTGGAGAAAGGATGGCTATGTGGCAGAAATTGGAAAGTTCAGTTGAAGAGCCACCTTTATGGAGGGGAACAATGTGGAGCAAGCTAGAAGGGCTAATGGGATGGAAGGGGAAGTTAGAGGAGTAAGAGAGGAGACTTATCCAAAGTGTGGGGACATAGCTTTCTGATAAGGACCAATTAAGATAGAGACTGGATAAGCTCAGGCTTCTGCTGCTATTTTTAGGTATTCAGAAGGGAGATTGTCAGCTGCAAGTTTTGTAGGCTTATGTTTCAATAGAAGTTTTTTTATATAGGAGGTAGGTACTGATGAAAAAGAAAAGACTGTGGGCAGAGTATTTGATTTTGATGTAGGGAGGGTGGGTAGAGGGTTGTGTTGCTTAGTCAAAGACGGAATGGTTTCAGTAAAGTGTTTATTGAATGAATCAGCAATACTGCTGGAGGAAGGGGGTGCGGCACCTACTTTAACTGGGTGGAGAATGGAGTTTATTGTGGACCAGAACTGCTTAGGGTTGTGATGGGAGTAGTTTAGGGCAAACTGATAATATTGGGTTTTATATTCTTTTATTTGCTTTTGACTCTAGGAATGACTGTCTAGAGGAGGGGGGTTTTGTTAAGCGCCAGTGCTCCCAGGCCTTACCTCTGATTTTCATTACTGCCCTAGTGCTTTTTTTTTGTAGCCAAGGGGAGTACTGTGTTTTGACTCTGGGATTTTTTATGGGGGCATGTGTGTTTAGGATGTTTTGGAATGTGCTATCGAAGAAGTAGACGGCTTCATCCAGATTGAGGTACTTTAGTGGTGTCCAATCACATTTTTGAAGGGATGAGATAAAGGAGAGAGGGTTAAAATTTATCCTATTTCTGATTTGTCTATAGATGATGGGTTTAGCACAATTTAAGTGGTGTCTCAGAAGTAATGTTGGAGTGTGGTCACTGAGGTTGTCTGGTAGACAGCCAGCTAAGTATGAGTGAGCGTCTTTATTGACTAATATCGAGTCAAGAGTAGTATGTTTGTTTGAGTTTTTATTTATCCGGGTAGGAGCTGTATTAGTTGGGAGAAACCATGAAGGTTTAGGTGTTGGGCTGGATGATTGTTACTACAAGATAGCCAGTTGATATTAAAATCACCTAGGATTATGGTTTCTTGGGGTAGGGAATGGTTAGCCCAGTTCAGGAGGTTTTCCACAGGTGAGATGTTTTGGCCAGGTATGAAGTAGCATCCTGTGATGTTGATTGTTTTATTTGGAATTAAAGGAATGGGTAGAAGAAATTATTCAAGGGTTATTAGGGAAGATATAAATCTCTTCAGAAGTTATAGCAAGTGAGTGTGGTAAAATGAAAATGGAGTTTAAAAGTAGGGTAGAGATGAAAAATATATGGTTAAGAAGTAATATAAATTATTTAGAGGGGCAGACAAAGGTTAACATAGTGCAGAATAAGGGGATTTCACTGAAGAACAAGTTCCACTACAGTGTGCTAAAGAGAAAGAAGGGAGTATCTGCAAAATAGACGTAAGATTATAAAGATTACTGTTAAAAAGGTTTATTTAATAACACTAGAACAGAAAACTTTTAGCACAGCTTAGGCAACAGAAAGTGAAAATAGTTGTCATCAAATGTAGGGAGCCTATAACAAGAAAAATAACCACAGATTCTATACAGGTATTAGACATATTTTGGAAAATTTATGAAAATTTGTGTAAAGCAGAGAAATGTGGAAATCAAGACAGAGGACAAAGGGGAAATATTTACAGATGGCTTAATTATCATAAAGTTATAGGTAGATACAGCTCAATATTTAACACTTACGATAGGAGGATATCAGATACAGTGATGTAGAATCAATCTGCAGGAAAGTCACCAGCAGCAAATGGTATTCCTGAGGAAGTTAGGAAGGTAGAGGGAAGAAAGTTATAAAGATGCAGATGGTTTTGTTTAACAGTATTTTAAAAGAAGGGGAAGCACCAACATCTTGGAGGAAATTTGTGGTAAAGATGGCAAAGATTCATCAGATCCAGCTTCATATAGACCCATTTCAGTTCTAGACTCTGATTATAAAGTTTATTTCTATACAAACTAAAAGAATGGCAAAAGTATTGCCCAAATCAATAGATCTGGATTAATGTAGTTTTGAGCAGGAGTGGCTAACAATTGACAACATTAATAAAACAATGACACACAGGGAAAACAGCATGTAAGAAAATACATCGGTTGTTGGTAGGTCTTGATGAAGAGAAAGCATTCAACAGAATAAGATGAGATTTTATGAGTAGGGCATTTGGAAGCATTTGCATTCTTGGTCACAATAATGAGCTTAATTAGAATGATATATGAAGGATCAGAGACAATAACTCAAGTGGGATGGTTCCTCTTTTGATGAGTTGTGTTTGAAAAGAGGAACAAGACAAGGATGTCCTGTTTCCCCTTTATTTGCTTTAGATTTAGATCCATTGGAAGGAAAATAAGGGACTTGGAAAGTCTAGCATATAACTGGTATGATAATCAATAAAAGTTGGCTTTAAGTGCAGAATATATTAGTTTATACCTGATACATCCAGAAAAAAAGACATCTCATTGTTGTGGAACATTTTGAGACAGGTTGAAGTATTTTCAGGATAAAAAAATGAATGAAGATAAAACAAAGGTTATAGCTGTAAATTATGTACCCCACACATGAACTGGTTCAGCAATACCCATATATGTGGGGACATGATAAAATGAAGTATTTCAGAGTATGGATTAAACAGGCTTCTGTTATGACAACTAAGGATATGTAGAAAGAGACTAAATAAACAATGAAACAAAAGCTGAGAAAATGTAAGATCTTTTTATGGATATGGATAGTAAGATACAAGGAGTGAAAATGTTTTAGTCTCTTTAGTTTCATTTACAGGTCAGGAATATTTTCTTAAACCAAACAAGAAGTTGTGGACAGTAATTAATAAAGAGTGGAAGGAATTTATCGTAGAGGAGAAGATGGCAAAAGTTAATTGGAATAAGTTTATCCTGCCAACAGATCAAGGTGGTTTAGAATAACTTGATTTGAAGGAATATTTTAGAGCTACACAAGTAAGGGGTCATATACATAGCATAAGCCGAAGTTTACAAGTCAAAGTGAAAGGGGGCAAAGATGAATGGCAAATTTAAGAAACAATAAGAGGGTACGATTTTGGATGCAGATCATTGAGGAGGATAATAAAAGCCATGCACTACGTTAATTAACTAGCAGAAAGTATTCTAAGAAATAAACCAAGGGAAGAATGCAGAAAGGGGATTTTGCTGATAGGGAAGACTGCAAGTTGCAGTACATTTATTTATTTTTATTTTATTTTACATTTGTTGACCGGGCTAGTCCAACTGGATATATGTCCATTTTCAGTAGAGGCCCGGGGAGAAAAGCTCCAGTACAGTAACAAATAAAAAGTAAAAATAGTGTCTAATAAAAAGTTTACATAGAGAAAAAATATAGTAATACATTTTGGTGCACACTGGTTAGTTAGAGTTTACAAAAATATCAAACACACTGGTATGTAACAAATAACAATCAATGGTTTAAAAAAATACTATTTACAAAATTATTAGATATGACATTTATATAAAGTAAGACATAGTAGGTTACAAGTAAACAGTGCTACTTACAGATGAAATAAGAACAAGTTATCCTAAGTGGAAAGTAGGGGGAAAAATTAATAGAGTTAATCAGTTAGTCAGGGTTGTTGCAAGGGCATAGCCATTTTGTTCTGAGGAATATTTTCAGTTTTTGTTTGAAGAGAGTTAGAGAAGGAAGAGAGGTAAGTTCAGTAGGTAGTAAATTCCAATTTTTCCCAGTGGTGTTTGAGAACAGAGAGTCATAAAATAGACAAGAGTGAAGTGGAAGTTACTCGGGAAAACCAACAAAGGAACCTATGTATTAGGAGCAAATAAATAGAGGGGGAAGGGTAATATAATGGGATGAGGTCAAGAAGACATTTGCACTGCAGGTTAGAGATTGCCTTCTCTATCAGGGGTTGCTACAGTACAGGCAAAAAGAAATGGCTAGAAAGATCCTAAATGAAATTCTGCTCTGGATGAGTTTTTAGTTGAATCTAGAACAGAAGCTGTTGTGAAAAAGGAACAATTATTAAGTCATGTAAGATTTTTCAGATAACTATAATAATCAATCACAGGAGGTTAGAAAAAATTGAGAAGAGTGATTGGATAAGCAATGTACAAGGGGAACAATGAGAGGACATATGTATAGCGCCCACATATTCAACAAAGTCCAGATGGTTTAGGATTTTTGCTTTTGAGTGTTTGCATAATTATTTTTATACCAAAAGCAGAATTCAAAGAATCTTTCCACAGGTAGATGGCAAATATTAGAGGTGTGATGGCGAAGAAAGAGGTAATTGGGGAAACATATTCGAGAAGTATGAGTTAGGTTAGAAGATATTAAAAATTCCTTACCGGGTACTCTGTCAGAAATATTGGGTGAGCAAATGGGCGTAAGTAAGGAAATGATTCTTTTGAGTTGGGACATGGGGTCTGAACTGATTAGACATAGTAAGACCTTAAGTTTAATTCTGGTGGCTGCCAAAAAAAACAATTAGTAGAAAATGGAAATCAAATCCTAAATCAACTCTATTTGAAGTGTTGAAAATTGTTAACGATAAAAGAATGGAAAGAGGGATCTTTACTAAATGGAAGGAGCAAATTACATAGAAACAAGTGGAAACAATACAAGCAGAAGGAGAGTTTTAAGGGAAGGCAGGAAATGAGCAATTTATGTAATGTTGGACTGATGATAGTTCTAAAAAAGAACATATGTGAAGTATAATGTATGTAAATGGAAACAATGTTAGTATGGTTTGTCTTACTTTATATTAATGTATGTTTGCCTATGTCTTAAGTGATAATTTAACAACACTGTTAAAAATAAATCAGTACAATAAATAACTGCTCCAATTTGCAATCATCTACAAACTTAGCCTATCAGAGCCCTTTTATACTGGATTTTACTTCAGAAAAATAGATGCCAACCAGAAGAGGTCTCAGCACTGAACCCTGGGGGACTCTGCTTGTGACTGGTCTCTCTGTAAAGGTAGTTTTGATGATCTGTATCCAGTCTCTCAGCAGGATGGCAATCCAGCAGGTGACACAGTAGTTTATTCCCAGTTTATTTAGCTTTTCTACTATGCCCAAATGGGTCACTGTGTCAAAAGCCTTGACCATGTCTAGTTAAGTGGTGTGTACTATTTTACATTCTTCCATCACTTTTCTGACCTTTTCAAAGAGGTCTTCCATGATAAGTAAGCTTGACCTGCCCTTGACAATTCCAAACTTTGACAGGTCCAGTGTTTGTAGGTTCCTTATGTCCTTATTGATTAGTTCCAAGACAAGTCTTTATATTGCCTTTCCTCAGAGGCTCATCAGGCATAAAGGTCTATCACTGCCCGTGTCTGTGGAAAGTACTCCCTTATGTAGCATAATGACTGCAGCTGTTCTCTTTACTTGCCACAAAACCTGTATGGAGGTTGAATTTGAACAGTGTTGTTGGGGCTGGGTTAAATTGTGCTTTATACTATTTAAGATGCATTCGGGAATATTGCCAGGACCTGTTGATGCAGTATTTTTACTTTTTGATAGCACTTTAAGTGAGAAAGGTTCAGCTTTATCTTGTTGGGTGAAGTATGAGTTGTAGTCATTGGCCAGTAGGTTAGCTGTATCTTCAGTCTCAGTGTAAGTGACATCATTCACAATTAGTTCAGCAGATTGCTGCACTGTTTGTATTAGACTGCAAACATAACCAAAAAAGGTCTTGGGTCACTATTTAAGCCTCAAACTTGTCTTTGGTAGACATTATTATGCTCCATACTTGTTTATTTCAGTAATGATGGCTCTATCATTTTGGAAATATGATTTTTACATTTGGTCAAAATTGTCTAACTTTTATGGTAAAGTTTATTGATTATAGTTTCATCAGGGGGTGCTGTTTCTGAGGATTGCCCTGTGCTTGTACCTACTAGGTACAGCCGCATCTATGCAACTGTTTACATGCTGGCATAGTGTGGTGGTATATGTTTCTGCATATTCAGAGTTAATTTGGCTTGGTGGGGCTTTGAAGCTTGCCAAAATTTCATATAGTACTAGACAGTTTGTCTTAGAGAAATTTATAATGGTAGCTTATTTGGAAGGGGTCTCTGGTATGAATTTTATTTTGAAGGAGATGGCTTTATAATCAGAACTAGAAAATGACAAAGACCGGCAAGAGATCATTGCAAGATGCCCACATATTAGTAAAGACATGCTCCAATATGTTGCTCTCCCAGTGGGTACTCTTACTAATTGTTCCAGGGTTTTTGTATTGACAACAGTATAGGAATCTCTGTGTGCTAGATGTGGTGTAACATTTTCATCCAGTTCAATGTTTGGGTTGTCGGATCCGACCTTTTTTAAAGGTTCAGATCCAAGGCTTTGACTCTTTCTCTACCTGCAATTTCCTCATCCTACCTAAATTACCTCAGATTAAGTTTGTTGACTTTTACTAATAATAGAGAAAAAAACTTGATAAGTATAACAGCTTATATAAAATAAAATTAACAGCTTACTCAGAATGCAAAGCTGAGATAATAGATCTGTCCAGACACCAGAAGTTTGCAAACAACAATTTGAAAGGGAGAGGAGGGAGGAATGTTGAATCAGTTGAAAAGAAGACAACATGGATCTATCATTACATATCACCCCACCCCTTCTCTCAGTCTGCTAACTATCTTATTGTAAGCTTCCCAGCCCTGTCAATCCTGTCTATTTCCTCCCTTTTCCACTTGAGAGTTTATTTATTCCTCCCCAGAGCTGCGGCACCATCTTTAAATACTTGGACCATCTGCTCCCCCCTCCAGATTTCTTACCTTACTGATTAATTTTCTTTCCACATAGCAAATCCACAGATGGTTTCAATCTGCTCAGGCTCACTCCACTCCCCTGTCCTATTCCCACCCACCCCCACATTAATTACATTTATAGTTATTATAGCTCCTCCCCCCAACCCACCATTGAATTATCCCCCTTCAGTTCCCCTCTCATTACACCACTATCCACAACTCTTCACTTCTCCTCACATTACACCATTAGCCACACCTCCAACCAAACTTACACATACCCAACATCATAATTCACCTCCTCATTACCCCATCAGTACAACCTCTTCTTCACCACCACATCTTACTATTGCACACTAATTCTCACTACTTTATTCACCCACATCCCATACTACCAATGTCCATCTCTGCTATCACTACTCTACTTTCCTTATCAATTTCCTTCAATATCCTACTACATATAACCTCTCTACATCATTCTTCTACCTCTTCCTCCTACTACCCATTATCCTCTCTCCCCATACAGTCTGAACACACCACTTCCTTCTCACAAATTTCAGCCAGCCTATAAAAGACGAGTATATTATTCTCTACCAGAGTAAAAATCCTCCCCCACCATCACAACAATATTTTCTCTCTAAATTATCCAATCAAAGTAAAACAGAAACTAGAATATACAACTCTCCCATATCCTGTAACAAACCTATCACTATGCGGGGACATACATCCCAACCCGGGTCTCATCTCCTCTCATCTGCAACCCCCCAACTCCCATAAATCAAATAACTTCACTACAATTAACCTACAAAGCATCAGAAATAAAATACCTGACTTCCATGCATGGATAGCCCACAACAAACCCGATATTGCCGCAACTGAAACATGGCTAAAACTCTATATTAAGGATACATAATTCCTTCCACCAAATTTTGCCTGTCTTAGGGCTGGCAGACCCTGAAAAAAGGCAGCGGCATCTCTCTAATATACCCCATGTCCTTCACTATTTTCCCATATACAAAACCCATCCCACAGTTCTCCACAGCTGAACGTCTAGTTTCTTTCCTAAAAATGAATAATTGCAAAAACCTCTGTCATAGTTACTTACATTCCCCCAGGCAATAACATCCCAATTCCTGAGGAAATCCTTGTCTGGGCATCTTCCAATATAGAAAATGAGACTATCATACTGGGAGACGTATATAACTGGCTTGACATACCCCCACACCACTCTAACTGCAATATCAATCTATGTAAGTTCACTCAGCTAGTTAACACCATAACCAGACCTAATAAAATTAATAATGGCTCAATCCTAGACTGGATTTTAGTGTCCGACCCAAATAAGATCACGTCTGCTGGTATACTCTCCAATAGTATAAGTGACCACTTTGTACCACAACAATTAATAATCAGTACAGGATTACCAGAGATGAATCCAAATTCTGTCCATCTAGCTTTAACCAAAGGTTGCTTAGCATCAACTGGGATTCATTAAAATCACTTCCCCTTGATGAGGCAGTTGAGTTTTTCAACTCAACCTTCCTCAACATACTAAACAATCTTGCTGCCCTTAGACAAAAGAGAGTAATGACCAACCATACCAGTTGGCTAACAAGATTCACTAAGGATCTCATTAAATTCAGGGACAAATCATGGAAAATCTGGCAAAAAAACAAAAACCCATCTGACCTCGCCCAATACAAACAGCTCTGAAACCAGGTTAAGCGCCTAGTACTATAAAACATAGAACAAGTGCCTAGTACTACAAAACATAAAAGAACACTACCTTACATTACAAAAATCAACACAAGCAAAACCCAAAGAAATTCTGGAGCTCTCTCAACTCTTTATTAAAGCCAGGCTATAGTAATAATCCTTGCCCAGACCCAAATAAAACACCTATTGAAATTGCTGCAACCTTCGACTCCTATTTCATAGATAGAACAGCCAATCTAACCGCTACCTGTCCCAAGACCAACTTGTCCACCACGGACCTGTCCACAGCTAACACCAGTACAATCCCTATTCCCAACTTTACTCTGTCACCTACACCTACCTTGATTATTAAAAATTGCTGCTAAAACTCAAACCATATACAAATGCTCCTGACAATATACCCACCAAATACCTGCAAATCTCAGCCAACTCAATCACTTACAATATTGGCATACTTCTCATCAGATCTATCGAAGAATCCTATATACCCATCATCTGTAAAAAAGCTTGTATCCTCCCTCTACACAAGGGGGGCCAGCAACATAAACAGCACCAACTTCCACCCCATTGCTATACTATCACCCATCTCTAAGATTGTGGAAAAATGTATTCATTCTCAACTTCTTCACCATCTGACTCACAACCACATCTTCTCCCCCCATCCAACATAGATTTAGGCCAGGAAGTAGTACCACCACTGCCCTCATATCCTTCATGGACACTGTCAACCAAGCCCATGATGCTGATAAAATCGTATCCTCACTATTTCATCTTTCTAAAGTTTTTGATACCATACCCCACTCTCTCCTCCTAACAAAACTCTCTAACATAGGTACCTCACCTCAAACTCTAAACTGGCTCACTAATTACCTCACTATCAAATAATCAACTAAATGGCACAACTATTACTCCCCCCTTTCTTAAACACCACCACTATTGTTCCTCAATGCTCCATTTTAGGCCCACTTTTGTTGAGCATATTTATCAATGACTTGCATATCACACTCTCTCAAGGCTCAGTCATCCAGTACGCAGAAGACTCCACTATCATCTGCACTGCAAAAAAGTCCTTGGAACTATGCCAACTCACCCAAAATGGCCTCACCTCCACCAAAATTTGGATGTCTAATAATCATCTTGCATTGAACGCCAACAAAACCAAACTAGTCATCTTTGCCCCCAAAAAGTCCACACTCCTACAAAAACAGAAATTCACGATTCAATCCCTAAATGGTACCACCATCAACATTGCCCCTAGCACAAAACTCCTAGGTGTCATCATAGATAACCTCATATTCTACCTGCACATCCAATTCAATGTCAAAAAAACACATCAAAAGCTTGCGCACTCTACCAACACAAGCGTCTACTCAGTGCATCAGCCCAGCTTTCCCTTGCCTCTTCTTTCCTGTTACCCTCTCTTTTTTATGGTGCCCCCCTCCTCACCAACATTCAGTCCTCTCTAAAGTCCAAACTAGACCCATGCTACAAAAATTGCTAAGTTTGTAACTAATGCCTCCTACTTATCCCACCACTGCTTATCATTACCCAACCTAAAATGGCTTGAAGTGCCCAACTATCTCACCTTTATCCAACTAATTACAGCTCACAAACTCATTCATCATCCTTCCTTGTGCCCTGGTCTTCTATACTTACTTTATACCATCCTAAAAGACCACTCCACTCCAACAACCAACTGCTCGTAAATGTAGAAAAACCAAACCTTCAGCTGGCCAGATGCTTTATTCCTTTAGGATTGCAAAACTTTGGAACTCCCTCCCCCAAACACTTAGATCCACCTGCTCAGTTACCCTCTTCAAGACATATCTGAAACAACACCTCTCCACATCTCATATAACCTAACTTCAACCATCACAACTATTCTCACCCCCACACTACTACTCTGGCATCCTCCTTTCACATCCACCTGTTTTTTTACTTACTCTGCCTCTCCATCCTGTCCATTTCCCTCTTCTACTAACCCTCATTGCCCTACCATTGATCCCTCCTACTTCCTTCTCTTCCTAACCCTTATAGACCTACCATTGAACCAGGCAAGACATTCAGGTACTCTTGCAGCCTACCTTAATATCATACCACCTCTTATATCTGCAACAATATCCACCAACTATGTTGATTCCTGCAACAGGACTCATATAGCCTATCGCTCAGCTATTACACCTCCTAAACGTGTGAAAAGTTTTAGTACCTAGTCTCTAATTCCTATATCTGCTTTGCACTCACTGCATGAAGTGTCCTATATAAATTTTGCTAGCCAAAAACTACTCATGGAATGTTCTCATGTATATACTCTGTACTGCTTGTATAATATCTTTGGTTTGAGAATGATTACTTATGTACTTTTTTTTTTTCACCAATTGTATAAGCTGCCAATAATCTGTACTAAATGTCTTTATTAATGTAAATTCTGTATTGTATGTGAAATGTCTTATGTAGAGCTTTTCTCCCCAGGACTCCACTGAAAATGGGCACTTCTGGCCAAGCTGGACCATCCCGGTAAACAAATGCAAATAAATAATGAATTGTGGTAAGTATATAATCTTATCTGATCTTGTCTATTTACATCAGATTCAACATTTGGGACAGATTCCCAAGCTGACTAAAAGGAAACTGGATAGTTTCAATGATAGACATTCCTGAAAATGGTAGATGCAAAAGATGCACAAAATTTTAGACTATATATCCGATTTTTAATACATTCATAGGTGTGTTCTAGGCAATCTGCCCTAGTGGGTCATTTTAATCCTAGCCAGTTTCCATTTCTATGTTTGAAATAACCTATCCCATTTGGTTATAGATTGGCCATACCAATTCTGTGGCCAATAACTGTATAGTAACCCTAATAAGAATAAATGGAAACATACCATAGATAATTTGAGTTGACCCATGCATGACAAAGCATTTAGGAGCTGCATCTTTCCTTTTGTAGAGGTAGTCCTTGGGTACATATTCTGCTTTCTATCCACAGATCTAAGTTGTGCATGGGACAACTGGACAGGGATAAACTTTGTTTTATGGGAATGGGGAATCTGTAATGAGACAAAGGTATGAACCATGGACTAATTTCTGAGGTGAAAATATCAATAGGAACTCTCTTCATGGTTGCTGCAGATGCAGAAATTTACTTTTGGTTTTGAACGTGGAAAAAACCCTTGAGTTTTATATACAAAAGAAACACAGTCTGAAAGCCACTTACAAATTGTAACATTTGACACACAACTTTCTAATTTTGATGTAGAAAAGGAGACAGAGTTAATCTGATATTATCTTTGTTGTGATGTAAGTAGCATCTACTCTGCCTGTGAGCAGCTAAAGTATGACATGTATATTCCCCTTATTGGAGAAATTGGAAAAAAGAATGGAAAAATCAAAGGATTGTTTCAAATTTGCTTTAGATGAGATCTTTAGGAAAAACGTAAGATTTGTTCTGAATGTCACCCACTCTTTATGGAAAAGAAAAGATGACTTGCATGAACTCACTTGCAATTCCAAAATTTGTTTTGTGGATGTAATGGCAATTAGGAAAAGAGTTTTCCAAGAAGGATACTTAAGGTCAGCTGATACTGGTACAAAAGGTTTCTGAGTAAATGATTGAAGCAAAATTGTGACATCCCACAGAGAAACTGGGTCTCATATTGGAGGCCTCTGCAAATAGCTCATTTTAGGAATGCTTTAGTTATTCTAAAAGAAGCAATGTGAGTATCATTATGGCCTATGAGAAAATTTGAAATGGCAGCCATATGAATTTTAATGGTAGAAAAACTAGATCCTTTGTGAAAAATTTCTGAAAGGAACTCTAATATCAATGGGAAGGAGGCAGAAAAGGGGTCCATGTCCTTTTAATAAGCTCATGGACTTTTTGTTCGTGTGTGCGTACACTATCTTATGGACACTAGACAAGCAACTGTTAATCTTTCCTTGCTTACCTTGGTAAGAGGTATCTCTCTCTCTGTCTTATGAGAGTCACCTACAATTTGAATGTTCGGTTGGGTAGATGGCTAGTTTTCAGACTCAGCATCCTTGACTTTGCTACTGTTGTGGTATGTGAGTTGGTAGGCTGAACTTGCTGAATGAGCTTTGTGCCTTTGCTGTGTTTTTGAGGTGTCTAAACTTTAGACAAGTTAATATTTAGAACCACAGCATATTGTGTATTGTGAAGGGCTTGGAGAGGTGTGACTTGTGGTATACAACTGAAGATTTTGGTGTCTGCATTTACTGTCTATGAGAATTTTGCTTCCAAGGATATTATATATATATATATATATATATATATATATATATATATATACACATCGCTCACTCACTCTGTTATATTGTTTGAATAGTACATGATGGCCAGACAATATGAGACAGTTTTTACACTGTCTCAAGATATCAGTCTCAGGCTGGTTAAAGAAGCTGTGGGGAATTACTGCCCATGGTGGTTAAAGAAGGTGTGGGGAATTGCTACCCATGGTTGCAATAGGAATGACTTAGGGTAAGGTGAGAGTGCAGAAATGCCTAGTTATTGGGTCAGATGTGTACTGCAATGCAAGGTGTGTTTATTTGCATTTGGCACAGGTTATTTGAGCCTAAGACCTAGATTTCTAAGATTGTATAGATTGTGTGCGTCTCAGGTAGGGAAAAAAGCTCTTGCACAGACAACCCACTGTAGATCAAGTCAAACAGCAGCATATTTTCTTTTTCTTCCCATTTTGATGAAAAGCCTGATTCTCACAGGTCAAGGTTTTCCATACTTCTCTTTGTCTTGAATTAAAGAACCTGGTTGAGTCTAGCTCCAAGCTGGTTATAACAGACTAGCTAGAAAGGGATCCAATCAAATAAAGCCAATAGTGAATCTCAGTAATTTCAGAACTTGTAGTTTGTTGCAACTCTCTTAGTTCTATAACTCTTGAGTTGTAGGGCAATGAACCCTGGTAGGTTAGAATTTCAAAGGTTTTGTCTATTAAAGTGGGTGCAGAGGGAAACTGTTAATTAGTGTACAGACAGCAGCGATCAGCAGGTAGAAAAGTAATTAATGATCAGTGGGGGCTGGGGCAAACAAAAACAGGAATAATGGTAGCAAAGTAGTAAAAGAAAGGCACCAAATCAAATTTAAGCAGGTAAATCATAAGTCACATTAAGACTCTAGCTGAAAAATTAGAATGTAAACAGCAATGGAAGCACAAATCCTTTATCAAAAAATTGAGTACTGCAATCCTAACTACAAGCTAAGACATCACATTTACCAGTAACACTACTTATGGAAACAAAGTAATGAATGACTAAAGGATCCTGCAGTAGTTCACAATTCTCCCACTACTGCAAATCAGGCTATAGAACTAAGGGCCCAGAACTAGTTTTGGCTAAAACATGGAGAAATGCAAAAGACTCTAAAAACAGGTCACTATAAGTGCAAATGAAAATATTTAAGCAAAAATGAAATATTTTTTTTTCTTCCCTTTTTGGTAAGGATATATTTTTTTTTTTTTTCAAAAAACTTTTTATTGAATTTTTAACAAGACAGAACTATATCAACAACAACAAATTTAGAATACATATGAGAAATGAAAAATGAAACATTAAGAGATATTTATGAAGATACAATTTGTAAAATGAATGTTTTGTCACAATGCATTTTGAGAATATACATTTAACTATTTACATTATATACAAATGTTAACCAAGGAATATATCTAGGTAAGTATTAGTCTAAAATAAAAATAAGTATAAAAATATAAATGAGACTGAGGTCTACAACTCCCAAAAAGAAGGTGGCCATCTATACGCTATTAATAATATGTAACACCTTTTCTATAGCTTTGCTAATAAATGTTAACTTCTTGGGACTTTGCACTATCATTTTCTGCACTGATGTATGTGTGAACCAAAATTTTAAAATTATTCCAATTCAATTTGGTACGATCCAACCAATTTTGAGTGATATATAATTTCATAAGTGAACATATGTATATTAACACATGCATATCCAATTTAGAGAGATAAGTATTTGGTAAGTGTAGTAGTGCAGTTTCCCAAGATAAGGTAGATTTATGATATCCCATTTTTTGTAAACGAACTTTAAGGGAGGTCCAAAGTTTGTGTGAATGATGACAAGACCAAAAAATGTGTAAAAGATCTGCATTAGGATGTGAACAACAAGAACATGAGGGTGATTTATTAGAATCAAATTTATTAAGTTTAGAAGGAGTAAAATATGCATTATTGTTAATCATTAGTTGAGTGTAGAAGAGTTTTTTGAAGGGTGAGTATTCTAATGTAATTTTGATAGCTGAGAGTTTCTGATTTATAGATATGTGAGAGTTGTATTTGTCCCAATAAGTGGAAAAGAGACACACTGCGTTATGAATTATTTGATTTATAAGATTATAAGATTTAGATAACATTTTCTCTGGTAGCATGAGGACTTTTAAAAACACTTTATAGTTATTAATATCTGTGCTATCTACAATGATGTGTATGGTAAGGATATTTTTATGTCAGACCTTTGCCATGTATGTCAGCCATATGCTAACATCTAGTGGGTCTGTGATATTATACTGCTCCCGTCTTTTATTTTTCTTGGCTCCACAGTTCAGTGTACCATGAAAAGACTGATTTATTTCATTTTGCTTGATTTATTTCATTTTGCTTAATTTTCCCACTTTCATGTCCTTCAAGATAATTTTTTCCACTGAGCAAAGTTATTCTTTATATCTTCTTAGCAGCATTTCACTTAAGAAATATTTCCTTTAGTGATTTAAATGTGCTATTCTTTTGGAATCTTATACATTCAACTGTTATTTTGATCTTCAGTGTCTACAACATCTTTTGTACTTTCATCTATTAGTGTGTGCTACTTTATTTGCTACATGTTTATTACACCATTCCACTGTATAATTTTGTAATGTATTATCCATGTTGTTGTTCTTTCGGCTTTTCCTGGTTAGGGGTCGCCACAGCGGAACTCGGGTCCACTAATGATTGGCAGTAGATTTTTTACGGGTGCCGAGGTGCAGCTCAATGTCCAACCTTCAACGTGGGCACGGCCATTCTACGCATGTCTTTCGAATGCCACTCGACCATGGGAAGGACATGCAGACTCCACACAGAAGGCACTCCCGCCGAGAATCAAACGGGAGAACCTCTTGCTGTGAGGCAACAATGCTACCGCTGTACCGCCACGTAATGTATTATCCATGTAATATGTCAATTTGCCACTCTGTCATTCTTTCAATGTTTCAGTTTGTGACAAGTGCTAAAATTCACTTGGTATTATCATACTTTTTTTTTTACGTGTGTCTCGCACTCACTGATCATCAGAAACAGTTCTGTTTTCTTGGCACTTAACTGGATTAAGCAGATAATCAGAATGAATGATACAGACTATATGTAATGGTGGCTGAAAATCAGTTGAATTTAGCACTTCATAGTTATGACTTTTGATCTTCATGCCATCATAATGGACTCTACAACTTTGCTCTTGAAACAGATTGAACCAGCCTGTTATTTGTGAAGACTGGTAAGGTCAAATTTGTTTCTAGGATGTATAATTTCCCTAACAATATGCTGAGATTTTGAGACCAGAAATTATCCCCCCTGTGAATGCCTTGTGGTAGAATTAAAAAAAAAGAAAAAACAAAAAATCCTGGATCAGGGACTTTCTTCCAACCAATAACCACTCAGTCATTCCCATTCTTCAGCCCCTTTACACCTTAACCATTATAATATCCATTGACAAGGGCTGCCTGACATGGGGCTTGACCCCATGCAGCTAATGCTTGATTATGGCATTGTAGTTCATCATTCCAGGATATCTGATGAATTTTCCAAAATATAGCTCACTTTCACAAACCAGCAGCCAGAAAGGTAATAAATTCCACAAATATTGCTAGATATCAAAAGGAATGATGTCTTGAGGATTCCAGATTTACCTGCAGAGCCAACAGCAGCCTTTACGCAGCAGTTGGGTCATTGGATTGACATCTTTTTTGGTACTTAGGGGTTTGGCCATATTTGGCCTAAAAAGTAAGCAACAAGATTCCGAATATTGATAGGACTGTCATGGACTGCCAGTGCAGTCCTACAGCATAGAACTGATATATTTTTCACTGGCTGTGGGCAGGCACACTTGGCATTAGCGAATAATAGGAAGCAAGTGTTGCAGTAGTCAAGCAATAAGAACAGCAGCATGTACTGCTATTTCCAGGTCATTAATTGCAATCATATGTTTAATTCTGAATATGTTCCAGAGATAAAAATGTAGCGATTATTAAACAACAGCTGACAAAGTAATGCAGGAACATTCTAGGGCTGTGTGCAAGTGCTGTAACATTCATCCAATTTTTTCCTTTTGAAAAGTGAAGACAAGGTCCCAGAGAAAGGCAGTAAGTGTATTGTACCAGCATCATGTAGATCTTAGCTGAGAACAGTTATGATCAACTTTGTTTAAATTAGAATCTAACCATTCCATCAAAAATACCAAATTCTGACACACTATCATAAAAGATGGCGAGGGAAGTCTGAATATCATCAACCTAACAGTGATACTATATTCATCCAAGTAAAATGTGTGACATACCATGTTAACGACTAGGTACGAGGTACCATTAAAAAAAAAAAAAAATGTAAGCTATGAACTTCATGACAGGAACTTCAGATAATTGTCACTTTTGAAATGTTGTGACTTAAAAGTCACAACATGCCAAAAAATGACTGAAATCCTAGGAGGAAAGATCATATCAAACATCCCTCTTCTCTTATAAACTTATTTTTTGCTGGGGACATGCGAGCCACAACCCCAAACTTTTATATACTAAGTCTGAGACTGCATACTTCTGAGAAAAGGCAATATTCAAAGAAATGGTAATATCAGATAGTGTGTGTGTGATATATATATATATATATATATAAATATAGGATCACTACTAAATCCTGAATACTCAATACCGAAGACCAGAATCCTGAGACCAAATACCCAAAAGATGAAAAGACCAGAAGACCGAAATCTAAAATCCCGAACACTACACTAAACATACACCACACACATGCACACACCTTCACCCAAAACACAAACACACAAAGCTATGTCCCCCACACCCCCCTTACTTAAATATTCTAACTCCAAGGTCGCACTATACAGAGAGACACACAAAACCACCACACACCTACATTCCCCTCACACACACACATCACAGTCACAACAGACACTTGCATGCACACTAAAGCCCCTAACCAACACAATCAAATAAATACTTACCTGACCTTCCACCTATCCATTTACAAACCGCAACACCAGAAGCGCTACTTCAACATCTCCGAACTTCGGGATTTTGAAATTCGTGCTTCTGGTCTTCCAGGTATCTTGTCTCGGGATTCTGGTCTTTGGTATTGTGAGTATTCGGGATTTAGTAGTGATTTTATAGATATATATATATATATATATATATATATATATATAGATATATATATATATATATATATATATATATATACATACACACACACACACACATATATATATATACTTTATACACTCATTTGGAATCAAGGCTCCATATATATATTTTATTTTTGCTAGTATGCTTGCACATGTATATGTTGGTTTTAGTATAAATAAATAATATGAATATCTGTATATATCAGTGTTATATGTATATGCACATTTTTTAGACCACCAGAATGTCCTAGACATTTATATATTCATTCATTTATTTATTTATTTATCTATATATGTCTATATATTTATTTATACATATGATAATATTCTGCTTATACAATAGAGGTTTTTATTTGATCTAATACAGGTGTTCTAAAGAATTAGGTCAGTATACTTTACATCAGTTATGCAGTTTATATTTTCTGCAATAGTTATCTGAACTTATTTCTTAGCTGGAAGTCATCTGCATATTAATTGTCTCAGAGTTTTAGCAGCACTTGCAATATTGCAATATTGTTGATTTATAAGTCATGCTTGATGTTTTATACATAGGCTGTTAATAACAGTTTATATTTTATAATTTATTTTTAGTTTTGTATGAAAGACACATTATGTAGCAAGTAAGCAGAAATGTGCCTTTAAGATAATGGCCAGGTTTGACAATTAACTTCATAATTATATGGTTAATTGAATAATAGATGGTTCTGTACTAGTATAAAAAGGAAAGCCTTCATTTTAACTTTGATCTGAAGAAGCGTACGTTACTAGTACGCGAAAGCGCTCATCCTGTTTTATTGTTTAATAAACTGCCTTGTGGATTTATGCTTTGTACCTTGACTGATTTCTCCAGCGTGGTGGGTCCTACAGTGTTTTTTCTTACAACACACATATATATATATATATATATATATATATACACACACACACACACATATAAAATGTGTCTCTCTCTCTCTCTCTCCAGGTTTTCATCCATTCCGTTTCCACATTATGGGACACAACATTTTGAGCCCTGAACTATCAAATAGCTGCCATCAAGGTATGCACAGTTAAACTTCAGTAGATATGGCAAAATAATGTTGTCCACTATAACAAGCATGGCAGAGAGATCAAGGAGAATGGAGCAGAAATAAAAATTGTGGCCTTTCACCACCAAGAAACCATTTATGACCAACAAAATTGATGTCTCAGTAATACATCTGGGGAAAAGTCTAGGTCTCATGGAACAAGATTTTGATGATCATGAGATATCAAATAGAAAATCATATTTCCATAAACCATTTCACAATAACCTGTCCACGAAATAGAAGGTTAGAGGATATAAATTCTCCAGATTAAAGGGATTCAAAGATGGTGGATAATAAGAGAGCAGTTAAATCCTCTTTTGTAAAGATGCATTCAAAACGAACTAAATAACTGGCCCTTGCCTGTGAATGAAGACACACAGGTGAGGTCTTGTTCCTGTCTGTTGGATGGAGATGAAACCACATTCATATTCTTTTTAAAGATGACATAATCCTATTCTATCAGATATAAATCTAAGTATTTCACTGCTTTAATGCAACTAAGCTCATTTAAGACAAGTGTTGAAAGGGTCTAATTCTGGACACCTTGTACTCAGAGTTGTGCAGACGTCTTACACTGAAAGGATGAAAACTTAGCTGCTAGTGTAAATCAAAATGGATGGCAGAGGCCTCCCACCACTCAGTCAGCATGGTGAATGATTTACTCTGGGGAAAAATCACACTGTACAGGACTAAAGCTTTCTTATGTGACATTTCTTAAAGATATGCAGCCTAAAGGACACCCAGACAAAGTTTAGTGACAGGTATAACCAGTGTTCTACAACTGCACTCTGTGTGATATATCCTGCAATGCCTGTAAAGGCCACATCTATCACACCATTAATAAGTCACAGTAATGGCCAGTCTCACACAAACATTGGCAGTTTGATCCAGTGCAGCAGAGACAGCAACAATTTAAGCATCTACTAGAGCACCAAGATCATGTGAACTGCTGTCCAACTGATCTTGGGTCAAGACTTGGCTGAGGTCAGTTCTAGAGATGTTTAAGTCACTAAACTGAATCAGTTCAATTTCTGGTGAAACCAAATAACAAAATAATAGAGGGTGTATTTGTGCTTAACCCACTACTTTATTATTTGTAGTCATTACTAAATTCATTTTTAAGAGTTATTTTCTGGTTCCTGGTGATTTCTTACCAATGGACTGAGTGGCTTTACACTGGGTTTGTTACAATAAGTGAGCTCTTCAGTTTCTGGTGACCTAATTCAATGAATCTTATAGGCAGATTTAGACTAATGTATGGTATGATCATGACAGTGTCCCTTTACAGGTTAGTTACACCCACTTCAAATGAAAAGACAAAATTTAAGGAATGCCGTCAGATACAAGTCAAAGAGAAAACTTCCTGAGCAAAGCTGAATCTTTCCACAGTTTCAAATAATTGCATTACAGCTCCACAAGATTGGTAACTAACCTCACAAACTTAAGTATCAGTAAGTCATCTCAGGATACTAATCACTGAGCTGATGAGGAAATCACTTAACACCTACTGAAAAATCAGTAGATATCCTAGAATATTGGTCAATACAACAGTCTACTCCTTCCCCAACAACATAGGCAACTCATTCATTCATAATATCTTAGTGGCGGGGTCTCGATTACTGGACATCCAAGTAGAATAGCTATATGCAAGGATACTTGTTCATAATGGTAATGTGTGATTCATTGTACTGGTTTCTCTAGCATGCTTTCACAGAGATGGCACTGTGATAACCTTACCAACAATGAAAATGAATTACTGAATGCAGCATTCAGACAGTATGTGCTTACACCTTTGGACTAATGTGTGTGGGGGGTGAGGGGGGAGCAAATATCATAGTAAAACATTGTGGCATATCCTAGCAATATCAGTAATGTGTCATGGATATTGGTGAGCATCGGTGGGGTAGCAGTTTTGCCATGAGAGGGGCTTATACTTCTATCCCAGTGCTGAAGTTCTCTTTGCCTCTTCCTGTAACTACAATCCTAATTTCAGAATTTTAAGTAGGCTTTGCTTGTACTTCAGATGGTTACACATCCATTAACATAAGCAAAAGAGCAGTGATAAGTGTCATCAGAAACCCTACTATAACACCTACTGATTGGCACATGGTGATCCATTTTACCCGTGCCCACTGATGAGGAGTCCTCTACAGAGATCTATGCAATTCCAACACATGACTACTTGGTGAGTTTCATATCTCTTATTTCAAATATATTATCAGTAGCCGTCCCTTTGAATGATAATGTTGGGTCATCAATATAGAACTGAGAAAAATTCACATTAAGTGAGAAATAAAGATTCTGAGTTTGATGACATATTTAGACTACAGTACTCAATTTCCCAGCTATTACTGGTAATGAGGTTGCAGGTGCTGAAGAGGGCAAGCTGAAATACTGAGAAACATGATGATGATGATGGTGGCAGTGGTGATGTCAGAAATGTGATGCAATTACACATGCTTGTGCAGACCAATGGACTCTTGAAACAGCAAGTTGTCTCCTTTCATGTAAGCTACTTGATACAGAGAGTGAGCACCTCATTTTGCACTGAGACAGAACATGAACTTTGCAGTCCCTGTATTAGATACTGAAAATGTGTCAGTGGCTCAAAAGGTACCCCTCTCATCAAAGGTGTGGGAAGACCAGAAGCTCTGGGTTGTATTTCCCACTCCATGTGATTAGATTCATTTTTAAATAGCTGACACTGCAGTATAGTATTAGGGTGTGCTGCACTCGAGTGTGCCATCCTTTCAGTGAGATATTCGACAGAGGACATGTAGCCTTGAAAAATCTGTTTTCTTACACGTTATGTACATGCGTGCTGTTCATAGATACACTTACTTGCTAAATGTCCTGCATATATCACCATTTTTAAAGGCACGATCCTTTCAGACCACAGCGTTTTGTGTATCCTGACAAGATATATCACTGATAGTGGGAGTATCATGCTATGTGATCATAACAGAAAGTTCGCAATTCACAGACAACACAATTTATGAATACCTCAGAAATGTCCTCCAACTACTGATTGTTGAAAATGAACTTGTAGAACCTTTCCTTGATTTTCTGCTATTCAGCTGTTTCTAGACCCATACTGTAGTTCTTAGCCTCATGACACTTAACTGATTCAGTTGGTGACTTTGAAGGACAGTAGCATTATGTTCTCCATATGTGGCTGGAATATTCCTGATGTCAGTATACCGAACAAAAGACTAGTTATGTATTTATGTAGTTATTTGTAGAGGTACTTTGTTACCTCAGAGCCAGACTGGGTTAGGATCAAGTTTATATATCCTGCACAGTATCTTCATCTCCTCTTTATGCAAACGGTATATCATCTTTCAGCTGCCTAACTGTTAAATGCTTTTTAAGGGGAAGGTGAAAATTGATAGGTTTCCCTTATTAGCGCATTCACCTTGTATACTATTGTAGCTGCTGATTCTAGAATTTTGTCATCTTTTTTTTTCTGAAGGATGTAGCAAAACATAAAAGTGGAATGCCTATCTTTACCTGTGCATTTGAATATTTCAGTGCCCACCTGCTATTTTAAAGAATTACATGGAGGATGCAGATTTCAGCTCTATCATTTGCTTAAGTTTGCAAACCTTCTTTTGCAGTTATGGACTTTTTGATTACAGTCACAAGTTCATAAAAGATGTCTACAGCCTGCATAAATGTTTTGTAACAACTGCTGTATATTTATTTATATTTCTTTACTTGAGCGGTGCACTGATCTCAATGGACCCTTTGCAGGCCCAGCCCAGGTGAATAAGATGACATAAGAAAGTAACAAAACATATTTACTGACACAAGAATATGCTTAATTACAAATGCAAGAACATGATACAGCAATGTGATATGATGCATGATACATCATTTAATCCATAAAGAAGTTTACAATATCAAAATATGGATGGGAAGGAAGAATTATACTTAGTAGACATTTTTGGATAAGATTTAGCCATAGTAAATGAGACCGCTTATGCTACAGTGATAAGCAGCATATCAGTATATAGAGCAGTATGGAGGCATTAGAAGATGCAAGCGATAATAGCTGCAGGAGAGCATACCATGGGGAGAAGAGAAATAGTGAGAGAAGTACCATTAAATAGTGGTCTGTTTACTTATATTAATATTTGTAATGATTTATACTCAATTTATGGTGGTCAAAGATTTTTCAGCATAAATATAAATAAAAATCTTACATAGTAGAATGAGTATATTTTATGTATCATTTTAGGAATGTGGTTCTTTCAGTAGAATTAGTATATATTAAGAATTATGAAGTGCAGACCGTCTCTCCAAATTGGAGATACATGAGCTATAGCAACTCTTAAAAAATGTTTGTGGTATTTTTAAATGTTTTCATTGCACAATTAGTTAACATTATGATGTGAAAGTTAGATATAGTCATTGTGATATGTCTTTAGCTTTTAGGCAGAACAGAAAGTTCTGCTAGTCTCACTGATATAAACAAACATTTATATGAGATGTACAGATTTGCGCAATAGGCATGCTCACTTTACAAACTTAAGATGCAGAATACAGTTTTTATAATGTCAAAAAGTAAAAAGAAATAACTGGTCTCACTAGGATACAAGCCAACCACAAGGTTTAATTATTGATCCTATTTGCATTAGGGAGCCAGTAATAAATGATTGTAAGGCCCGCAAACCAGGACAAAATGAAAAATACTATTAAAAAAGAAGAATCTCAACTTTTCCTTCTTTTCTCAGTTGTGTAACCTCATAACTAAAGCAAAACATATGATAAAGCAAGCTATTCTGCACCAAGACATGGATAACATATAAACATACTAATATAGATCTACATTCTGTGATCTGCCATGAAATCACATGATTATTTGTTAATGGTGATCTCAAGTTCATCTGTTGATGATACTATTTCCATTCTGCATATGCCTACTTTAAAATAAGTTAGCAAACAATAAAAACATGTGCACTTTGTTTAGAAAAAAAATTACGTTTTATAAATATCTTGCTTTAGTTCTTTTCAGAATATTTTGTGAACATTTAATCTAAGCAAGCAATAATGCTCTCAACAGTGTGTGTGTTAATGTGTAATTAACTCCTGCCCATTGGTGTTATGAGGCCCAACGCCACAGGCAGAGGGGCCTCTACACCCTGGAAGGGTGTTAATTGCACATTAACTCACACCCTGGAGGGTATTATTGTGCTTAGACTATGAGCTCTCTATAAAATTGTGTTTTACTTACTTTTTTTTTTTAAGTACTGTATTATTTCTTTCATATATTTTTGATGTAAAATAGTTCCTCTGATTAATGTTTCAAACTTGCTGTAGTATATGTTACTGGTGTCGGAGGAAATTTTTTATATCCAAAATATAACACTTAAGAAAATATCCAAGCTTTTAATTTTTTTGGTCCCTTGCTACTAAAACGTTTTTTTTGCCAGTCATTCGAGACTGGCATTACTAAATAATGGCATACATTTGAGTTTCATACCAACACAAAGCCTTTTAATTAGGCAAGTTTGTAATTTTACAAAAGCATTAATTAAACTATGTTCCTGTTTTTGAGTCTTTGTTTCCTCTTTATTTTAGACTTTATCCCTATTTCTTTAGCTGAAAGGTCCAGAGGTATGTAACCTCTTTACTGTCGCTCTCACTCAGGTCTCTTACACATACATCTGTTTCAGAAAATGTATGCTAACACAAATCCTAATCATCTTCTTCTTCTTTCGGCTTTTCCCAGTTAGGGGTCGCCACAGCGGATCATCTGCCTACTCATGATTGTCAGTGGAGTTTTACGGTGTCGAGTTGCCAGCCCGGCGTACAACCTTCCACAGAAGGCACACACACATATGCACACTCTCACACCTAGGGCCAATTTAGAGTGTCCAATCCACCTGCTGCATGTCTTTGGGATGTGGGAGGAAACCAGAGCACCCAGAGGAAACCCACTCGACCACAGGAAGGACATGCAGTCTCTGCACAGAAGGCACCCCAGACAAGTATCAAACCGGAGAACCTCTTGCTGCGAGGCAACAATGCTAACCGCTGCACCACCGCGGATGCCCCGCTAACACAAATCCTAATAATCAAATAAAATATGTTCCTATTTTGGGCCTTTGTCCCCCATTTATTTTAGGTTTATCCAGATACTTTGAGCTGTGAGTTAATAGAGCATGCCTTTCAACTGCAGGTAGCACAATGGTGCAGCAGTTAACGTTGTCACCTCACAGCAAGAGGTTTTCCTGTTCGAATCTCAGCTGGGGTGCCTCTGTGCAGAGTCTGCATGTCCTCCCTGCTTTTATGTGGGTTTCCTCTGGATAATCTGGTTTCTACCCGCATTCCAAGGACATGCTTTCTGGAGCATTTTCCCCCAGGCCTCTGCTGAAAATAAGCTCCGTCATAGTTGGACTTTCTCGGTCAACAAATGTTAATTAAATATGTAAATTAACTAATTAAAAAACTGTTAGATTTTTGGCTTGTATGTTTGGTCCCATCCTCATAAAATGCGTACTTTTCTGGCAAATCACTGGGATTAAAGTCACTAAATAATGACAGATATTTGAGTTTCAGACTTCATTCATATACTTCAGATAATGCATGCTAATGGAAACCTTTTCTAGCAACTTTCTAAGTATATAAAAGCAATATTTAAAATCTATCCTTATTTTTCTCTTGTTACTTGTGGCTCTGTCCAGATTTCTGGTGCTGAGAGGTTGAGAGATATGGTCAAGAAGTACACAAACCTCTTAACTGATGGTGGTGTTGCTAGGGTCGATCTCACTCTTCATTCTCTCACGCGTGCACACAGTCTGTTCTGTTTTCATGCGCGGATTCACTCACACACACAGAAAGAAAGATAAACACAAATACACACATTTTTTCAGTTTCATCTCTTTTACACTCACTAAACAGCAAAAGTGTTGCTTAGTGATCAATCAATCCATCCCTCTCATATGCACATATACTCTAACACAGAAACATGAGCACTTGCACGTTTTTTATTTTCATTTTTTTTATTTTACACTGGATAAACATCAAAAGCACTGCTTAGCAAGCATAAAATAATGATGGTCGTTAGTTTTTTTTTCAGTGTGAGCTCCACAGCAGCTTGATATGCTGCCGTTTAGCTGCGGACTCATTTTTCAGAAGGTATTACTTGTACATTAATACACTGCTGGAGAACATTCTTTCTCCACTCAGGGTGCTGATGTTCAGTTTGCCCATTCGCTAATAACCAATAATAATGTAGAAACCACATGCACAACATAAAATGCAAGAGTCCTTAATACTGTATACCTTTATACAAATTTTAAACTTCATCTGCTTCAAGATCTGCAAAGTTTTTCCATTTTCAAATATTGCCGTGTGTGTTAAAAATTGCCACTTGTAATGGGGTCTATATTACATGAAGGAACAATCAAAATGTTGAGTATGACATAATCGACACACACTGATTGAACATTCATGTAATCGGAGACTGAAAATGTCGAAATGTGGAGTTCCAAAATGTTTTAGTCGCCCTTACTAGTGAGTATAGCATGTGACGTGAACAGACTACACTGTTCGGAATGGCTAGGTAAGAGGCTGCTTTACTTTTATATACCAACTCCAGGATCGCTGTACATTGGGGAAAGGGCAATTTCCCGGTAATCACTTGTATACAAAGCCACTTTGCGATTACCGGGAAACTTCCCTTTCCCCAATGTACAGCGATCTCGGAGTTGGTATATTTAGTTAGGGGGGGTGTGGGGGGCAAAGTAGATGTGTTTGTGTAGGTTTTTAGGTGTTTGAATGATGTGAGTGTATAGTGGTTTGTATGCATTGGTTGTATGTGTGTTGTATGTTAGTATAGGGAAGGTGTGGGGTGAACAAAATCTTTCAATTTTTCATTTTTCAGGGTTTTTAGGTTTTGATTACATGAGCGACTGATTAAAGTGTGTCGAGTATGTTGTACTTGACATTTTGATAATTCGTTCATATAATATAGACCCTTGTAATGTCAGAGTTTTTAATACTAGCCATCAGGTCAAAAAGGTTCACCATAGTAGAGTAACCAAATGACTTACTACATATCTTCTTTTCAAAGCTTTGCATGTTTAAGCCATAACTGCTAACCAGATATTACCAAACTTATGTAAGAGTCCAGCAGATGGGGTTTGGCATGATGAACATACTACATATATTTTCTCCCCTGTGGTCTATGTTAGTAATGGGAAATTGGTAACACTGGTGTAAGAAAATAACTTTTTTTTCACAGATCCATGTATATGGTTTCAATTTTTTTCAATTAAATTTTTACAATTATTTGACATTCATATCCTTTCTTTTATTCAGTTTTATAGCAAGTACTTCACCCAGCTTTCTAAAGAGACTGATTAGCTTTATAAAACTTGATGTTATTAATTGCTTTTACCCATTAAGAAACCTTAAAATGTATAGTCCATCTCTCATTTTATGGTAGTTATACTATCACCTCAGTTAATATAGAAGGCATATGGTTCAAATATGGAGTTAATCAGCACAATATATAGTTGCAAATTAATCAGATTTCTTCTTTTGGCAGAATAAATCACAATAAGTGGGAAATGAAGCTAAAAGTTAGCTCCCCTGTATTTTTTCCTTTAGATGTACTAATTTCACGATATTTCTGTTAATTGTAAGATGAAGTTGTTTTGTTTGTTGGAGTAGAGTACTGCTCAGTATGGTCCTACTCTGAATTCAGATCGGAAATATCATACAGATGAAAGTGAAAGATAAACTGCAGTTTTGTGATGTTTACAAAATAATGTTTGTATTCAAATAACAGGAAGAAAATATAAACCTATAAAAAAGCAGGGCATACAATACTTGCAATATGTTCATGTTTGTTTAAATCAACATCCATAAATATGGAATAGAAATTAAGATAAAAATACAAGGTACTCTTAAACTCTTGAAATCTAGTGCATGTTATGTTGGATAAATGTTATGTCATATGGCCTGAATTGAAACTTTTATATTCAACTCGCTCTACCAAATGTGCTTGTATTTGTATCGAACATGCAGGGCATGAAGTTAGATTTCTCAGATATCGGGGGAAGATCGCTTCTCCATTTGCAATCAATAAAATTTCCTTTGATTCTTTAGTGCCGACATTATCCTGCCTCAGAGATAAGTGCACTAACTGCTTTAAAAGCTCACACCTACCATAGACAAAGTTGTTTGTATAAACTAATTAATCCTTTGGCTGTTTTCTTTAATTCCAAAAGTACCTTAGGATTGTAGGTAGGATTCACTGGATTTGCCTTTTTGTCAGTTATGCGGGTAGAGATTCCAAAGGTTTATAGCCAGGACTAGAGAAGCCATGGTTAGTACATTTCAGATGGGGCATCAATATTTTTAATATTTGTTTGCTGTCTCAGGTTGTTGCATGGAATATCCATGGTTAGTTTAACTATACTCGGGGTGGGGGTATACATCCAACAGTTGAAATAACTGGAAGCATGGTAAGACTATGGGCATTTGCTTTTTACTAGTGATGTTGTATGCTTGATTTCTAGGCATTGATGGTGTGATAAACTGAAAGGCTGTCAGCCGAACCAGGTAGAATCTTGTAAATAATTCTATGTGATTCATAAATATTAATATAATCCGCAGGCTGGTTTTACAAATGTAAAAGAGAACTATATGTTATAATTAAACTATATGTTGTACTGGGCTTCAAAAATGTAACCATAGTGCACTCGGCTGGAAGAAAGCTGATAAGTCAAGCATTATGTGACTGCTTGATCTCAAACTTGGAGATGTGATGTCTGGACCAGCAAATTCTTTCTATTGTGTTGTGACCAGAGTTAATTGCTAGATTTTACATACATAATTGTCTTTTACTGCTGTTGCTTCCTGCAGGTGCACATTACAAACAGAAATGTAAATTTTGAGTTTGTTAGCCTGGGAAGTTAAATCAGAACTGTTAAGAGTGATGTACTCTGAAATGAGTCAGCAGTGATGTATTATCAACATAAGACTTTCTCAGAGAGAGAGAGAGAGAGAGAGAATCAGAGCATTTTGCATTTGTCTTCAGAACTGACATCACCAGCACTCTGTCTTTACTCTGTATGTAAGTTATTTACAACACTGTTTCTCTTAGAAATAAATAAAAAATAGTAAGCTTAGTCTAGCTGTTTTCTATATGTATGTCAGACTATTCTACAGTATTATTTTAAATATTTTCCTGTGTCTGAACTCTTGACTAGCACTGTGCTGAATTGAGGGGATTTGTCCTGTGTTTTTATTATTTATTATTAAATATTTTTAAACCTTTCAACTGTGGCTGTTTTGTGTAGAGATAATTTAAGCTCTAGAGTACATTGCATGTATATAGTGATACTGTCCAAGCCACTCCAATAAGCTTTGCTGTTCGTCATAATTACTAATTGGATAATAATATTGCACAGTAAAATTGGACACCATTTGGTAAGGGGCTTATTAGTAGCTGATATTAGTGGTTGATGGCAGTGATTTCTAGCTTATAGCCTGGGCAGAGAAGGGGGCATAGCTGGAGAATCTGTGCCTGCATTCCCCAGGAGTATCTATGTGTTTGTATACAACTCATATCTTGAAGTGTGTGTGTGTGTCAGCTACATGGGCAGGGACCTGAAGCACTGGTTGGACAGAGGATGCTAGAGGTTTTAGCTTGACCACTAGGCTGAGACATGTACCCTATAGCTGTGCCAGTGGGGAGTCTTACTGGGGATCTGGAGAGAAAAGGAGAAACCAGCCCCGGACTGACTGTGATCTCTGTGTGCTCATAAGGCAAATTGTACTTTACTGTCTGTGTACTTATTATCCTTCCTATTGTGCATGCAGATCACAGGTGTTAGTGGAGATGATTGAAGCTCTTTGATTACTGGGCCAGTGCACGGGCATCACATATTAATTGTTTGGCAGTGGTGGGATATCCAGACCACATATTAATTGGTTGGCAGTGGTGGGATATCCACATCAAATATTAATTGTTTGATAGTGGTGAGTTAGCCACATCACATACAAATAGGCTTGTAGTGGTTTGGATAGAGAATTCCTGTAGCTTGTGTACAGTGATCACTGAAGGTGTTTTGTACTCTAAATCAGCCATGCAGTGAATATTCAGAGTTCCAATCACAATTGTTTTATTTCTTTTGTTAACTTAATTAATCAGGGAGAGCAAGCAAGCATGTCAGCAGATGAGTATGGCAAGCTGACAAGGAGCCAGTTGGCTATGTGCCAGGCTAAAGGACTGGTGCATGGAAACCTGACTAAGGCAGAAATGATTGCAGCTTTGGTCACAACTGCATCAGAAAACAGCAAGCAGGAGGGCATTCAGACTGGCTGTGGAGGTGCACAACACTCAGAGAATGGACAGCTCAATCTTTCTGCAGAGGACTTAAAAATCCATCTGGAGCTAAAGAGACTTGAGTTGGAGGCCAGGCATTTGGAAAGAGAAGCAGCAGAGAGACTGAGATGTCTACAGGCTGAGGAGAATGAGAAACTGCTACGCCTGGAAGCTGAGGAGAAGGAGAGGCAGCATGCAAACAAGATGCTAGCTTTTCACCAGAGTCATGGAGGTAATGAGGAAGGGAGTAAATGGACCCTAGAAGCACAAAAGGTCAGTAAAATTCTTCCGCAGTTTACAGAGGGGCATAATTTTGATAGTTTCATTCAGATGTTTGAGAGGGTATGTAAACAGCATGATGTTGACCTAAGGCGCTGGGTATGGTTCCTGGTCCCCTTACTCCATGGTAAAGCTGTAACTGTGCTGTCTAAATTATCTGATCGTAAATTTTTTGATTATACTGCTGTTAAGAATTTGTTTGTTTGAATTTTTTTTAAGCTAACACCTGAAGCTTATAGGAAAAAGTTTTGTGAGCATAGAAGCAAGGCACACGAAAGTGTGTGTGAATATGTTGCTGAACTGAGCACTTGTTTTCATAGGTGGGTGAGTGGATGTCAAGTCATCACTTTTGAAGGGCTGGGAGACCTTTTGGTGAGGAAACAAGCTGTTAGCACTTTGCCTGAGGACACGAGGATCTGGTTAGCTGATAGACAATATGCTACTTCAGATGACTTGGGGAAGAAGGGAGACCCATACATAACAAGCAGGGCATCCCTGCACAGGAAAGGGACCCCAAGTACTGCTCATGCCCCAACAGAATCTGCCAGTAGCAGGGGAAGCCACTAGTCTAGGTATACATCCAGGACCTAGGGTTAAATGTTATGAATGCAACCAGTGGGGCCATGTGGCATACAGATGTCTATTGAGGCAAGGTGGGGAACAAAAGGTGAGGGAGCCAGTAAGAGAGAAGGACAAAATGCCAATAGTAGGTTGTCTTGAGACAACAAGGGTACCAAACTACCACCAGATGTTATATCCTATCATAGTGAATGGCAAAGAGGCCATTACTAAGAGAGAGAGGGCCTCTGACATAACCATTGTGAAGCCTGCAATGGTTACAGAGGAGCACTACCTGACTGGGCAGTCTACACCAGTCAGAGCTTTAGGAGGGAACCCATTCAAAATACCCTTGGCTAGGGTTCATCTTGACTGGGATGGTGGAAAAGGAAGCAAGCAAGTAGGTGTGTTTGAAGATATCCCTGCAGATGTCCTGATAAAGAATGATTTTGATAATGCAGTACCATGTACTCATACAGTTACACACAGTCAGGCTTGGAGACAAGCATGCGAGTCTGCTAGCCTAGAGGGGACCCAGTCAGGCCACATACTTGCAGCCATGACTGGTGAGGTGGCTACTTCAGGGAGGGAGCAGTGAGACTGAAGGTGAGCCATAGCTGCTTGTCGGTACTGATGCTCCCTTGGACAGTGACTGCAAAGGTAGAGGTGAGTAGCAGTATCCAGGCTGACAGTGAGGCTCGGCTCTCAGAGGATGCCAGACTTCCTGTGGAAGGGGACCTTGAAGGATTACAAAGAGACAGTTGAGACAGGCTCAGCTCTCAGACCCTATATTACAAGGCCTGAGGCAGGTAGCTAGGGAGGCACCTGATTCTAAAGGGAAGGGGGAATCTGTATACTGGGACAAAGGGTTACTGTATAGACAGTGGATCCCTGAGGGAGGGCTAGAAGGTGAGAGGATACCACAGTTGGTAGTGTCTAGAGCCTTCCATCTGGTGCTTCAAGCCATGGCCCATGATATTCCCTTTGCAAGTCATATGGGCATAAAATGTACAAATATATATATTATGCAGAACTTCTATTGGCCTGTAATTTCCAGAGATGAAACAGGGTACTGCAGGACCTGTGAGCAGTGCCAAACATTAGGCAAGGCAGGAGTCAAGGTGAAAGCTCCTTTGATGCCTTTGCCTGTAATTAAAGAGCCATTTCAGAGGGTAGCTATGGATATTGTGGGGCCTCTGAGTACCCCAAGTTCCACAGGAAAAAAGTATATCCTAGTGGTAGTAGATTATGCTACAAGATACCCTGAGGCAGTGGCTTTGTCCTCAATTGAGGCAGAAAAGGTGGCAAATGCTTTGTTAGAGATTTTCAGCAGGGTAGGTTTCCCAAAAGAAATACTGACTGATGGAGGTGCCAATTTCATGTCAGACCTGCTGGCTTGTCTGTGGAAGCACTGTGGGATGAAGCACCTGAAGACCACCCTCTTACCATCCCCAGACTAATGGTCTTGTTGAGAGGTTAAACTCTACAATCAAGTCCATGCTGCAGCATTTGCAGACCAGTTTAAAAGGGAGTGGGATACATATTTGCCCCATCTGTTGTTTACAGAGAAGTTCCCAGGAATTCACAGGTTTTTCACCCTTTGAGTTGTTGTATGGGCATAGGGTGAGGGGACCTCTAGATTTAATTTGAGTTGAGTGGGAAGGTGAGTGTGAATCTCACAAGGAGTCTTTTGTGGCATATGTCTAAACCTCAGGACAAGGCTCAGGGAACTCATGGGCTTGGCCCAGAAGAACCTGGCAAAAGCCCACCAACAGAAAAAGGTCTGGTATGACAGGAATGCTCAAGCTAGAGAGTATGCTACAGGGCAGCAGGTAATGGTTTTCATTCCTGTCAGACACAACAAGCTGCAAGCAGCTTGGGAGGGACCCTACAAGGTGGTACGAAAGGTAACTGATGTTAACTACCTGATAGAACTGCTAGGCAGGGGAAGAAATTGTACTATGTTATCATGATGAAACCTTACCATGATAGGGAGGCCCTTGTGCTGAGTATTTGTAGTGGATTGCAGGAGGAGTCTTAGGGACATCTGGTGACTGATGTCCTCAGTGAGGCTCGGACTGACACCTCAGTGGAAGGGGTAGCAATGTCCTAGCAGCTATCTCCTACCCAAGTTCGAGAAATCCGATCAGTGTTACAGGAGTTTGGGGACATGTTCACTCGGAACCCAGGGTACACCCACCTGGTGCAGCACTAGGTGGATACAGGAGAGAGTTAGACAGATTTGGTGGGAGGATATAAAGGAGATGTTGGAACTAATGGCAATTCAAGAGTCCAACAGTCCCTGGGCTTCCCCAGTGGTGCTGGTGCCAAAGAAGGATGGCAGCACCAGGTTCTATGCCAACTACAGAAAATTAAATAGTCACACAGAGTCAGATGCTTACCCCATGCCTAGGTCGGATGAAGCCCTAGAGCAGCTTGGTGGGACTAAGTATCTTACCACCACTGATCTTACCAAGGGTTACTGGCAGGTGCCCTTGACTCACAGTGTTAGAGAGAGGTCAGCCTTTGTGACTCTTTTTGGCTTGTATGAGTTCACAAAGATGACTTTTTGGATGAAAAATGCCCCAGCAACTTTCCAGAGCATGGTAGATCATATCCCAGCAGGAGGGTTTGCCCTTGCTTACCTAGATGATATTGCCATCTATAGCCATTCCTGGCAAGAGCACCTTCAGCATGTCAGGGGGGTGCTGGACAGACTACAGAGGGCAAGGTTGACCATTAAGCCGAGCAAATGTCAGGTGGGCATGGTAGAGATCTCTTCCCTGGGACAGAGTGGGGAGTGGTAAGATCAGGCCAGAACCTACCAAAGTGGAAGCCATTCAGGCATGGCCTGCACCTGTTACAAAAAAGCAGGTGAGGGCATTCTTATGGACAGCAGGGTACTACAGAAAGTTCGTCCCCAGTTATAGTACAATAGCTACTCCCCTCACAGACCTGACAAGGAAGAACAGTCCAGATAAGGTAGTGTGAATCACAGCATGTGAGCAGGCATTCCAGAAACTTACAGAAGCTTTGGGTGGACCTCATGTGTTAGCCAGTCCAGATTACAGCAAATAGTTTGTTGGGCAGGTGGATGCTTCAAACCATGGCATGGGAGTTGTACTTAGCCAGATTTCTTCAAAGGGAGAAAAGCACCCAGTGGTTTATCTCAGTTGTAGGCTCCAACCCAGGGAAGAATGCTGTGCAGCTGCAGAAAAGGAATGTCTAGCCACAGTGTGGGCACTGCAGAAACTTCATCCTTATATGTATGGAAGGAAATTCACTGTAGTTACAGATCACAATCCCCTAACATGGTTACACCAAGCCAGCCAGCAAAATGCTAAGTTGCTAAGATGGAGCCTAGGGTTGCAAGCATATGATATGTCAGTGCAGCACCACAGTGGGATAAGCAATACCAATGTAGATGGGCTCTCAAGACAGGGAATGGGGTAAGGTATACTCAGATAGACGTAACCCTCTCAAGCAACGTTTCTCAAGGGTCACTTGAAAAACTAGCTTGAGTTTTCAGGGAGGGGAGAAATGTGAAAAACTGAAGGCTACCAGCCTAGCCAGCTAGAATCATGTAAATAATTCTGTGTGATTTGTAAATACTAATATAATCCACAGTTGGTTTTACACATGTAAAAGAGAACTATATGTTATGATTAAACTATATGTTGTACTGGTCTTCAAAAATGTAACCAAAGTGCAGTCTGCTGGAAGAAAGCTGATAAGTCAGGCACTGTATGACTGTTTGATCTCAAACTTGGAGACGTGATGTCTGGATCAGCAAATTCTTTCTATTGTTTTGAGACCCGAGTTTATTGCTAGATTTTACATATATAATGTCTTTTATTGCTGTGGCTTCTTGCAGGTGCACATTACAAAAAGAAATGTGAATTTGGAGTTTCTGTTAGCCTGGGAAGCTAAATCAGAACTGTTAGGAATGATGTAATCTAAAATTAGTCAGCAGTGATGTATTATCAATTTAAGACTTTCTCAGAGAGAGAGAGAGAGAGAGAATCAGAGCATTTTGCATTTGTCTTCAGAAGTGACACCATCACCAGCACTCTGCCTTTGCTCTGTATGTATGCAAGTTATTTAGAACATAATTTCTCTTAGAAATAGATAGGAAATAGTAAGTTTAGTCTAGCTGTTTTCTATATTTATGTCAGACTAGTCTACAGTATTATTTTAAGCATTTTCCTGTGTATGAACTCTTGACTAGCACTGTGCTGAGCTGAAGTGAGAAGATTTGTCTTGTGATTTTATTTATTATTAAATATTTTTAAACCTTTCAACTATGGCCGTTTTGTGTAGAGATAATTTAAGCTCTAGAGTACACTGCATGTATATAGTGATACTGTCCAAGCCACTCCAATAAGCCTTGCTGTTCGTCATACTTACTAATTGGATAATAATAATATTGCACAGTAATATTGGACACCCTTTGGTAAGAGCCTTATTAGCAGCTGATATAAGTGGTTGGTGGCAGTGATTTCTACAGTACAGCCCGGGCAGAGAAGGGGGCATAGCTTGAGAACCTGTGCCAGCCTTCCCCAGGAGTGTCTGTGTGTTTGTATACAACTCATATCTGAAAGTGTGCATGTGTGTGTCAGCTACTTGGGCAGGGACACAAAGCACTGGTTGGAGAGAGAGGGTGCTGGAGGTTTTAACTTGATAACTAGGCTGAGACCTGTACCCTATAGCTATGCTAGTGTCGAGTCTTAGTGGGGATCTGGAGAGAAAGGGAGAAACCAGCCGTGGACTGGCTGTGATCTCTGTGTGCTCTTGAGGGAAACTGTACTTTACTGTGGGTGTACGTGATATCCTCCCAATGTGCATGCCCATCACTTGTGTTAGTGGTGAAGATTGAGGCTCCTTGAATAATGGGCCAGTGCACAGGTGTCACAGATGGTACCGCAAATAACAGCATCACTCTCCTACCACTGAGAAAGATTCATGACCTTTAATGGATATTTTATACGTTTATATGTGATATCAATAATAACATTTTTAAATTATCTCATTATTTTTTTAAACATACTCTACATATGACGCTATTCACCTTCCTGTCAAAAGGCTTGCTTGTAAATCTATCCATAATATATTTTTGCCATTACTCAGCTGAACTGAGGGAAAGAGTAGCAATGCAAGTCTAGCATATGAACTCTGATGTCTGATCACATCAAAGTCTCCTTGCTGTCTTTTCATTTCTTATACCTCTTTCTTTAGTCTGTATCTAAAATTCTTCTAAACAAACATCTGCATTTTTTTATGTTAGTAAGAATACGAAAGGATCCCCTACATAGTAAGTGTCTGAACACAATATGATATAGCAGAGGCATGAAGAATATCTTTAGTATGGCAATTCTGCCTGCTAATGACAGTTACAGCTTCTTCCATGTATTTGCTAATATAAACAGATTTTCCCACACAGGATTAATTTTGAATTGTAACATTCCAGTTTGGCAAGAGATGCATCTTAAACCCTAAACATGGATGGAAATGTACATTGTGCACAGAAAAAAAAAAGTCAGCTATTTTTTTCAGAAAAGCTTTGCCTATAAATTTACTAGAAAGGCTATACTGTGCTAAGGCAGAAGTAAAAGACCTGAAGACCTGAGGGGGGGCAAAGGTTTGCATTTTTTGTACATTTGTAGATCATTTTCTGGGTTTCTTAATTATAATCAGTCATCTTTGAATAACATAATCTTAGCTTCTATATCTTCACTTCAAAACATTAACCCCTATCCTATTTCCTCAGTGTTCTTATTAGTAGCCAAACTGCTAAAACAATAGAAAAATACTCGTGTCTCAAACATATTGCCATTCGTTACACAACAGCTGAAGGTTTATTGCATGGTGCTAGTACTGACTTTTCAGAACTTATCCAGTTTGCATACCTTGTCTAGTACATTCCATAAGTATGTCCAACATAAGAAAACAACTGCTTTCCTGTAGCCTAAAAAAAATAAGACAGAGTGGATCAGTATTTGCCAGTTGGACTTTCAAAGTTATTAACATTCTGAACAGGTCAGCATTGCTTTTCATGCTGCAAATCATGTCTTCTCAAGGGAAATAAGTAAAGGTATTATAGGTTTATAGATTAGTACTAAGCTAACTTCCCTTGCAAGCCATTTTAAGCCTAGCCAATTATCCCTTGTGAGACTCAAACCCTGCATCTTCTGTTTGTAAGGCAAACACCTTAACCATTAGGCCACCCTACTTTTACTCTGTTACCCAGCCCTGTAGCATATATTTATCTATCTATACTCAACAATTGTATAGCAGTCCCTACATTAGTGTCATGTTTTCTATTCCCGGGAAAACCAAAAAGAATGAAACAGCAATATACTCTTCTGTTATCTCACCATATACTCCAGCCAGACTTGTGCTTAACAGTTTTTAGAAGAAATGTTTGTGTTCTTATGCTATTAGAGCCCAGTGCTTTCCCCGTTGATGGTAACCTTTATGAGATTTATTATATCTGTAGTTTTTGTTACTTTTTCTTTTCTCTCTCTCTGTCTACCATGTTTGGGGTTATATCTGTACCATTCAAGAATTTTTCAGCCATACATGTCCAATACCATATATGTGTTTTTTTTCCTCTGAGTGCAAGTCTTAATAGAAGACTCAAATTCTTGTGAACCTAGCTCTTGTCCCTAGCCATTTACCACTCCCAAGTTTAACAGATGCAATTGCATGTCTTTCTTTTCTTGCATATCCGTACTAGAAATTATCCCACCTAATTTCTTTGCTTCAAGTTTCTTGTGGATGCTCATTCTCTGTACTGATTTTTTTGGTTTTAGTTTAAGAAACACTCAAGAAGAGAGAGCTACTTGGTACACTTTAGCAAGTCTTTTGACACTGTGTCCATAAGCTTTGCATCACTGCTGCCTTCTTTAACTTGAGACTTCTTTTATTATTGACACCTGCTATACATGACCATCAGCTTATTTCAGAGCTTCTCCTCACCAGAGCAGTGTCATATTGATGAAGAGATTTTTTTTCCCTTGGAGATTTAATTCCTGCTTCTATATACACTCATGAGGTCCAACTGGATCGCATACATGTGCTTATGCATATTTTCCACACATCCATGTGTAACTCAGCCAAAACCCAGCCTTTCTTAGATAAGGTTTTTAGCACATCCCTAGTATTAACCAAGGATCAACCAGTGGGGTTACCTTGGTGTACAAGCCCTCTCCCAAGGAATGGCTTGCCCATTTTCTTTGCCTACACCATCAGGTGCCCAAGCTGTTAGTCAAACTTGGGTCTTCTATGACATAGTCATCCTTCAACATCAGAGCTGCAGAAAACTCTCTCTTGTTTTTAGATTGCTCTCTAGTTGCTCAAAGTTTTTTTTTCAAATATTCCTTTACACATCTCAATACCAATCTAAAAGTGACAGTGCCCCTAATAGGTTCATAGGTTGGTACTAGGCTGTCGGCCCTAGGGCCTATACAAGCCTATTCATAACAATTCCCTGGCTATTTCTTCCCACAGTATTTACTTCCCTAATGGATTACCTCTATCAAAATCTCAAAATTATAATTTTTTTTCACTTAAAGATATCAAAGGATCTCTTCCTCATGTCTGATTTATTTATTGTGTTACAGGACAGGTAATTTGCAGAAGAACCACTTTTTGGTCTGACTCCACACATGATCCTTTAAATATGTTTTTCATGCTAGTAAGCAGTTATTTGTTCATAGGAATAGGTCTAAACAGCTATTAATATTGACTAAAAGTTATAAAAGTGTACCTTTCTTTCACAAACAGTGTTTTTCTCTATATGTCTTTTAGTCTAAGTTCATTTGCAAACTTCTTAATACTTTCTTCATGTAAAACTGGGCCTCAGAATTTGAATGCATTCTGTCTAACCACTAATGTATTAGTGTATAATAATCTCCTTATGTTATTATATATATATATATATATATATATATATATATATATATATATATCTATGTAAAATTCCCTTTTAACACAGGTAATGATTTGAGAAAAGCTGAGCATGGACTTTCTTGATTTGGACCATACAGAGATCCAAGTGCCCTCTGATCATATGATCTTATGTAAAACTGAAGAAACATCTCTTTTTGAAGATGAAGGTATACTTTTACTAATCTGACATTTCCATAGGTTTGAAATATACCTAGCATGTTTACAAACAAGTTTTTATTTTTGTTACATCACAATATTTGCTTTTAAGTGTCCCTTACAAGCCTAACCATTATTGCCCAGATTTTACCTGATTTTCAGTCTCTAAAGGCGAGAGGATGGCTTAGGTTTATGACTGAGTATTTTACAGACTGCACCTGTCCATAAGGGATATGGATACCATCCCCGGTGTCAGTTTAAGATTCCCTATCAATTGATCCAAACTACATTTGAACAGGCTCAGGTAAGAGCTCTGTTTTACATGAATAGGAAAGTCTCTTCTAGAAAAAGGGTAATTTTTGAGGCACAAAACTGTCGCGCCAGCATGCTTTGTTCATGACACAGACCAGATATAGATCCTTACATTAGGTAACTCGTATGCAATTTGTACTGAGAATGCGTAATAGTTCCATCTGGACTGTATTTATGAGTTTCTTGTAGGTCAGGCATGCATCACCCTTAAACAGTTGGTAGGAGACACAGTAAAGGGAAAGGGCTTTTTTGTCTATCAACACAAAATGCTGTTTAAACCCTATTTTTTTTGTAAGGAACCTCTGAGGTCGCCAGCTGTTTCAGCTGCTTGGTCAAGTACATGCAAAAAGGTGCATTGTACTCAATTACTGGTCTGATGATGGCCAAGTACAGTGGGACTATAACTCTCTTGGATCTGGACACCATGCCTTTACTTATAAGTTCTGCCACATGGAAGCACTTCCTCACCACTGTGGACACAACAGTCAAAGTTCAGGCTATCTATCTTTGTATCTGGATCTTGCACCTCTGAGTACACACTTACGGATGTGCTAAAATGTTGTAATTTGTAGAGGTACTTGACATCCCAAAGGGTATCATTATGCATTGTTTTGTATTTAGTGTTAGGCTATGGCTCTGGCATGAATTATTTCTCAGAGTCAGACTCTTCTGAAGGATATCTACATCATGGGAGGATTCAATGACTGCCCCCAACTTGCAGTCATCAGCAAACCTAGTCAGCAAAAGGACTTCAGCATTGGCCTTGACTTCAGAGAAGTATATTTCGAACAGGAGTGGTCCAAGCACGGAGTCCTGTGGCACACCATTAATAACTGGCCTCTTGCTGGCTCTGGATTCACCCACTTTAACAACATGTGTTCTGTCCAAGAGCCATTTGGCTGTTCAACTGGTAAAGTATGGATTTATGCCTAGTTTTGTGAGTTTATCTCTAATACCAGAGTGGAGAATTGTGTCAAATGCCATAGCCAGGTCAAGGTAGGCAGTATGCAGTGTTTTACTTTCATGGACCTACTGATATTCTCAAAGAAATCCACCAGACTGAGCAGGTATGACATGGCTTTGACAAGCCAAATAGGGTTGGGTCCAGTATTTGGAGGTTTCCTGTGTTATCAGGTCCATGATTATTTTTTCCATGGCCTTGTACATAAGACTAGTCAAACTTATGGGCCTGTCATTTGCCAAGTCTGTTGATAGTGCCCCTTCAAACAGAGGGCTGATTGTTGCAGTCCTCCACTCCACAGGGACAAAGCCAGTCTGGAGGCTAAGTTTAAATAGAGATCCTAGTGAGCCTGACAGGTCCTATTCTCAAGCTATTTAAGAGGCATCCTAGGACATCGTTGGAAACCACAAAAACCTGTTCTTTGGTGATAACTGGTAGAGGAATGGTGGATGGTATTTCTTGGGAGGGGGTAACTTGTGGTGATGGGGAGTTGACATTTGTGCTGAATTTATCGGCCATCAGATTTACTATATCTTCTGGCTGAGTATAGGTGATGCTGTCACAAATTTGGCACATTGTTCAGTGTTGCCTTTAAGACTGCAGACATAACTAATCAATGTCTTGAGGTTATCCTTAGCTCTCGAGGCTATTTTTTCCTCAAAATGTTTTTTTGAAAACTTAGCTAGTTCACTGCATTTGCATGTTTAAACTAATTAGCGAGTTTTTGCTCTGTTGTGCACATTCTCTCTTACTTTCTAGACAGGATTTTTCTTTCTTTTGTTGTACAGTCTATTCATATCAGGATAACTGTTGTTAGAGTGGGTGAATCCAGTGCCAACAAGAGCCAATTATTAATGGTGTGCTACAGGGCTGAGTGCTGGGACCTCTCCTGTTCGAAATATACTTCTCTTAAGTCAAGGCTAATGTAGAAGGCCTTTGGCTGACTAAGTTTGTTGATGACTGCAAGTTGGGGGCAATCACTGAATCCCTCAGTGATGTAAATATCCTTTAGAAGGGTCTGACTCAAACAAATGATTGATGCCAGAGCTATGGCCTAAAACACCCACCAGGGTGGCTTATTTTGTGTTTTTTCCTAGGCTTCTTTTGATCTGGTACTCCCATTTCTATGCAGTTGATTTTATGGTCATACAAGGCTTTGTATATGACTCTGTATAGGCTTGTGTTTTCTGGGTTTGGAGAGCTTGGAAACTAGTATGCCATAACTTAATTGGAAGTAGTTTGCTTTGGAAAAGTTCTTAAAGATTTTGGGTTTAGGTGGGAGTTCTAGTTTGATATTTATTTCAAGAGAGACTGCTTTGTTATTGGATCTAACCAGTAAGGACATCACACTCAGGGGTGTGTGTGTGTGTGTGGGGGGGGGGGGGCAGTGCTCTCCCATATTTGCGAGTACCAGGTCTAGGATATTTTTACTCCTAGAGGGAGTGCAGATTAGCTGCTCCAGGGCATTTACATTGACAAAGTCTAGAGAGCTTTAAGCCTGCATGTTAGTGGTCTCATACACTTCACAGTTAATGGAGGGGTAGTTGAAATCACCCATGAGCATGGCATTGGGCTGAATGTTAAGAGATTCTAGTAAATTCAAGTATGATATATGGGTTTCCTGGTTCATGTTGGGGACCTGTAGCTAAGCAAGGATATGGTAATCAATTTTTCCTATGGCTTGTTGGACATGGAGTAGCTCAAATGTTATATTGTTTGACAAGTCTTGAGGTGTACCTGTCCTTTATGTTAATGAATACACCTCCACCTTTTGCCTTTTCATGTGCAGTGGGTAATCGGTAGGTGTAAAAGTTATTATAGCCATACACTGCTGGAATATGTTCTGTGGCTATGAACCTTGCTTCCGTAATTGCAAAGATGTCAGCATTCGCCAGGGTGAGGACTGCTTCCAGGGAGTGCTGTTTCTTGTTGAGATTCCTGGTATTGATATTGGTATCCTGAGGAGATTTTGCTATGCTGGAAGGTTTGTCTGTTTGCCAATGCCTAAAAAAGGCACTATGGGGGGGGGGGGGTGACATTTTGTACAACATCAGAAAGCCTAGTGGTGAAAGGTGGAGTCCATTTCTAATAAAGCAGTGTGGCCTGTCTGTTATGTTCTTCCAGGCTAACAAATATTTGATTTCTTTGGAATGACACCAGTAACTAAGACAATTATTAAAGTCAGTCATTTTCTGTTGGTGTTACGGTATCATCCAAGGTGAATTTCACGCCCATATTAAACATTAATGACACTTAAAACAGCCAACTAAAATCAATATAGATAAGCAAACTTCAAATATAGTTTACAATTTTTATTTATAGACTGAAAGCCACTATATGCTGCCAGTGATAAACCCAATGCACTCTAAATGGCACTGGCAGTGGTGTTGACCAAAGTTATCCACTGCTGTAAACAAGTCATCACCAACAGAGCCACACCTGACCACAAAACAAGGTCACATCTAAACATAGTTATATATAGACCACTTACTTTTACTGGAAGGTTATTGCTTTGTTTTTTTTTTTCTTCAAATTTTTGTCCTTAGTGTCCAGTTGTTTATGAATCCTATATACTTGCATTTTCTCATCCATTTGAATATGCTGATCTTCATTTCCATCTGCTATAAGTTTTTCCATTTCTCCCTTATCACTGACTGGCAAACCTTCAAATATATTTGCTGTTTGAATATTTGATTAAAGCAGTTTCCTTGCCTTGATTGTTCTGGTGATTCTAACTTCTTGACCTGGCTATTTACTGTCATTCTCAGCACTTCGGTCTGTTGAGACTCAGTTAATGAGGAACAGGACACAGTAGCACACTTTGCAGACATTGGCTTTTCTCTTGCCACCTCTTCTATCTTAATATCATTGCTTATCTTACTTGATTTCATTAGATACCAGATTTTTGATGAGCTTTCTCCATATGAAAGCCATGGCTACCTCTGCAGGGGCAAACAATCTAAACTTCTCTCCCTATTTGATATGGAGTTTGAGGAATCCATATGGAGAACTGCATAGGGCATGCAATACCATAGTTATAACTCTGCTGCTGTCATGATAAGTTGTGTGGCTGCATTATGAATGAAGCAGAGTTTAGGGAATTCTATGTAGACTGGCATCCTTTTTGAGAGTATTTGTAACAAATCTTTGCCAAGTCATCCTGTGCCCCTCTATCATGAATGGGCTTCCTTCATGTACTGTGCAACAGTTCTTTATCTCTGAAGTTATGACGTCTGGAAGCTCTGTTCTAAAATGGTCCAAGAGCATCTTGCACATAGTTTAACTTAAGTGGATAAACTACATTACTTCGAGGACCTTTGGCAAATGCAAATGAAACTTTTCTTAAATCTGTTTCATTGACTTTCTCTTTCAGCCTTATTTAGGATGGATTACATTATCTTTGTCTGTTTTGAAGATCTTCTGCCTTGATATTTTGTGCCTAGATGTCTGCATGATGCTGCTATCCCTTTGTAATACAAACTTAAATTTAACAGTTCTGTTTCACTGCTTCATTGTCTATGCATTTGCTTTTTATTTCTAAAATATGTTTTAAGTTTTTTGTTTCTACCATTTTTTCATTAATTTCTGCTGAATTATGAAGCATCTGCTTGATAAACTATCAGCTGGTCTGGCCTTCTACCTGAGCTGTTACCACATTGTAACTCTGAAAATTTTAGAAATCATAGAATTTGACAAAAATGTCACATTTTCATATCAAGTCATTAAAGTAATTTTTGTTTGAAATTTACTTTTAAAACATTTAATCAAGTCAAACATTGCTAGAAGAAGAGAACATGATATTTGAAATGGTCTTGTGGTCTACCCAGTGGTCATTGTGGGATGCTAAATGCAACACCCCTTGGTATAACAAAATATTAATCAACTACATAGAGTAATGAAATATTCCTTTTAATGAAGTCTTCACATAGTCTTGCCTTCTAATGGGATTTCTGCAGGAAATAACACTGTATAATAGGTCTGAACTTAACTGAATGAGTTACCATCTCATTAAGATCCTTCACAAATCTTTCCCTACAAGAGAGCAAGAGAGAGAGATAGCAAGCCTTCTTAAACAGCAATCAAAACCTATCAACATTTTTTGAGGTTTTCTTTCCTTTACTTCAAGAACATCAGAATAAAACAAATATCACACCTTAAATACTCAGAATGAGTGACATCATCATCCAGTTATACAATTTAAAAAAATGATTAATCACATGAATACAAAGCTAGATACAGAAACCTAAGAAATAGGGAGCATGGTTATAAAAATTATTTGTATATTTCATTAAATACATTTATACTTTAGTAGACTCTTAATAGAAATAGTCTCATTTAATCTAGAACATCAGCATGTAAAAGAATCTGCCATTGAAGTTCTAACATTTCTAAAAAATTATTAAACTGTTCAATGAAACAACTTGTATTAACCTGTTGTAAAACTAAATAATAAAACTTGTGAAGAGACTCACAATTCACACTATGCTTTGCTAAATCTTTTTTTTTTTTTTTTATAACAATGCTCCGTATTTCTCAGGTTTCTGTATCTAGCTTTGTATTCATGTGTTTAATCAATTTTGGTAAATTGTATAACTGGATGATGATGTCACTCATTCTGAGTATTTAAGGTGTGATATTCATTTAAGTTTGTATTCTGATTAAGTTCTAAAAGCAAAGGAAAAAAGCGCTAAACTGACTCCAGGTGGTTTTGCATGGTTTTGTTTTTCCATTAGTTTTTCCGTTTCTCAGTTTTTGTGGACTTTGTGGGGTTTGTTTGCTTGCAGAGGCTCATTTTCTGCTATCAGAATGTCATATTAATTAGGGTGCTTGTTGAGATCAACGATCATAATTGATGGGAGACTCTGAGAATGTTGAAAAGCTGCGGAATGGAAAGGAGCTCATGTCTGTCAACATAATAGGCAGAATTTTCCAGAAAACCACCATGTATTCAATTACATGTTTATTTTCTAGAAAACACAACCTAACAGAAAACAGCCATGTGTACAATTACAGAATACTGCACGTTTCATGAATCATTCCAGTGCCTCCCATTCAGCCATTGGGAATACACTTCTGTCTCTTCTCAGCCCCCTATATAGCAGTGATTAGAACTGTGGTGAAACAGCCAGACATACTGTGTGTTCAACATGTGGCTGAGTTGTTGGTGTATGTACCTGCATCTTCTGCTACAGTCAGGTACTCTGGTGTGCGGCACAGTGTGTCAAAGTAGACAGACAAACAAAAGCTGCTGTTTTCTTAGGGGTATACCTTCCTCAACCTCCACTTGTATTTTATAAATTAGAGTACCCACTGCAATCACAGATGAAGATGGCTGAGTCAATCTATCAATTTCATAGATGTAACTGAGTGGAGAGAGAGATGGCATTTTCAGACATTGATCATATGCACAGAGCAATTGTAACGTGCAGTGTGTTGAGCCTCACCTTCTCTAAGGGAATCATTATGCACAATCACATTATCTGCAAACTCCATAATAAATTAATTTTTAAGTCAAAAGTAAACCGGAAATATATGTGCTTCTTGTTATGTGTGCATACCTAAACCAACATATTTATTTTTCTGAAATTTTTAGTGTGTATCAATTTAATTTTTGAACTGTCATATTCCTGGCAACTGTAATCCATGACGTTTTCACTATGGATCACAAATCATTGTTGGCATAATGTACATAATTTACTTACTTCAATTGCTGCAATATTTTAGCTGCCTGTAGAGATGCTTATTCATTGCAGGTTTTCGGGTGTCTGGTAAAGTAGCAGAAATTGCTAGTCTTCTGAATTTAAGGAAATTTGGGACCAAGATCACAAAATGCTCATTTTTTCACATAAATCATTCAGACAGTATTTTTATTACTGGTTCATTCATAACATCACAAAGGATTATCAGATAAACTAACTTTTTTTTCAACTACATCTTTGTTCTATATGTATTAATACAGTCTGATGACTTTTAACAGAATTTCAATTCTTCCAGTTTAATTACTGTAGAAAAGTAAACAAAACTTCTTTGCAGTCTGTTTTTGAACATGGCATGCACTTATTGTATCTGCCTTAAAGCACTGCTAGAGAAAAATGACTTTTAAAGAATCTTCACAGTCAGCGCATATGATCCATTATGGTAATTTATCAAGTGAATACTTGATGATTTCATATTATGTCCTTATATTTTATAATCACGCTGTTATAGCATCAACATGGTAATATGAATTAATCTTCATTGCATGCAAATTATTATGCCTAAGGACATAAACGTGGCTAAATCTCTGACCCCTGTGGTCTGAATTATTTCACTGACATCTACTAAATCATTTAATCATGGTCCCCTTGCTAATCCTTAGTAAGCACGTTCGGCTTCCTCATTACATTTCAGATATTTATCATAATGTAAACCTGTCACTTGGATATTAATGATTTTTTCTAATACTTTGCATTTCTGCCTTGTATATGCTGAGCTTTAAAGTTTAATAAGCAGTTTAGCAAAATAATCTTTCCATTTTAATACGCTTACAAATCCAGTTAAGTTATTAAAATTATGCACAATAAAGTGATAAATAAAAATCTTTAAGATCTTATTTAAATTCCTTATCCTTGATCAAGATCACTTTAACCTTAAATGATATCCTTAGTAGCCGTTTCAAAGTTTGCATAATTCACACCAGACAACAATCACAAATGGCCATATTTAAGGTCTCCATAATGTTTTGCTTTTGTTATCAATGAAGCCTTTCGTACTTCTGGTGCAATAAATGCATTATCCTTTACATATCCTGTTTCTTTGCTCTGCCTATTGTCAAAATATTATATTTACCCATTTGTCATTCAAAGCGCAGGGAAGCCATCTGAAACTGAGTCACTTTCTTTCAGGTCATTTAAGAGCATTATGTTGGATTAATGTGTTTGTTTGTGGGTGCTTAAGAAATCTTTGCACTCTGGCATCTCCTTAACTGAGAACAACATGATTTGCTTCTCTAGCCACATGGTCTTGAACAAAGTGTAGACAGGATGATATTTAATGATAGTCTTACTGGTTCATTTCCTTCTGATGTTTCTTGGGTCTTTCTGTAGCTTATATTTCATAGCTTATTGTTTTAGACTGGCATAAACTGAAATGGAAATTACAGGTACTGGCCAGATACCACATTTCAGTGAAATAAATTGCTCACAAACATACACACATCTCTGAAACTAGCTGCATTTCGTTGTTCACATTTGATTACATTAAATCAAACAAAAAATAAATATGAGGTAATATTTGAAAAGTCACTTGCAGGAGAAATGGTAAATGATTTCCTTCAAAAATTTAATCAGGCTGATATTTTTTTTTTCCTCTGGTAAATGAGATTACTATCATACATACATTCCCCAGTCTATATGGCACCAAACACTTTATCGATTTATTATTCTCATCTACATAAAATGTATATATGCTCATTCCACTATGGTGCGTCTGATAGTTTATGAATGCTAGTGTACTCAAATACAACAGAACAGTTAGACCACAAACTCCAAAGTGTGTTAGTGTCAAACAACCCTTGCCAAATGAAATATTTGCCTCGTTTTCCATCTTAATCATTTGCTCTAGCCATCTTTTTACCTATAATGCCCACTCCAGTGCCTGCTCATCTCCTTCTGATGGTATGGCCATGATCTATATCTACCCTATTTTCGCTTTGCCCTCCTTCATGCATATTCCCTCTAGAGATTTGAGTCCATGTCAGTTTTTCTTCATATAACTCAAGGGCTTTACTCAGCATGACTCATATATTGTATCTAATATATACGCTCTTCTGCTTCTTGCCAAACTTCTCCCATCCAGACTTCGTCTATAATCGATCTTACTATTTAATGTAGCATATCCATAGTCTTTCCATCCAATAATGTCAGCCTACTTTTTATGTATCCCTATCTCACAAACTAGCCCCCTTTCCAATTCATCTATAAACATATTTTACCTAGTGATATTACACTCCACTCTGCTACATCCATACCTATAGTTTATTAAGTAAATATAAGGCTAGCTATCCTTGCAGGCCATTTTAAGCCTAACCAGTTTCCCTTTTTGTCTTTGAATTAACATTTCCCATTTGGTTATAGACTGGTCTTATCCATATCATGGTTGATAATTATATATTACCCTTAATGACAATAAATGGGATCATACCACAGATAATTTGAGGAGACCCTTGCATGGAATAAAACACTTAAGGGGTGCACTGCCCTTTAGTGGTACACTTGGCAGTCCTGGGATGAATTTTCTGCTTCCCATCCATAGATCTAAGTTGCACTTGAATATGGGCAGGATGAACTTAATTTTATGTGGTTGGGAAGTCTCTTCCACTGCAATGGTATCCACTGTGAGAAGCACCTGTCCCTACAAAACATTCTGCTGATGTTACAGAAAAGTTTCTGATCCTTAGACCAAATATTTCTGATGTAATTTAACTTGCTGACGTGCAGTACATCCATCAGTAATGGGTCAGAGGATGCTTTATAAACCAGACACAGGTCAACTCTTAACACTCAGTAGTATATCAAGTATAGTGAAAGGGCTTTGAGATGGTCCATGTAGGACATGCTATTTAGCCCTTTTATCCTTTTAGTAAGGTATCTCAGTGGGCATTGCAGCTGTTGCAGGACAGATACATACCAAAGCTGGCATTATATTCAATGACTGGTTAATGAGGGCTGAGTAAAGGAAACACTGACATCCCTAGATGTAGACACAATCCCTTTGTTCATATGCTATGCAATATAGAAGACCCTATAAATGAAAATAGTTCATTGGTTCAGAATCATACAATGTTAACTTTTATCCTCTCTTGTTCTGACTACCCATTCCTCTCTTTCGCCATCTATGGAAAATACCTTCAGTTCTTTCCCAGTGCAGCCTGAAAAACATTTCCAGAATATTTTTTCCAAAGGTCTCTCACTTGCTGGCTTAATCACTAAATATAGATTTAATCAGCATCCTCTCCTCAGTTCTAACAACAATTAATATGATCATTTCATTTCTTCTATGAGAATTTGGCTAGTGTTACATGCATCTTATAAAGTAACCTCATTTCATAATGAAAACCTGGACCTACAGACATTAACTCAGAGCAGAACAGAAAAGAAATGCTTCCTTGCATGTATCCTGATACTACTAACAAAAGCTATTCTCTTCCCAACTCGCCTTTAATTTCAACATATCTTTCTCCATAGTCAGTCTGCACCTACTAATCACCCCTACCCTTCCCTGTTTAACAATTTGAACAATTTGGCATTCATCCCAGTTAAAATTCAGTAGCTTATTTTTTTTTTTTAAAACAAGTTTATTGTTTTAACATATAAGAGAAATATCATAACAATTTTATACAAATAATTAAAAATAGGTATTATTATAATATTCAACAAAACAACTAAAGTATTTACAAAGACATCCACTACAATCAGATCAATTAATTAAACTAAAATACTGTGCTATTGAAATTAGAATTTTTTTAACAAATTTTGTAAATTATCCCATACAATAAAATGTGATGTTTTTCTAGTTGTTCTCATTCTAATTGTGCTTATTTCCATATGACACATTATATTCATAACATTTTTAAATTCATTGAACGAAGGAGGTGTATCTGAAATCCAATTTCTAGTTATTATTTTCCTAGCCACTGCTAGGATAGACCATAACAAGGGAAGCTTAATCTTTTTAACACATTGAGGTACAGGTGTGTTGAATAATATAAGAGACTTAGAAATAATGAAATTATCTGTAAAAAGAGCCTGCAAAAATTCATTAATTGACTTCCAGTCAGTAGCTTATTTTTGACAATAGCCTACATGCCTTCCTTTTCCATTTAAAAAAAAAAACAGCAACATTTTATCAACTCTCACAACATCCTCCAATTCCTACTAATCACAAGATTTACAATGATTTTCATAAATCTTTTAACTCTTACCCCTGTTGTTAGAACAGCTATCCTATATCATTCAGTCAGTTCCACAATTCTTTACTTGATTCACAATACATTTACTATTATCAAATCCTTCTCTTCTAATTCAACCACAACCCTTCTAACCTTACAAGTTACTATCTACATTTATCCTTGTAGTAGCTCAAATACTGCTACTTGAAATATGCCCACTTTCTTCTGCTTTCTGCCTTACACAATGCCTTTACCAGATGATTTAGCAAGATGTATCTTTCCCATAGGTCTAAACAAGTTCAGTAGAATTGAGCTCTACAGCTTATTTTCTGATACCTGGTATTCTACAGCCATCTGTTTTATCAGCTACAGCGAATGAGAATTTATTACAATAATCCACAGTAAAGCTCCTTTGGGTCTGCCCCATTCAGTGACCTTTAACAAATTTTAAGCTTTCTTTTTCTTGGTTTACTGAAAAAGTTGTCTACGAATAGCCTTAATTCTATCTTATAGTTAATGGGAGAATGATTCCTTATTAAACTCGGGTTCAGTCTCTGTACAGTACAAAGACTGTTCTCATTCTAATATATATGTAGCCATTGTTTTACACAGACTGCTGCTTTTACTTTTTTTTTGTTAATCCCACTGAATCTCTTTGGTGCAGTTGGTACTGGTGATCGTGGCATCTTTATTGAGTGGTTAAAGTCTTAGACTGGTCTCCATTCTACGCTGCTAAAGTGATTCACATCTTTCCTTATTGGCAACATTTTCCTGATTAAACTCCTTGGTTACATTTCATTTGAATAGGACCACAGAGCTCAATCTGTCCTTTACTTTTCATGGCATTGAGCCTGATGGATCTGAATAAGAGAAAGGATTAGCATATGACTGTTATGATGCCAACATCCAGTTTTACTGCTCCTTCCATAGGGATAACATATTAAGGGAGTATTTGATAATAATAATTCCATTTATTAACCAAGCAGTCCCAATGGACACAGAGTCCCTTTTCAGGGGTGACCCAGAACCAATAACTAGTTAAGTGGCTTCAAGTTCACACAGTAGGCAAATGAGGGCTGAGAGAATCAAACTCTGTACCAAAGAAACTACAAATGTCAGCTACCAAACTAAGATAAACAATTTTCTTGCCATTGATCTGAAAATGATTTGGGAATGAGTAATACTTGTCTATTATAATAGTGCGTTTAATTTTACTGCAAAAATCTAGTACTTTAACAAAACTGTATAGACTCTGTCCATACTGCATTGTAAATAGGCATGTCTTATAATACACTGATGTAATTACTAATTACTGTATATATTGGTCATGCAACAATGTTGTTTTCTCAAAACTGTAACTGTTAATATAAATATACTATGGTAGAACTTTTTCCCCTGGGCCTCTGCTGAAAACAGGTTCTGACCAGTCCGATATAGCAAATCACTAGGATGATCTGGGGATTCAAGTCACTAAATAATGACATACATTTGAGTTTCTGACTTCCGGGCCTTCAGAAAAATCTATATTAAAACAAACCCTGTTACTCTAGCAACTTTCTAAGTTTATAAAAGCAGTGTTTAAAAATGTTCCCAATTTTTGGGCCATTGTCCCACTGTTGTGTTAGGCTTTGTCCAGATTTCTTGCACTGAGAGCTATAGGATCACCACTCATTTCTTTGGACAATACTGTGTGTTCTCTAATAGCTTCCAAGAGTACCAGAACACTTGTATCATTCGTGAAAGGTCTCTCGGTATGTCATCTAATATATATCATACAGTCTTCAGTGAATACACTGACACTTTTCAGTTTATAAAACATCAGACTTACTTTGTCTGCTTTCCCTCTCTTTGACCACATGAAACAATACCTCAATAATGAAAAATAGTAGTAGAAAGGAAGTCAGCCTTGACAGGATTTTCTACCAGTGTTCACTGCTTCTGGTAGCCAGACACTGATTACCAAAGTAGCAGCAGACCACAGAAAAGGCCATCAGCCTCCCCTAGTTCTTCTTCCTTAATTATTTTTTCCAATAACTAACACTTAACTATATGCAAAGGTTTTATGAATATTGAACAAAATTACCTTGACTGAGTGGCTTTGACACATCTGTGCCCACCCCCAGACTGAAGTTATGCCAAAAGTCTTGACTGTAAGACACTAACGAGTGTATACCTATCTCAAACCTGCCTGCCAAAACACTGTTGAATATTCTCACATATGAGGGGACTGGAAATAATGGGCTGTATTTTGCTAGGTCTTCTCTGACATCTTTAAGTTCCACTACAACTGTTTCTTTTTTTTTTTTTTTTTTTTTTTTTTAGTTTTTTTTTGGAATGGGGATATGTGAAGTACATTATCAAACAATGAATGTGTATTCTCCATTACTTGCATCCCACTCATCTTATAAAAAAGTTATCAAATAAGAATCTTCTCGGCCGTTTTTTTACTGCTTATTTACCCTAAAAGCTCCAATAATACCTCTTGGTGTAGAGAGTTGTCCTTAATACCTTTCAATGGAGATATTGTCTGCACTCCCCTAGCACTATTCCATTCATTCACTGTCTTTCTCTGTTATATTTATTTTTTTATTTGTTTACTGGGAAAGTCTGACTAGGAATTAAAACCGATTTTCAGCAGTTGCCCTCGAGACAAGCTCTATAGTTGCATATACAAAGTTATTATGACAATGTAAAAAAAAAATCTATTAAGGTAAAAGCATTTATAAGGTGGTAAGACAGACATATCAAGAGTTTAACAATTAATTAAATACAGTCTGCAATGCGCATGCATTAAAGTGAACCATTTATACAAAATTAGTACAAAGACAATTTTGGTGGCTGCACCATATAGTACAAATACTTTAAAGGAAATATTTACACAGTGTAAGGTTTTGAGAGAGTAAGGCCTTCAGGTAGTGATGGGATAATGATTACTGTTTGCCCTTTGGGCTGACAAAGATGTGAATGACTGGAGAGATGTAGAGGGAGATTGTTGTATAGGCAAGCCTTGGATAGGTATAGAGAAGACGATTTGCATTAGAAGAGTAGAGGTGAAGTTCTTTAAATGATGAGTTGGCAAGGACTATATAGCAGAAGATATGAATAGGAAGGTATGTGGATGGCAGAGAGCTATGTTTTGGGGATATGAAATGGACAGACACTTTGAGAAGATCAGTTATATATTAGGGGCGTATTCTGATGATAGTTTAGAAGAAGCAAGTCTGCGCAACAGTATTTGGTGTTAATGTTTGATCATGCTGGGCGATGCGGAAAGACATTGAGGTATTAGTCAGGTGGTTCAGAATAACGACATCATGTGCCAAGATGGAAGGATTTTTTACAAGATTTGAGATGTGTGATGTTTTTATTTAATGGAGTGAGGTTGGGAAGGAGATCTGCACTTTTGAATGTGGCAAGCATATAGTAAGTGTCCATTAGAGTTGTGAGAAGTCATATTTTGGTAGACATTTTTCAGATGAACAGAGTGTACAAGAAGGAATATACCAGTGCAGTGAAAGGGACAAGGTTGTGGATGACTGAGGATTTTTTGTGCTATTTTTAATTAGTTGAGCTTGAGAAAGTTAGGGAAGCTGAGACAGTGGTATGTTCTATTAGGGAAGCTGGAGGTAAACTTTGCAATCTTGTTGCATGATTGCTCACATTTTTTGAATTGTGTTTGTAGATTGGTAAATATTGCTGAGGTATATGTCAGGGGAGGGATAAATGTGGAGATCTGTGCTTTATCAGACTAAATTTTTTTTGGATCCATACAGCATTACCAAAATTTTCATTGATGTTTTGTGTTATTTTGTGAATATGTAGAAAGAATTTTAGGTGATCATCAATAGTGATTCCAAGTAGTATAAGATGGTTGACTACTTAAATTAATGTATCATTAGATGATTGAAGGGTAAAGTATTTTGAGGTGTGTTCATACTGGCTTAAGTGGGCAGAGCATATGTTTTGTTTCTTTGGTGTTTGGCCTAGGTAATATTTCAAAAGCTAGATTTCCACAGTTGTGAAGCATGTTGAGTGACATTTTTTGAAGTTCAGAGATTGAGAGAGATGAACAGGTGACAGTGGAGTCATCTGCATACTTGATCACAGAAGAGTTAGTCACTGCAGTAAGCAGATTTTTGATGAATATATTTAAGAAAAGTGGACAGAGAAGAGATCCTCAGGGATGTTATAAAAAGCAGTGGCTGCAATGACTGAAATTAAAAATAGAATTCTTCACAGAAGTTCACAAAGTTCTTTGTAACCTCTTTTGTACTAATTGTGATCACTCTGTCTTATGTGCATACATCTGTCAACATCCACTTTTCACATATTTCTTTTATTCTGGAAAATAGTCACTTGGCTTTGGTCTCATGCAAAGCCTACCAGAAAACTTCTCTTTTGTTTAGCTTTGTCAATAGCTTCCTACCACCAATCTCACTCTGCTTCTGTCTTAACTAAGCTTCCTCTAGTTTTAAGCTTAGCCATTGTAGATGCTGCTTTTTATATCATTACCTAATCCAACTACCGTTTTTTTGTTTTCCTCACTTCTTCCTCCTGTTTCTCTCTCTCACGTACAACACTTCCCTTGCGGCCGCCTTCAATTCATCCATCCCACTCTCTCTCCTCAATTTGGCTATTATCTGTAACTATCATTTGCCCTCTGTACTCTACCATTTCTTAGCATTCCATTGTTGGGTTTAAGGGGTAGGGACTTCACCTCATACACACAAAGTGCAGGGTTTGATTCTGACCTTGGGATATAGCTATACTTAAACTGGTCCTTCATGGCATTTAGCCTAGTATACACCTATGAACCTATGCAAACTTCCTGATATTCAATTCATCCTCTCTTGATCATACGCTGGCATACCCTTCTGCAATACCTAATGCTCTTCAGCATGACAAAGTCAGAAATGTCCATGGAAAAAAAATCATCATGCTTGTCTAATTCATCACAAAGGAAGAGGTGATAAACTAAACATCTGTGTAAAAACAATGGAAGCAAGACTTGCATTGAAATCTGACATATATATTCCCAAAGTATTAAATAAACAGAATTATTTCATTTAAAATACATTGTTTATGTATTTCAAGTTTAAAAAGGGTTGCATGCATTATATATTCTTTATAACAAACGAGAACATAACTTGTTTTATTATTTGATTTGTTTCAACTGTTTTCGTATGCTGAATTAAGGAATTATTTTGTATGTAATCTAGTTGTGTATTTATGGAATTGCCTAACTGTATAGTGTTCTTTTAGCCCCACTGAAGGAAGAAATAAAGATGATAGGATTGTAAATAAACATTGCCAGTTTGCTGTGTATGTACCATGGTTATCTGTTTTTAGACAGATATAACCTCTGTATGTTGATCTGTATAGATTTCTACAAAGCCTGAAAGTTATCATCACTAAACACAGGGGTGTAGTCAGAAATGTATATTTTGTACTCAGATCTTACACTGTTGCCCACACCACCCACCTGTCATTCAAAAATGTACTCAGCACTCAAAATGCTGCCCCCTATGCCCTTCAGAAAGGGACACCTTATTTTTAATTGTTGCTATTTGTAAACATAAAATGGCAACATTAGAGGTGCCTTCTTCTCGGGAAAACATATTTTGTACAGCATTGTCTAGTATACAGTAGTTTAGACAATTCTCAACATTCTGTGCTGCTTGAACTATAAGTTTCTGAGAGATGCTCAGAAAAAAAAAATATTCACTTGTGTACAGTGAGTATGCCTAGCTACACACTTGATGCAATGGATCTGGTTAAGGTGTTCAACAATTTCCACCACCTTGGCATTGAAAAACAAGTAAAAACAACTAATGGTAGACCATTATATGGACAGAGGGATTGCAAACGGGTTGAAAGATAAAACTCACAATTACGATGAGAGTTACCACTTCCAAAAGTGAGAAAGGAACCTGTAGATTACCACCACATGGCTCTTTTACAGTATATCATTTTCTGACCATCATCTGCGAACTTTTGCATATTGCTAACCAAGTTTGCCAGTCACTGTAAACTTTTATCATCAGAAGCCCTTCATCAGGATTTCATCTTAAAAATCAGTTGTATAAAGAAAAATGACAAAAACTGCATGCCAAAACTGACCATAGTGACATTTGTGAAACATTCATCAAAAACATAGAACATAGCCAATACCTCAGTCCAATGAGACACAGAAGTCAGGGATCTTGAAACATGGGTCAACAATTCCCACATATTTGGCCACCATCTTCCTTTTATCTAGTACAAATTATTTCCAAAGGTATCTCATTTAGGTCAAATTATGTTACTAGCCCTTTGTAGTGTCCCATAATAAACAAATTATTTAATACAATTTTCCTGTTGGCATGCACTTGAATAGCCATATTACACAGTTATAAAGCCTGAAATATTCCTTAAAAAAATGTTCTAAAAATCCTCAATTACCAGTCAGACTAGAAGCCTTATCCCTATACCATGTTTCTTACAGACGTTTTGGTGGAAGCCTATGCACGGTATTCCATACCATTGAAGACTATTGTGTTTACAACTGGGATGAGACTGAAATAGATACATTGGGATTAGTGCACTACCCCAGTTTAAAAAAAATTCAGAAGACAATAAAATAATCCTCCACCAGCATAAAAATATAAGTAAACATCATCTTTGGGACATATTACTCAACATTAGTCTCATCCCTGGAATAAATTGCTCCAGCATGCCAAGCAGAAATGCGTCCTTGCCTCCTTTAAGACTCACCCTAAAGAATGGATGGGTACCTGTAAATTCACACCTGGCATGATCTGTTTTCCCTCCTGTGGATGGTATATCCTAAGAGTGATATTTGACAATTTGCATATAGTCTTCAGACTTGTATGTCTTAAAATTCCTAAGATCACCTTACAGAAATGAAACGGATATGAGTGGGTATTTATTAATTTGTTTTTGTTGAGCGTGAAGGTCTGACCGGGCCGAGCCCATATCCAGTGGTGGTCTGGAGAGAAAAGCTCCTTCATACTACATTTATATTACTATATTAATGTTGTCTATACGTTCCATTCTGACAGCTTATTTTTAACAGTGCAACAAGAATCCTTAAGAAATGCAGCATTTATTTTCCTTTAGCAAAACATCCAATCATATATTTCTTTCAGTTGATACCATTTCTTTTGATCATTTATGGCTTATCTTCCATTTAAAAAAAGTTAAAACTGATGAAGTGGCTTAATCCATGAAAGAGCTCACCTGTTATTTGTCTTTGGAATAAAAGTATTTTATGTTATTTGCAGCCGTGGTCTGGTGCCTCCTTTTTCTACTTTTACGAATTAAAACTGTGTTACTTTTTCAAGAACAGATGAAAATATCATCTTGTTCTTAACAGCTAGCATAATACTCTTATTCTAGTAGGGAAAACATTTCCTGCAAAAATTACAAATCAAGTATATCATTTAAAATATGAATTTATGCAGCTTGATGAATTACACCTGACGTCTGTCTGCGAATAAATGTACATAATCTTAAAATGAGTTACTATAAAATTGGTAACTTGTTGCATAGTAATGTACAGCTGCAGTCTTTAAAACAATTATCTTTAAAAGAAAATTACCTTCATGATCAGACCTTAATTAGGAATCAGGCCAGAAGCATTAATGTAGTTAATTACAGTAATTTATTTTTTACTTATCTAATTAAAGTACAGACAACTAATGGATTATAGACAAGAATAACTATATTTTCCAGACCTGACAACATGTAATTCATCTTGCCTAAATTTAAGAAGTTTATTTGATCAAAATATGCCGGAATGTTTCATCCCACTGTTATGATGATTATTACAGAGTAGATGAGTGACTGTTTACCCCGGAAATTGCTTTTAGCACAAACAGAGTTTTTAAATGCTTAATGCTTGGGTACAGAAACAATATACTTTTTTCCATTGAGTGTGCTTCATTCTATTGTTAAGTATGAGGAATTTTATGCGTGAAAACAAAATCACTTTTTTCCTTCATGATTTCTGAGCAAATACATTTCACACTGGTATAGCAATATAATGTTTCTTTAATTTGTCACAGCTGTCCAGAAATAATGCATAAAGGTAAAACTGTGTGCATACGTGTATGTGCATGTGCACAGTAACAGATTAAGGAATGAAGAGCATTAAAAGAATCCTATTTAGAATGTTTTGTCATGAAGTAAATACTGCAGTGAGATGCTTGTATTGTTGATACTTTTCCCTCAGTATGTGATAATGGCCGTGTGTCAGCAGTTCCTATTAAGCTAATCACTGTGATGCTGACAATATTATAAAAGATAAGTCATTACATATTGCAGCCATCAACCAAGTTCTGCAGTTAGCTGACAATTTAGCTGTGAATCATAGACCGATCATAGAGTACAATACCCCATTTGGGATGTACCTTACAAGACACCTGCAACAGCTGAAAAGACCACAGAAGTACCTCACCAAGAGGATCACTGGCCTCAAACAGATGCCCTATGCAGCTCTACTGGAGAAACTCCAGCTGTACTCAGTTGCATACTGCCTACTCAGAGGTGATCTCTGCCTGACATACAAGGCCATGTCCAACCCAGAATTGATGGACATGCTCCACCTAAAGAAAACCATATCCCCTTGAACCACATGCTCGAGGGATCTAAACCTCACCACAATGATAAATAGGATGTGCTGGAGGGATAGATTCCTGTCGCAGAGACTTCCCATGCTTTGGAACAAGATTCCAATCTACATTAGGCAGAGCTCCTCACTAACACTCTTCATGAAAAACCTTGACGAGTGGATGGGAAAAAAGTTTACCCCGGGGATTACTTCAGTGGCTCTGGTGGACAGAGGCACAGGTAACTAATCTAAGGCGATGGCGAAAGTCAACACATTCTGGCTAGGCTTATAAATGCCTTCGGGCAGATAGCCTAGTACCTACCTATGAACGAGTTTTTATCCAGTGCTTTACCTGCGTGTGGTGTTAAGTCATTTCAGCTTAAGTCTTCCCAAGGGGGTAACTTGAAGGTTGTTGCAACAGTCTCAATTACTGGTTAAGACTATGGCTAGAAGTTAGAGAGATACTTACTTGTGAGTGGTAACATTGCTGCAAAATGGCCTGCTAGCATGACTGTGGAAACCGTTGATTCAGAAACATATTAGCTGCAGTGAGGAAAAACTTCATTATCAGGTAGCATGAATGTCTCTGCATTGCACAGTGATTATTGAAAGCACTAACAAGCTCTTTCTGCTGTCCATGTGGTAATCAATGTTGTCGGCCAATGCATTATATTAGCACAAGCACCACCCTCATTCATTCTCCCCACACACACAATTTCTCTCACACAGAAACACAGCACTGTATCTCTTACCTGTCCCTGAATTTAGAGAATGTTCTTTGTCGCCTCTTATCTCCCCCTCCCCATCTTTCACAACTCATGAATGATTACAGTCAATATTGCCATTTATTAGAGTTGAACACTTCTTATTATTTAGAATATGCATTTTTAAGTGCATTACAATAATGTGTTTAAGGACTCCCTTATGCCTTCCAGTGTCCTCCTCACCCTAACTTTGTCCTGAGTATTCAGAATGACACCTGTATGTTATAGAGCCTTACAGTCAATCAATACTTTCAGATGTTAGAGTTCTGTACTTCTTACTGTTAAGTAAATTCATCCAAATGCAAGACCTACAAGTCTATTAGCTCTGTAACTGCCTTGGACTAATATTTACAAATAATCCCTTGTTTCTGGTGTCCCTTCCTCATGTGTGTTTTGTCCTGCAAAACCTGTTTCATCACTTCTCTGGTTTAAAAAATAAAGATGTTTCCTCGGTGCCTACTGCCTTCCAATTACATCCTCTTTTCATTAGTTTAGGGAAGTAATTGGTATGCAGGCCCTAACCCTCAGACACGTGAACATACTCAGTGTGATCAACCAGGCACAGACAGACACAAACACACACACACCTGACACCATTCTTACCTTTACACACACTCTCACACATGGCCATGTACACAGACACTACCTACTGACTAAACACCCTGGCACTTACCTCTAATGCATTTTCATTCCCACCTACTGCTGGTGTTAAGAGTTACATAAAAAAGCAGTTCTATAAAATGCTGTTTTTTTTTTAAATCATGTACAACATACATTTCCAGGAGGAGAGTATGTGTCTAATTACCATATGCCACTATCGCAGAATGCTTTGTTAGCTTTGTGGTAGTCCAGAGAGAAAATACATTATAGTGCTGCACCCCTTTGAAGAAAACATTGTGGCTGGCTGTCAACGAATTGCAAATGGTTACCACCACTGATAAAAAGGGTTCACCACTGCTGGTAACCTTTCTGGATCCCAGCCTAGCTGTTTCACTACGCTAAGAGCGATAATGACAAGTCATTAGCATCTACCTAAAGCTGATTTTGAACCCTCTTCCTTTTCCTTCCTCTGCTATGTTCTGCATTTAGAATGAGATACAGCAGCTACCTTGGCTAATGCTTATGGCTGTCTTGGTGTTTGAATTATTGTAGATTTTTCTAAGCTGCTAAATGTTTATTATAGCTCAAAACATCTGTGCTATTTATCAACTCATAATCCACAAAATCCGACAAGTAACTGTGAGCCGAAGAACTTATAAAATACGAGTTTATTTTGTCAAATGAAGCGCTTTTCGTTGGCACAAATGTGTCAACTTCTTCAGATTCAAAAGTTTTTTTGTAAAATACAAGCACCGCTTAAAACAGCTTAGCCTTATCATATGATCGGCATCAGCTGATGTTAACATTCTAAAGCCTGCCCTTGTTTAAAGTGATATCACATATAAAAAGCAGTATTCCATGTAAAAACAATGTTCCAAATAGAAAAACAATGTTGTAAGTAAAGAACAGTAGTGCAACACATTCTCCACCCTATTCCGACATTCTATAAATAGTAAACCTAATCTAAGCTAACCAATTGATACCTTCATTAACTTGTTTCTACTGCTCAACAGTAAAAAAAGTATATAAGTAAAAGTATTACAGTTGAACAAATAAACCTAATGACAAACCAAATACGATACAATCCTATGAGATCAGAAATTGTCAAGAATTAATACAAACCAAGGTGGTTCTAAACAAATTATTGGCACTATTTTGCAGTACAGATGAATATATTACTGCTATGGCAATAACCAGTACTTTTAAACAGTATGTGCCCAAAAGGATACCACCTCGGCAATCACCAAAAGTCAGAAATTGTTAATAGTCAACTTCATTTTCCCCAAGCAAGGTACAGATGATAGAAGTGTGTTGAGAGTTCAAATACATGTAGTACTATTAAATGCTTACCCCCAAACAAACTTCTAGTTACAAAAAACAAAACAATTAGTAACCATATATAAAGAACACATTGTTTTAAAAATACATTTAAAACAAAGGAACCTACATCATCTATTTAAACTGTTTAACTTTAAGAGGCAAGCAATGTTGCATGTGTCATTCAAGCCAGGACTTAAAAATGCATTTAGTCTCACCTGCCATAACAGCCTGCGCTCTTTGTATTTTACAAAAAAAGTTTTGAATCTGAAGAAGTTGACACATTTGTGCCAACGAAAAGTGCTTCATTTGACAAAATAAACTCGTATTTTATAAATTCTTTGGCTCACAGTTACTTTTCAGATTTTGTGGATTATCAGTTTGGTTTTTGGTTCGTTTGTTCTATTTATCAACTCATTTCACTTTTTATCTTCTTCTGAAACAACATGAATAATTCTGGTGATACATGCTGGGTTCTGGTTCATGAATAATATAATTACTGGAATATACATGCAGGTGGAGAGAAACATTTTTTTGAAATAGTGGTACCTTGTCATTGTGTTCACCGCATAATAAAAGAGGAATCGTAAGAAATATTTTACATAACAGTACCTTATCTGTAGCCTATGGTATAAATGCCTTACTGTTTGCAATTTAGAAGAGATGAGACTTTGGAGCTGTAGTTTTGTGTGCGTCTAATGGAGGAGGCTTCAGATATCTGTATGAGAAACCTTAGATAGGTGGCAAAGTGTGACAATGTAGGCATCAACAATCATGTCAACAACACACTTATACCCCCTTCTGCTAGGCAAACAAATTCTTAGCCACTCCCCCAACAACAGGTAAGCTCACATAGGCCATTCATTCCTAGCAACTTGCCTTTTAGCACCCAAGCAGCTAAGCAATTTTGAGCAATATGGCTGGGTGTCAGGGTTCTCTCTCTCTCTCTATACCATAGAGCTTTCTTGTTCAGGATATCATACTAAATACATAAATTACTCCTGAATAAAAACAAATGCTTAGATGCTATAAAGCCAGATTCAGTAGACACAGACTTGTTTTCTTTCATATCATTAGCATATGTAAAGAAAATCATATGCTTTGAAACATTTGACTTATAAACACACACACATATATATATTTATTTATACATATCTATATATATATATATATATATATATATATCTATATCTATATATATATATATCTATATCTATATATATATATATCTATATCTATATATATATATATATATATATATATACACATATATAGAGAACACTCTACATCTGTCTAGATCTATATGTTTACATATGCGCGCGTACACACACACACAGTTTCTATCAGAATGATTTGGTACACTTTACCCTAAGTAATAAAAACATCTCCATTTGTAAAACAGCTATTTCAGAGCATAAGCGAGAGTTACTTAATTATACATTGAAGTCAAACTGTAAAAAAAAAAATCTATAGAAAGGGACTGTGACACCTCGCTAGTGACTGGGCATGTGAAGTACCATTCCACAGTTCATTTAACTAGATAATGCCCGGTGTTATTTACACAAATATGATATTTATGTTTAAGTATAAATATTGGCAACCTGGTATTCGGCATACAGCAGGGATTAGTGACAAGTTTAACAGCATTATTATTTGATACTGTGAAGAACAATATATATTCTATCTGGGTCAAGTTAACAGAACTATTAATTTGGCATAAAAAGGAATCACACTTTCTCACTTACTGCCCACTGTATTTGAGTCAGCAGATATTTCTGAGCAGTGTCTAGAGCTACTCTGTGGCATGCTATTGCACCATGCTGCTCTGCAGATGCTGACCGAGATATTCTACACAAAATATGGACATATGCATAAATATTATATTTATAGCTAAATAATAAAATCTATAACATGTTGGTACTGATTCACTAGGTAGCAGGTTGTTCTAGCATTATGTGTATGTTCACGCAATACCACGAAATAACACAAATTATTGTACAGCAAAGTAATACTACAGGTATTAGTATCACATAATTTTGATTTTATAAAATCATATCACCTCACATACTCACATCTAATTTCTGTTTTGACACTTCCAAAATGTTTGTGCTAACTGGGCCTATAGATGGCTGTTTCACAATGCTTCTGAGTGGATAATGACTAGGATATTAGCATGACATAACATTTATGCATATTTTTATTGTTTAACAAGACAAACATGTATGAAGTGGAAGTATTTAGACACCATGTTTTTTATTTTTATATGCATATACACTCATACTTGCACATATATGGATATACAGGCACGGCACAGATATATATATAATTTATTTATATCACCCTCACATGAATACTTATGCACACACAATTATGAAGCTCTTAGCCCAGGAATTGTGTACAAAGCCAAAAGCAATGAGGAGTTCAAAGGACCAACATTAGGACAGATTTTAAATACTAGCGTTGCCGCCTCACAGTAAGACGCTGTCCGGTTCGATTCTCAGCTAGAGCGTCTTCTGCGTGGATACATGCATGAATGGGCATACCTTCGTTGAAGGTTGTGAGTCAGGGCTGGTAACTCGGCATGTAAAAATCAACTACCAATCATTAGTGGACCGGAGTTCCGCACTGGCGACCCCTAACCGGGAAAAGCTGAAAGACACAAACTCTTATTTACTTACTTGCTTGAACTTTTTACACCAATAAAAGAAAGTGCCATATTTACCTGCTCTCCCTTCCAATTCACAGTTCTCATCTTTTTTCCCTCAAGAATTGCAGATATCAGGAACACATTTTACATATTATCCTAATTCACTTAAAAAGTTACCAGAAGAGGAGGTATTTTCAGAAAAATAAGATGTATGAAACTTGTTCTCTTTCCTGAGTGACTGTAATCCTCAACATTTATCAGGAAATCTAAATTTTACATTGAACAAGGCAAATCAACGAGGTAACGTCAAAGTCAATAAAGATAATATTTAAATAATATAAATGAAGAAATCAGAAGTAGCATCAGTGGGCAGCTAGAAGTAAACACAGCACAGACATCTCTTCAACTGCTTGGTTGCTCAATGTTGTAAATGGGCATATCTGTGTTGTAAAACTTAGGCTGCTCCAGGAAAGGCAGCACTGATAGCTGCCTGGTACACATAGAATAAACTGTAACCAGACAGTGTATTTTATTTATTTATGTAGACCTGATCAGACAGCAGCTTAATCAAACAAATTATGTTCTACATTACTGCAACTGCATAGCTGAGGAGTGGATTTGGCAGGACCGCCAGATAACTGAATATCAGCATTATAATTAAAACTTGCTGAAGGAATATATTTTGTATAGGTTCATATTTTTTGACAGAAAAAGTCAAATACCTTCTTTCCCCCCTGCAAATACTACTTTGTCTAATTAACTGTTGGATTATGTCTCACTTACATCTCCCCCAGTTATATTCTTTACTTATTAATGATATTTTCTGTACTATTTTTGTCAGGGTTCTTTACTTTACAACTTCTATGTTTGTTTTCTTACAATAATATTTATAACTTATAGTCCATTCATTTCAAGATTTCTAAAATGAAAGCAGTGTTATGTGATGCATCAATAATAATCCAGTTTATTAAAAAAAAACTTAAATATATAACTTTTAAAAACTCTTTCCTTCTACTCTGATTCTTTACATTCAATATTAGCACAGATAGATAGATATTGTAAAAAGACAGCAATCTTACAACCTCTTTTACCGCTGTAAAATTTTCAGAAAATACTACATAATCAGTTTCTGGCACCAATGCTAATCTAACATATGAACATTTGTTTTTACTTTCTTGGAGCCAGATTTCCATGTTTTTATTTTATTTAAATTTTTACTGCACAACACATTGTGATATCATAACTGCCTTCCTTCTTAAATCACATCTGCAATCTCGTATTATATCCGCATTTGGTTTTGTTACCAAATAAACATTCAACCCGATCCTTCATATTATACTTGCATGCTCATCTCAGATTCTTAATAATTCTTCCTTTTTAAATCTGACACACTAACCATATATTTACTAACAGTGCAGTTCCTGAGCTTGTGTCTGGATCCAATTTCTGTACAACCTCATTCTCTCAGAGTGACTCAGATTGCTCCCATGTATCTTTAATTAAATACCTAACAACTAATAAGCACAGAATACCTACTTTCTCATCTAATTACCACCGTCGTACACAGACAGCTTACATCATTAACAGTGCTGTTTATATTCAATGACATTTATTTTATATTATAATTCTCCTTTGATTCTGTCTTTAACAAAAGTTACTTTTATTTACCATTATCCACACTCAACTCTTTCTCTGTGAAATTTTTATCCCTACTTAATTTCATTTCATCACAGTTCACCTCTTCTAGCACCAGATCTTCATACCTAAAGCAAAACAAATGAAATTTTTTAACTGGTGCACAAATAAAATAAAGAATAATAATAAACAACCAGAATGTCCAAACTAACAATGATACTTTATTGTAATAAAAATACAGCTAAGCGCTTTCGTCATTCGACATCATCAGAGCAATTAATCTAACTATTGAAAAGTTAACATGAATAAAAACCCACTCCATGACACTCCCCCAAATGTTATAACCAGTCCAAAAATTACCAGGTGTAATCGTTTGTCCAATAAAATCCTTGAAAACTAACCAAGCCTGAGTGATTCTTCTGCCAAATATCCAAAATGTCCCCCCCGGCTTTGTATAAACAGTGTTCAAACCTGTCAAAGTGCATAGTAGTTTTTTATTTACTTCTGCAATGATCAGAGATATTTAGAGTTCATTAAATATTTTTAGCCATTTGCTAAACATAGCAATACAGTCTCACAATGAAAATGGATTTGGCATAATGGTTAAGATCTTTACCTCATAGATACAATGTACAGGGTTTGACTCTGATCTGGAGTTACTGGCTAGGCTTAAAATGGCAAGATAGCCTAGTATTTACCTATGAATGAGTTAGCATTTACCTATAAAACAGACTTAGAATGAAGAGTAAAGTTCTATGCCATTGAAACTCACATTCATAGAAATGGCATTGAAACCCACATTCAAGGAAATTGCATCTGGCCAGTGGCAGATAAAGGTTCTGTTGGGTTTTCATCAAACCATAGGTCCATTGCACACATTGAGAACTGTGTATGCATGTACATATTATTTGATTCACCTTCCTGATTGTATTAAATAATATTCCTTATATAATACAGCAGTAGTTGTTAGTGTTTTATATTTGTAGTTTTGAACATTTTAACCCATATAAACCAATAACAAAACTACTTCTTTCAGAACATTTCAACCATGAAAGGGCACTCATGCTTGTGTCATTGTAATTCACCAATATCAGCAAATATGCACAATTTGTGCAGAAGCGAAAGTCATCTGAATAATTCCACACTAAAGAGATCTGTAACCAATGAAGAGTTTGCTACAGATTAAGTGCCTACAGCTCATGAAGAATAAATTAACTATGTTACATTAAAAAAAAAATATATATACTGAAAGCACATTTCACTGAAACACATTTGACTGTACACAATTCACTGAAAGCTCAAGTCACTGAAAACACAATTCACTGAAAGTTATATATGGCCTTTTCCCTACTGTAGTGCGACTCTGGAGTTAGTATAAATAGTTAAATATAGTTAAATAGTTAAATATAGTTAAATATTTTGAACTATATACATTATTAGCGGACCGGAGTTCCGCCGTGGCATCCCATAACCGGGAAAAGCCGAAAGACACAACAACAACATGGATACTTAAAATTCCAGTAAATTACTGTTTTCTGAACATAATATATATCCACCCCCCTTACTATATATATATATATATATATATATATATATATATATATATATATATATATATATACACACTAACTCCAGGGTCACACTACAGTAGAGAAAAGGCCATATATAACTTTCAGTGAAATGTGTTTCAGTGAATTGTGATGTTCTTCGTTCCACATTGCTGCAGTCCTTACTATTGGGTAGTCCGCTGTCCAGTCGGCCCGAATACCAGAGTATATGGCTGACGTCGGTCAGGGCGCATTAGACTGACGTCAGTACGTCAGGGTACTAATGCGCATGACCGACATCATATCCTCAGTCTTTTTTGCCGCATGGTCCGATGCAGAAGCAGTTTTGCGAGTGCAGGTTGGCGTTCTGAAATATTTCCGAAGCCGGAGTTTCAGACCGAATCAGAGTTGGCTAAGTACCCGTTGGGAACATTTTGGTTTTTACTTGCCTCAGTATTTAACCGGATGTCAGAAAAAGTGAATAACTGTATTTCTTGTGGGAAACAGATACCTCATAGGGATTACCATACCTTGTGTATACCTTGTTTAGGGCCTGAGCACGACGTTGTTGGATGCCGCTCTTGTGCTAGGTTTAACAAACGCACTATTAAGAGACGGTTAGACTGTGCCAGGTTAGTGTTTGGGAAGCGTTGCAATTATAAAATGCCGTCGGATGCTCCGCCGCCCGCTTCGTCCAAGAAGCGCAAGGACAAAACAGCGAAGCCTAGGGTTGATGAACCGGCAGCCCCGGACGCCGGTTCTTTAGAAGGCTCAGTGGAGCCAGAGGTTTTGCCAGGAGTTTCTTTGGAGTCTCAGGCAGAGACTTTACTGTTACAGGATGTGCCTTCTCAGGAGGTAGGCCAGGCTGAGGGGCTTCTCAGGTAACTGTTCTTCCCTCTCTTCCCAAGGTAGTTAGAGCCTCTCCTTCTGTTGCCAAAACTTCTTTGAGAGGTAGGCCAAGTTCAGCTTCAGTGGGGGCTTCTCCTAGCATTTCAGGTTCTGTGCCTAAGAAACATATGCTTAAAATGGCAGAAGATTTGATTACTATGATTAGAGGTTCTATGCCCCCTCCTGATAAGAGGCCTAGGGTGGAACCGGAGTTTGATAGTTTTGAACAGTGTTCAGAGGCTTCTGAGTCTTCTGCGGAAGATTTGCAGGAGTATCCTCCTTATTCTGATTCTGATGTGGATGATTCCACTCCTACAGCTTCTCCTCCTGAGGATTTCTCATTTTCAGAGACTCTGCATTCCATGAGGGAGCACTTTAAATGGGAAGGCCAGGATTACTCTGATTCCAGGAAAAGGCTTAGGGAATTCTTGTTTTTGCCCCAGCATAGGCCCTTAGCTATACCTCCTGTGTTGAATGTGGTGGAAGATGTTTTTGCAGAGGCTTCCCTGAACCCTGATTCTTTGCCTCCTGCTCCTGTTAAACCTGATAGGTACTATAGGGTGCCTGAAGCTCATAAGTATCTTTTTAAGAGTCCTAGGGCAGACCCGGAAACTGTTTCTCAGGGACCTAAAGGTGTTAAGGCCTCTGTGGTTAAAAACCCTGTTCCCACTGATAAAGAGGCAAGGGCTTTGGATAGATGGGGAAAGAAAGTGTATACTTCTTCCACTTTAGCCATGAGGGCGTTGAATTGTCAGTTTCACATGCTTAAATATCAAAATTATCTCCTTTCACAACTGAAATCTAAGGTGGATGCTTTGGCGGAAGGTATTGAGTGTAAAGAGTTGCTGGATTTAGTTCATGTGTCTGAACAAGTGGGTAAGCATTCTTTGCAATGTGGTTTTGATGCTGTACAGGCCTCCTCGAGGGTGGCTGCCACTAGTTCTGTTCTTCGCAGGCATGCCTGGTTGAGGGATCAGAATTTAGCTGAGCATGTTAAGACAAGGATTTTGGATGCTCCTTTACAGTCTGATGTGTTGTTTGGTTCGCCTGTGGAAGCAGTTTTAAAGAAAATGGAGGACAAAGCTAAGTCTATGCAAACTGTTAAAGATTTTTGCAGGTGCAGCCACCGAAGTTTAGTAGAAATTGGCCTACTAAGGGATGGACATATCCTGCTTATGATTCCCAGTCTAGGGGTAGGTCTAGACGTGGTAGGGGCAGAGCTCAAGGTTCTTTTAGGCCTAGAACAGGGAGTTCACCTGCTCAGACTTCTGGTGAGGGCAGGGGTCAGTCCTTTCGTAAACAGACCCAATGACCTGCCTTTTCAGCTGCCAGTAGATTCTCGTCTGGCAGCTCCTTTAGGAGGAAGACTGTCTCTTTTCAAAGGAAATTGGGATTTCATTACTCAAGACAGATGGGTGTTGGATATCATTCACCACGGTTACAGGTTTTATTTCCATACATTGCCCCCTTTCAAAGGCATGCCAGATGTTCCTCCTCCACAAAGGAAAGAGGCTCACAAGCAAATTTCTCTGTTACTCCAAATAGGGGCCATTCAGCCAGTCCCTGTATCAGAAAGGGGCCTAGGATTTTATTCTCGCCTGTTCCTAGTACCAAAGAAGGGGAACACGTGGAGACCAATTTTGGATTTATCTATCCTCAACACTTATCTGGACATTCCCAAGTTCAAGATGTTGACGTTACAACAGCTTTTACCTCTGCTGGGCAAAGATCACTGGATGGTAACTTTAGATCTCAAGGAAGCTTACCTTCATGTGCCTATAAGACTAAGTTGCAGGAAGTATCTGCGTTTTCGAGCTGGAAATTCTCATTATCAGTTCTCTGCATTGCCCTTTGGCTTATCTACTGCGCCCAGAGTATTCACAAAGGTTCTGGCTCCAGTGATAGCTTACTTCAGGCTAAAAGGAATTCAAATCTATCCTTACTTGGACGACTGCCTGATTCTGGCTCAAGAAAAGGAAGACCTTCTACAGCATCTGGAATATGTTATAGCAGTGCTAAGATGCCTAGGGTATTCTGTGAACGAAATAAAGTCCAGTCTAGTACCCTCTCAAGACATGTGCTTTCTGGGTGTGAGACTGAATACAGCAGCCCAGATGGCCTTTTTAACCCTGGACAAACAAAAGAGTCTATCACTTTACTTCCATCAACTATCTCATCAGTCCGTGCTGACTGCAAGGACAGTCCTTCAAGCATTAGGGTTCATGGCATCTTGTATTCTGGTGCTTCCCAATGCCAAACTGCATATGAGGAAGCTACAATGGTATCTCAAAATGTATGGACACAGCACTGCCAGGATTTGGACACTGTCATTCAAATAATACCTTGCCTTCAAAAAGAATTTTTGTGGTGGGCTCAGGAATGTCACCTAAACAAGGGACTCTCTGTGACCCGGCCAGAGGCGAGTCAGATTTTAACGACAGATGCCTCGGACATTGCTTGGGGAGCTCATCTAAATGGAAAGTGGATACAAGACAAGTGGCCTGCCAGACTACAGCATCTACATATCAACATGAAGGAGATGTTAGCAGTCCAGTTTGCATTAATGGCTTTCAAGGAGTTACTTCTTCCAGGGCAGGTGTTGATTCTAACAGACAACATAACTGTCATGTGGTACATCAACAAGCAAGGGGGAACACATTCTTATCCTCTATGCAGGCAAGCAATGATTTTATGGGAGACTGCGCTAAGCTTGCAACTAACTCTTCAGGCAAGGTTTCTGCCGGGAGCACAGAACTCCTTAGCAGATGTGTTAAGCAGACAAATCATGGATCCCCACGAGTGGAAACTGGATCTTCATGTATTTCAGAAATTGACAGTGTCATGGGGAACTCCAGACATAGATCTGTTCGCTTCTCCACTAAACCACCAGCTGCCAAAGTTTTGCACAAAGGGGTTTCATCACACAGCTTGGAAAGTGGATGCTCTGTCTTTCAGTTGGAAAAACCTTCATGTGTATGCCTTTCCACCTCTGCCTCTTCTTCCAAAGGTGCTATTAAAAGTCAGACAAGACAAGCCAAGGATGATTTTGATAGCTCCAGATTGGCCTCGGCAACACTGGTACCCACTACTAAGGAGTCTGGTAAGGAAGCCTCCATGGCCTTTACCTTTGCTTCCTCATCTGTTATCTCAGAAGGACGGTCATCTGCTCAATGTCAAGCTTCACACTCTTCATCTAACAGCCTGGCATATTCTGTGTTGAAACACAGCAGGTCTCAACTTCCTCAACAAGTTTTAAATGTGATTATGGAAGCTAGAAGACCTAGTACAAGGAAAGTGTACGCAGAAAAATGGAAGAGATTTTTATTTTGGAGTACAGCAAAGAATTTGGAGATTTCTGAGCCTAATTTGAGTGTGGCTCTTCAATATCTTACTGAGTTATTGGACAAAGGTTTGTCCTTCTCTTCCATTAAGATTCATGCTGCAGCAATTTCAGCTCACTATGATTGTGACCCACCATTGTTTTCGCATCCTTTGTTCAAGCAGTTTCTTAGAGGGGCAAAGAATATAAGACCCCACGTAGAGCTCCTACTCCTGCTTGGGATCTCAATTTTGTGTTGGAAAAACTTACTCTACAACCTTTTGAGCCTGCGGCTACTGCTGAATTGAAATACTTGTCATGGAAGACTGCTTTTCTGTTGGCTATTACTTCTGCGAGAAGGGTGTCTGAGTTGCAGGCCCTTATGGCAGTAGAGCCCTTTTTGATTTTCCATAAGGATAGGGTATCATTACGTACTAATCCTTCCTTTATGCCTAAGGTGGTTTCTAGTGTGGCTTTAAACCAAACTATTCATTTGCCTACTTTTTATGCAGACCCCCAAAATAAAGGGGAAAAGATTTTGCACACTTTAGATGTACACAGGCAATTGCGTTATTATTTAAGCAGGACTAAGGATTTTAGGCAGTCTCAGCAGTTGTTTGTTTCTTTTGCTTTGAGTTCGCAGGGCAAGCCTGTGTCAAAACAAACTATTTCTAGGTGGATTGGGTTTTGCATTGCATTTTGTTATTCCCATCATGGCAAGGAGATTCCAGCTGGGATTAGGCCTCATTCCACTAGGGCTACTGCCACTTCAACAGCATTTCTAAGGGGTGGCAACTAAGGATATTTTGGAGGCAGCTACTTGGAGTTCAGTGCATACTTTCTCTAAGCATTATCACCTTCCTATCTACTCTAAGTCTAGGGCTGGTTTTGCCACAGCTGTTTTGCAAGGCATGTTGTCAGCTCCTACTTCTTTATGATTTGCCAGCCTCCCTTACCTCTGCTTTGGGATTCTACCCAATAGTAAGGACTGCAGCAATGTGGAACGAAGAACATAGTACAGTTTTGTACCTACCATAAATGTAGATGTTCGAGGATCCACATTGCTGCAGTCCAATTTACCCTCCCTCCTTCCCCTCTGTGTTTAGGGGTGGTTGTGTAGGTGAGGTTATATGCTGATATTTTTGTATATATTTTTGTATATATTGTACATATTTTTGGTGCAGGTATTTTGGGCCTTGTCTTTTTAGGGTCTTCTGACATCTGGGGCAAGAAAAGACTGAGGATATGACGTCGGTCATGCGCATTAGTACCCTGACGTACTGACGTCAGTCTAATGCGCCCTGACCGACGTCAGCCATATACTCTGGTATTCGGGCCGACTGGACAGCGGACTACCCAATAGTAAGGACTGCAGCAATGTGGATCCTCGAACATCTACATTTATGGTAGGTACAAAACTGTACTTTTTCAGTGAATTGAGCTTTCAGTGATTTGTGCACAGTCATTTGAGTTTCAGTGAAAAGTGCTTTCAGTGAATAGTCCTAGACCCATATATATATATATATATATATATATATATATATATATATATAGGTAAGCTAGGTAATATTGCAATAGAGAATGGCTGGCAAAACGACAAACGTTACTAGGCATCTCTTCTAAAGGAGGACACTCAGAGGAGTACAGCATCCCTAACCTCCTTTAAAGAACATGACAGTGTCAGCAACACATCTATACTATGTAGAGTAGAACCCACAGTCTTCTGAACCAAAGGCAAGTATGCTACCTGTTGTGATGCTACCTTGTTCCAAATTCTGTAGCACGAATGCAAACAGCCATTTGGTAAAGAAAACAGTTGTACACTGAAGACAGACTTAGCATACACGGCAGTAAACCTTTTCCCTTGAAACTCGCAATTCTTTGAAAAAACACAAACTCAAAGAAAATGCACTAAAACTCTAATTCCTTGAAAATGCAATGAAACTCATACTCCTTGAACATGTACTTCTGATAAATGAGCAGTACGGTAGTTGGTATAGAGGATTCAGGCTCTTCTCCCCTGTAATCAATGTATACGGTTTGAACATGAGCAAGTTAACTAACCTGTCAGCCAAACTAGGGAATTTTCTCACACACACACTTACTGAAGGGGCAATGCTTGCTTGGCCTGACAGAGTTGCTGTTTTCCAAACTTGAATTCTGCGTGAACAGCAGCAGAAGGAAGGGAAGGGAAACTTAAGTGTGCTTAAGTGCCACATACATATTGTGATGCCTGCAGAAAGGAAGAGAAAGGAAATTTAAGCGTGTATGCATGATACATGCAAAGTGTGGCCATGTGAGTGTTGTGACATAGGCAGAGTGCATTCTTTAAAGTCTTTAGGAAGAAATGTAAGTGCTCTTTTTTTTATTTTTTTTTTTTTAATTAAAATAAAATGTGGGCATCCCCTGGCCAGCAGCCCCCCCCCTGCCCCAGCCAGCGGGCCTTAGGCAACTGCCTAGTGCTGGATCTGGCTGTGCATGTGCTTGAACCACCATAATCTGTTCTCTGTGACATTTGCTGCCAGTGGAGCTACTGTTTCTTATGCTCTTATGTCCTCATTTCTTTGTCTGTCCCAGTGTGTATCCTTCCGCCCACCTCAGGCACTTCATCTCTATCGTATCTAGCTTCATCAACTGCTATACCTTTACTACCCATGTTTCTGTACCATACAGTAGTATAGATCACATCACTGTTTTGTACACCTTACTTTTCAGCTTCTTTGACATTCTTCCATTATGCATTAGCCCTGACACACTGTGCCACTTGACTGCAGCCACTCTGATTTTAGCAGTGATTTCCTCATTCAGACTAATGTTATCTTTAACCACCCATCCCAGATACTTGAATCTGTTATCCTGTTGCATTATTTTCCCTTCTACTTCAGGTCTCAACTTCTGATTTATCCAATTTGCTGCTATTACATCAATGTTACCTGTACTCAGTTTTATTCCATGTAACTTCAGTTTTGCCTTCCATTCCCTATCACTTGCTTAAGTTCTTATTCACAGTTTGCCTGTAATGCCACACACTGTATGCTACACACTGTATACAGCAACATTTTTGATCTTTCCCCTCCAACCTGATTACTAAGTAATCCATCACAAGTATGAGCAACAGTGGGCACAGAGGTGAACCCTGAGGCATACTCACTTCCACTGGGAACCCTCTCTGAGAGCAAACACTGTTCTCACTTCAGTCATCATGTCCTTGTACACAGCCTGCACTAATTCTACTAGTGTTTCTGGGATAATCCACCACAAGACTGCACAAATCAGCTTTTTTGGGAACTTGTCATATGCTTTCTCCAAGTCTAGGAATGCCTAGCCAGACTATTTCCTCATTTCTAGCTTCTTTAGAAGCATCTGTCCCACTTTAATCAGGTCAGTGGTGCTGCATCCTGGTCTGAAACCTAACTGCTCATCTCCCATCTTATTTTCTACTACTTTACATATTCATTTTCCACTCACTCTCTCAAGAACTTTCATGCAGTGTGACAGGAGTTTGATACAGCTATACTGCCCGCAGTTGTTAATGTCCACTTTGTTCTTGAACACTGGTACTAGTATGCTTATTTTCCAGTCATCTGGGAAACATCTCTCTCTCCATACTGCAATGAGTACCCACAGGACCCATGTCTGCTTTATCTCACCCAACATCTTTATCACATCCTCTGTGACTTCATCTGAGCCTGCTGCTATACCTGACTTTATTTTCCTTAGTGTTGTTTTTACTTCTTCTATGGTGGGCTCATCTCATTTCATTGCAGGCTGTGTTTGGGGCACTGTTCAGCTTCTGTGCAGTTTTCCTCATTCAGAAGTTGCTAGAATACTGCTTCCATCTCTGCCTTTCATGTCCTGTGGACAGGTGAGAAAGTTGTTGCTGGCATCTCCCTTAAGAAGGGTGTCTGACTATCTTTATATCTTTGTTTCTGTCTAGCAAATGTACAGAGTCACTTTCCAAAAGATAGTAGAATGCAACTCCTCTTAGCCTCTTTGTTAGCCAAGCAATATTCTTTACTATCTTGGTCCATCTTTTCTAGCTCCCACTTTTTCCTACACTCCTCCTTTCTTTTGATGACTTCCTAGACTTCTGCATTCCACCACCAGCTTTCCTTATGTACCTTATTACATACTGTGCTCAGCTGCATAGCTGTTCTGTAGTTGTCACACATGCTTTTTTGAGGCACTGCTTTTCTTCAACTCCATCTATTTCCTCTTCTTCCTGAGCTGCTAGAGCCCTGAGAAATTCCTTGAATTGTTGTGCTTCCTCTCTGGACAACTTCCAGGCCTTCATCCTGGTCTCTGTTGACCCTAGAACCTTCTCTGAATCGTGCTTGCAGCTGACTAACCATTAGTTTATGCTGAGGGCTGACTGTTTCACTTGGAATGACTTTGTAATCAGATTTCACCCAACCATCCTTTCCATACAAGGAGAAAGTCTGCCTGAGCTGCATCTTGGCCATCCCTCTACATGATCTTGTGACGTCTCTCCTGCTGAACCATGTGTTGGTCACCATCAAGTTATTTCTGAGACAGAAGTTTTGAATGGCCTCTCAACCTTTTTTTCCTGTTGCCCCACCCATGTTGACCCAGGCAGTTCTCAAATCCGGTCTTGTCTGCCCCAATACATGCATTCAGGTCACCCATTATTAATACCAATTTATGTTGTCCTGCTTTACCTAGTAGGCCCTGCAACTGCTGTTTGAATGCACTCTTGCTCACTATCACACTCCTGCTGTGGGGCATAAGCTGAGGTTATAAACAGAACCCTATCCTTATACTAGAGTCTGACTGCCATGAGTCTATCACAAATTCTGATGATATCCCTCACTGTCTTCTGAAGCCTCTCCCTCACCACAATTCCCACACCATTTCTAGGCTGTCCTCCTCCCAAGTAGTAAATTGTGGATCACATGCCAATTGAGTTTTCTGCACTACCCTTCCATCTATTTTCCTGGATCTGTAGAATGGTCAGCCTCCTCATGTTCTGTTGTTTTGTACCTTGACAACCACTGTAGTTTAAGGAAGTACATGAGGGGGTGGTATTAGGCATGTGTAGTGATATGCAAGTATTGGATGTGCATGCAGATGGATTTATGTTGGGTGTACAATAAACCGCTGATAACCTCCATTCACTGGCTCCCTCATCATTCAAAACTATCCACATCCAAGCTCCCTCCGTTCAATAAATTTATGCTTAGTGTTGCAATTCTTCATTCTTGTTTGGCATGTTGACTAGTTTTACGTCCCGCATTCACTTAACAGAGTTATCCCAGGTAACCCAAGTTGGGCAACTGGACAACAGCTGACCAGTTGCTTACTGACCAAAGGCTACTAGACTTCATGGCAGGGACCCACTGGCTAATATGGGCACACACACACCCCTTATCACTATTAGCATGGGTCCCTGGTGTAGGTCAGAGTGAGCTGGATTCTCAATCCACTTATCAGTGGCAAATACCCATTTCCTTTTGGCCACATTAGTCAACACAACCGAATCACTCAGAGCGATATTTTATATTGCTAGGTGGTTGGTCCTGGATTTTCTTCAATTGCATTCATTAACAAGTTCTTCTATATTCATGACCCATTCCATTCCAAGCTGCCTATGTTTTTATTTATGCATTCTACTGCACAGTTTGCTGCAGAATGACATTGCTCCACAAAATGTTTACATTTTCTCATTTTTGTACTCATTAACAGTATGGTCATCCTAGAAAAAAAGCAAGTCTTTGGATTTCCCCAATACCTGAATATCTTTTTCACCTGAAGCATTATAATATTGGGCAAATGTTGCAGTTTATTTATATTTTTTACTTGAAACAATGCATCATACTCCCAAGCCATACACTATAAAACTCAATCTATTTTTATATTAAAATGTCATTGTACTGAAGCACAATCATTTAAATACTCCATGATATCATCTTCTTTGAGTACATCAGAATAGAACTGAATATATAGCGTTTTTCTTATCAATAATCAAAGGCTCTGTGTCAAAGGCATATTCATTGCATAGAAACATGTTACTTTTCTTTCCATAAGCTGCTAAAAAATTTCCACCGATGCATACTTTTTAAAGGTTTAATAAGAAAGATTCCTTCCCCAGATGTTTAAATGATAGTCCACCCTATGCTTTCACACCCAAAATGCATGATGATCTTGTCCATGTAAAGTTCCTAATTCATTACTATTTCTTTTCTACTTTTAATTTTCATTACTACTTACTTCTATTGACTAATTTTATTTCATTCTTATCATCTGAATCTGCTACTGCTGCATATAAACATTGTTGCTGTTCTTGCCTCTGCATCTCTGCCATGACATTCTTCTGTTAAATGCTCATGCTGGAGGAGTTTTCTCCTATCTGTGCAATTAATCCTTCTCATCTTCTTGCAGTGCACAATCACTGATGTTTTGTGCATCGCCTTTAGTTTTCAAAGCTATTAGATCCATTTCTTTTTCATCCATCAACAAACATTTCCTACTGTATCTAAGTATGACCATGTAGATTCATCAGTTGGATGTTGTTATTCCATGAATAACAAACATTACACTGTCTTACTTGCCCAACTGTTAACTTACCGCAGAAACAATCACTCCATTAATTTCATCACAACTGGAGACTTACAGATTCTCTTCATCTGATGCTTTGCTGTAGCACACTTATCTATATCAGTTGTATTCTATACTGTATGCAGCAGAAAGCCCATTTTCCTAAGCTTTCAGGGTACCTTCTGTGTACCCAAACTCTTGCCTCAAGCTTGACTAATTAGAAGTCTGGTTTGTGGCCAAGCCCTTCAGATAATTTCTCCAAATAAAGCACTCCTCTGTGGGGGCTTCAAGGACTGACTGTTGATTAACACTGTTTATTGCTGGGCAGATAATTTGTCTTTGGGAAATAAACATTCCACTTTACTTTTTTATGACAGAAAATATTGTTTTTCTGTAGAACCTATTAAATTTAGCAAGGAGTAAGTGTTTTAATGATGGTCGTGACTTTTATACACAAACTGGAGCATTACTTTTTTACTTTTGTGGTAAAAAGTTGATAGAACTAACTCTAAACTATTTTTCTGTGCTAAAATTTGTGTTTGTTTACTTTTGGGGTGGAGTTGGGTAATTGTATAAAAAGCTTCTTAAAGAGTTTTAGTAAAGAAAAGTTACAGCTTATCTATTTTAAAGACAATTGCAAGTCTTTCCAGGAATCAGGCACCTTGTTCAGCTTAACCACAGAACAACCTAATGGTTCCTCAGTTTTACCCTTGTCCAACCACAAAAATAAAATGAATGCTAAGCAGTCTTTGCCATCACAGCAAGCTGATAAAATGTCTCAACTGCAGGTGGATGACTCTACTATGGCCAAAGTTAGTTCCCTGAATAACTCATCTTTTTCCTAGGTCTCAATGGAGAAATCCCTACAGCCAACATGGACTGGAGGTTAGACACATCATCTGTGGCTGTTGGAGTGCCTTTGGTTGGCAAGAAAGAACCACTGTTGTCAATCCTGGGAGAAGCAACAGGGAATGTCATTATGCTTATCCAGAAAGCTGTACCCATCCCTAGGGGAGTTTTTTTCGTGAAAAAAGTAAGTACGTTTCTTCAGTTTTTCCTGTCAAAAATGCCTTCTCCTCTCTCACTTACTCTGGACATGAGTAAATGTGCTTAGCTCATGATTTAGTTAATGCTCTTGACTATTCCTTTATGGCTGTTTCTAGAAAATTAAAAAAGGGATACTTGATTTTCTGAAAAGATTCGAGAGTTTGAACCACAAATTGATTAGGAAATCCCAGATTCTGTGTTATTTTCAGAGAATTTGGATTCAAATTCTGAAGAAAGTATCACTTTGGTTAGTAATTTTGAAGGATTTTTTCTTTCTGAAACTATGTATAAAATGAATCAATCAATTATTTCATGGTAAATACAGTGATGTTTTTCAGTCCAGTATAAAGATTTGGTACAACTAGAAATTCCACATGCTACTCTGATTTCTCTTGTACCGCCTGCAGCAAAGAATAGCTTGCTGCCTCAAGAAAACAGGCAGGCTATAAAGTGGCCCATCTTTTAAAGTTTTATACACTCATCCCAGGTTTGAACCCAGCTGCCACTAAACATTTGGTTAATAGTAATTGCTGTCCTTCTGGCAAGAGTGGATAGGCTTTATATAATACAGAAAAACAGTGTATTCTTTTAAAACACTTTTTTTTTTGTTTACAATTCTCAGCAGTCAGGTTCGTATGCGGATGTTTGTTCTTACCGCTTGAAAATGAGGAATATTTTGGCATTTGTTTCCTCTTCTGAGAAGAAATCTGCTTTGTGCAGCTTTGTGTCTTCTGTGTCTCAAGACCACCCATGTTTGGAATGTTATGATTCTACTGATGCCACTGGAACTGTTAGGTCTGCCTGGCTGCATTCTCAAAAACACCTCGCAGATGATATGAAAATGAGATTTTTTGAATTCCCTCTTGAACAGAGAACTATTTTTTGGGTCCTCTGCTGCAAACATCATTAAAAAGTGTGATGAGAAAGGAAAGCTGATTCAAGGGACCTCTCAAAATTTTCAGCTTTACTAAGGGATTCAATGCTCCCTCGACATTTCTTTAAAAAGCAAAAAAGGGAGGTCGGTCTAGGGCTTGGAATAAGCATCCTCATTGGTCCTTTTGAATTTTGTTAGTTTCATTTCAAGTTTTAGCTTCTGGTATTTAGGCTGAGGCTTGTTTGTACAGAATATAACTGAGGTGGACTACCAGTCAGTCACAACTCTGAGCTGTTATATCAGACAACTAGAGGTTTCTGAGCCCCCCCCCCCCCCCAAAAAAAAAAATAATAAGTTGCCTCTGTTTGGGTTTTTTTTTTTTTTTTTTTTGCTTATTTATACTGTTTATTGCACTTTTGTATTGCCTGCCACCTACTTTTATACTGCATTTATTAACTGTGTACTAATCTACACTGTTACACTGTAATTGTCTGCTGCACTGTGCCTGTAAAATCAAATCTTCAGCAAACCTGTTTGTTTTTTTGCATTATAAGTATTTACTGATATTTTTTCACTGTTTTAAGCTATTTGTTTTGCCTGCTTTGGTTTTCAAACCAAGCAGTACATAATTAACTGATCTGATAACTGTTTAAATCATTCTTTAGACTCCTGCCTTATTTTCTACTGTTTTAAACATTTTTTTCAGTGTCTCTCTGCCATTTTTCTGCTGTGTTAAATATTCTCTACCAATATGAACAAAACAAGGGTCATGCTGCCAAATGCTATCAGCTTAAAACAAAAGATGCACTCCCAGGAAGCGCGTCTTTCACCGGAAGATGTAGATGTCTGTGCCATCACAAAAACCTGGTTTAAGGCCTCAGAGAGTACCCCAGCCCTGCTAGGCTACAATGCCTTCCACACTTTTAGACCACAAAATGAACATGTGAAAACCAAAGGAGGTGGTGTTTCAGTCTATATTGGAGATACATTCACCTCATGTATAGTTAGACTGGACAACTCAATGGACTTACTCCAGGTCCAGATTATGGTGGTAAGACCCCAGTCAGTTCCTAGCCAGATATAGATCCCTGTTCATGGGTCACGACACCCACAAAGCCTACTTAACCAAACATAAGACAATGAAAATTTTACTGAGCACACTGGTTATGGGGAATTTCAATTATCGTACCATCAACTGGGGAAAAGTACAGTTTTGTACCTACCATAAATGTAGATGTTCGAGGATCCACATTGCTGCAGTCCTAACTATTGGGTAGTCCGCTGTCCAGTCGGCCCGAATACCAAAGTATATGGCTGACGTCGGTCAGGGCGCATTAGACTGACGTCAGTACGTCAGGGTACTAATGCGCATGACCGACGTCATATCCTCAGTCTTTTCTTGCCCCAGATGTCAGAAGACCCTGAAAAGATAAGGCCAAAAACCAAAAACTCCCAAAATACCTGCACCAAAAAATATATATATATATACAATATATACACAATTAGCAGAATATAACCTCACCTACACAACGACCCCTAAACACAGATCGGAAGGAGGGAGGGTAAATTGGACTGCAGCAATGTGGATCCTCGAACATCTACATTTATGGTAGGTACAAAACTGTACTATGTTCTTCATTCCACATTGCTGCAGTCCTAACTATTGGGTAGAATCCCAAAGCAGAGGTAAGGGAGGCTGGCAAATCATAAGGAAGTAGGAACTGACAACATGCCTTGCAAAATAGCTGTGGCAAAACCAGCCCTAGACATAGAGTAGAGAGGAAGGTGATAATGCTTAGAGAAAGTATGCACTGAACTCCAAGTAGCTGCCTCCAAAATATCCTTAGTTGCCACCCACCTTAGAAATGCTGTGGAAGTGGCAGTAGCCCTAGTGGAATGAGGCCTAATCCCAGCTGGAATCTCCTTGCCATGATGGGAATAACAAAATGTAATGCAACACCCAATCCACCTAGAAATAGTTTGTTTTGACACAGGCTTGCCCTTTGAACTCAAAGCAAAAGAAACAAACAACTGCTGAGACTGCCTAAAATCCTTAGTCCTGCTCAAATAATAACGCAATAGCCTGTGTACATCTAAAGTGTGCAAAATCTTTTCCCCTTTATTTTGGGGATCTGCATAAAAGGTAGGCAAATGAATAGTTTGGTTTAAAGCCACACTAGAAACCACCTTAGGCATAAAGGAAGGATTAGTACGTAAAGATACCCTATCCTTATGAAAAATCAAAAAAGGCTCCACTGCCATAAGGGCCTGCAACTCAGAAACCCTTCTTGCAGAAGTAATGGCCAACAAAAAAGCAGTCTTCCATGACAAGTATTTCAATTCAGCAGTAGCCGCAGGCTCAAAGGTTGTAGAGTAAGTTTCTCCAACACAAAATTGAGATCCCAAGCAGGAGTAGGAGCTCTACGTGGGGGTCTTATATTCTTTGCCCCTCTAAGAAATTGCTTGAACAAAGGATGCGAAAACAATGGTGGGTCACAATCATAGTGAGCTGAAATTGCTGCAGCATGAATCTTAATGGAAGAGAAAGACAAACCTTTGTCCAGTAACTCAGTAAGATATTGAAGAGCCACACTCAAATTTGGCTCAGTAATCTCCAAATTGTTTGCTGCACTCCAAAACAAAAATCTCTTCCATTTTTCTGCGTACACTTTCCTTGTACTAGGTCTTCTGGCTTCCATAATCACATTTAAAACTTGTTGAGGAAGCTGAGACCTGCTGTCTTTCAAAACAGAATATGCCAGGCTGTTAGATGTAGAGAGTGAAGCTTGACATTGAGCAGATGACCGTCCCTCTGAGACAACAGGTGTGGAATCAAGGGTAAAGGCCATGGAGGCTTCCTTACCAGACTCCTCAGTAATGGGTACCAGTGCTGCCGAGGCCAATCTGGAGCTATTAAAATCATCCTTGGCTTGTCTTGTCTGACCTTTAGAAGCACCTTTGGAATAAGAGGCAGAGGTGGAAAGGCATACACATGAAGATTTTTCCAAATGAAAGAAAGAGCATCCACTTTCCAAGCTGTGTGATGAAATCCCTTCGTGCAAAACTTTGGCAGCTGGTGGTTTAGTGGAGAAGCGAACAGATCTATGTCTGGAGTTCCCCATGACACTGTCAATTTTGAAATACATGAAGATCCAGTTTCCACTCGTGGGGATCCATGATTTGTCTGCTTAATACATCTGCTAAGGAGTTCTGTGCTCTCGGCAGAAACCTTGCCTGAAGAGTTAGTTGCAGACTGAGCGCAGTCTCCCATAAAATCATTGCTTGTCTGCACAATGGGTAAGAATGTGTTCCCCTTGTTTGTTGATGTACCACATGACAGTTGTGTTGTCTGTAAGAATCAACACCTGCCCTGGAAGAAGTAACTCCTTGAAAGCAATTAATGCAAACTGAACTGCTAACATCTCTTTCATGTTGATATGTAGATGCTGTAGTCTGGCAGGCCACTTGTCTTGTATCCACTTTCCATTTAGATGAGCTCCCAAGCAATATCTGAGGCATCTGTCGTTAGAATCTGACTTGCCTCTGGCCGGGTCACAGAGAGTCCCTTGTTTAGGTGACATTCCTGAGCCCACCACAAAAATTCCTTTTGAATGCAAGGTATTATTTGAATGACAGTGTCCAAATCCTGGCAGTGCTGTGTCCACAGATTTTTGAGATACCATTGTAGCTTCCTCATATGCAGTTTGGCATTGGGAAGCACCAGAATACAAGATGCCATGAACCCTAAGGCTTGAAGGACTGTCCTTGCAGTCAGCCCGGACTGAAGAGATAGATGATGGAAGTAACTGGAAAGATTCTTTTGTTTGTCCGGGGTTAAAAAGGCCATCTGGGCTGCTGTATTCAGTCTCACACCCAGAAAGCACATGTCTTGAGAGGGTACTAGACTGGACTTTATTTCGTTCACAGAATACCCTAGGCATCTTAGCACTGCTATGACATATTCCAGATGCTGTAGAAGATCTTCTTTTTCTTGAGCCAGAATCAGGCAGTCGTCCAAGTAAGGATAGATTTGGATTCCTTTTAGCCTGAAGTAAGCTATCACTGGAGCCAGAACCTTTGTGAATACTCTGGGCGCAGTAGATAAGCCAAAGGGCAATGCAGAGAACTGATAATGAGAATTTCCAGCTCGAAACGCAGATACTTCCTGCAACTTAGTCTTATTGGCACATGAAGGTAAGCTTCCTTGAGATCTAAAGTTACCATCCAGTGATCTTTGCCCAGCAGAGGTAAAAGCTGTTGTAACGTCAACATTTTGAACTTGGGAATGTCCAGATAAGTGTTGAGGATAGATAAATCCAGAATTGGTCTCCACGTGTTCCCCTTCTTTGGTACTAGGAACAGGCGAGAATAAAATCCTAGGCCCCTTTCCGGCACAGGAACTGACTGAATGGCCCCTATTTGGAGCAACAGAGAAATTTGCTTGTGAGCCTCTGTTCTTTGAAGAGGAGGAATGTCTGGCATGCCTTTGAAAGGAGGCAAGGTATGGAAATAAAACCTGTAACCGTGGTGAATAATATCCAGAACCCATCTGTCTTGGGTAATTAAATCCCAATTTTCTTTGAAAGAGACAGCCTTCCTCCCAAAGGTGCTGCCAGGCAAGAACGTACTGGCAGCTGAAAAGGCAGGTCATTGGGTCTGCTTACGAAAGGACTGACCCCTGCCCTCACCAGAAGTCTGAGCAGGGGAACTCCCTGTCCTAGGCCTAAAAGTACCCTGAGCTCTGCCCCTACCACGTCTAGACCTACCCCTAGACTGGGAATCATAGGCAGGATAAGTCCATCCCTTAAGCAGGCCAATTTCTACTAAACTTCGGAGGCTGCACCTGCAAAAAATCTTTAACAGTTTGCATAGACTTAGCCTTGTCCTCCATTTTCTTCAAAACTGCTTCCACAGGCGAACCAAACAACACATCAGACTGTAAAGGAGCATCCAAAATCCTTGTCTTAACATGCTCAGCTAAATTCTGATCTCTCAGCCAGGCGTGCCTACGAAGAACAGAACCAGTGGCAGCCACCCTGGAGGAGGCCTGCACAGCATCAAAACCACACTGCAAGGAATGTTTACCCACCTGTTCAGACACATGAACTAAATCTTGCAACTCTTTACACTCAATACCTTCAGCCAGAGCATCCACCTTAGATTTCAACTGTGAAAGAAGATAATTCTGATATTTTAACATGTGAAACTGACAATTCAACGCCCTCATGGCTAAAGTGGAAGAAGTATACACTTTCTTTCCCCATCTATCCAAAGCCCTTGCCTCTTTATCAGGAGGGACAGGATTTTTAACAACTGAGGCCTTCACACCTTTAGGCCCCTGAGAGACAGTTTCTGGGTCTGCCCTAGGACTCTTAAAGATACTTATGAGCTTCAGGCACCCTATAATACCTATCCGGTTTAACTGGGGCAGGAGGCAAAGAATCAGGATTCAGGGAAGCCTCTGCAAACACATCTTCCACCACATTCAAAACAGGAGGTATAGCTAAAGGCCTATGCTGGGGTAAAAACAAGAATTCCCTAAGCCTTTTCCTGGAATCAGAGAAATCTTGACCTTCCCATTTAAAATGCTCCCTCATGGAATGCAGAGTCTCTGAAAATGAAAAATCCTCAGGAGGAGAAGCAGAAGGAGTAGAGTCATCCACATCAGAATCAGAATAAGGAGGGTACTCCTGCAAGTCTTCAGCCGAAGACTCCGAAGCCTCCGAGCATTGCTCAAAACTCTCAAACTCAGGTTCCACCCTAGGCCTCTTATCAGGAGGGGGCATAGAACCCCTAATCATAGTAATCAAATCCTCTGCCATTTTAAGCATATGTTTCTTAGGCAAAGATCCTGAAGCACTAGGAGAAACCCCCACAGAAGCTAAACTTGGCCTGCCCTCAAAGAAGCCTTGGAAACTGAAGGCGAGGCTCTAACCACCTTAGGAAGAGAGGGAAGAACAGCCACCTGAGAAGCCCCCTCAGCCTGGCCTACTTCCTGAGAGGATACATCCTGTAACAGTAAAGTCTCTCCCTGAGACTCCAAAGAGACACCTGGCAAAACCTCCAGCTCCACTGAGCCTTCCAAAGAACCGACGTCTGGGACTGTCGGTTCCTCCACCCTAGGCTTTGCTGCTTTATCTTTGCGTTTTTTAGCCGAAGTCGGAGCATCCGACGGCATTTTATAGTTACAACGCTTCCCAAACACTAACCTGGCACAGTCTAACCTTCTCTTAATAGTGCGTTTGTTAAATCTAGCACAAGAGCGGCATCCAACAACGTCGTGCTCAGGCCCTAAACAAGGTATACACAAAGTATGGTAATCCCTATGAGGTATCTGTTTCCCACAAGAAATACAGTTATTCACTTTTTCTGACATCCGGTTAAATACTGAGGCAAGAAAAAACAAAATATTCCCCAACGGGTACTTAGCCAACTTTGATTCGGTCTGAAACTCTGACTTCAGAAACTTTCAGAACGCCAACCTGCACTCGCAAAATTGCTTCTGCATCGGACCATGCGGCAAAAAAGACTGAGGATATGACGTCGGTCATGCGCATTAGTACCCTGACGTACTGACGTCAGTCTAATGCGCCCTGACCGACGTCAGCCATATACTTTGGTATTCGGGCCGACTGGACAGCGGACTACCCAATAGTTAGGACTGCAGCAATGTGGAATGAAGAACATCCTACTCCAGCCCAAACTCGTAGCATAAAAGTTCCTTGAGTTTATGACTTCAAATGCTGTTGAACAATTGTCTATAACCCCAACAAGAAGAACAAATATTCTAGATTTGGTCCTCACCACCATGTCAAACAGATGGACTGCTGCAACTGTTGGACCCTCATTAGTTAAAATTGACCACAAATCAGTCACCTTCAAACTGACACTAACACTAGAACTCACAAAGGGTGAAATCAGACTACAAAACATCACCAAGGCAAACTATACCCTCCTAGGTGAATGTATAAATGCATTCCAATCCCCATCCCATGCTGAAAGTGGTAACTATGCCAAAGCTTACACTAAAGCCATGTACAATCACTTGTATAAATGTATAAACTCGGCTGTACCAGACAGAATTAAAGCCAGAGCCTCAAGTAAAATCAAGCTGCCATGGTGGACTTCCAGCATCAACAAACTCTACAATAAATGCAAAAAGTTGCTGTCCAAGAAAACAAAGACAAGGACCCAACAATTGAAAAGAACCCTCCTCAGTCTTAACAGGCTAATAAGATGTGTCAAATCCTCAAATAGCTCCTTTGGGAGAAACCTAGCAAGTATTGCCAAGGATAACCATAGGTCCTTTTACAGTTATGTTTGTAACCTACGGGGTAGGACCCAAGGATGTGCAGAACTAGTGGCCAACAGTATCACACACATTGACCCCAAAGATAGTGAACCTGCTAGTGGATAGGTTTGGTAAAAATTTCACTCCCTTATCCCCTCCTAACTTACAACAAACCCTCCCTCAAGCTTTCCCACATCTTGCATATCTGAAGAGTAGGTCCTCAAAGCCCTGTCAAAGGCAAAGAACACAGTCTCTATGGGACCAGGTGACATCCCAGACTGTCTTCTAAACAGGCTAAAATATGAAATAGCATCACCACTAAGTACCCTTTTCAATCATAGCCTAACCACAGGCTTTATTCTTGCAGAAGGGATAACAGCAACAGTTATTCCCAAACACAAAGGTGGCCTCGCCACAGACCCAGAGAATTACAGATCCACAAGCCCGACCAGCCTCATCTATAAGGATATGGAATTTATCATTTTGGACCTCATAAATAAAGACATAGGTGACTTCCAAACCTTAGATCCTACCCAATATGGCCTTCTGAAGGGCAAATCCTGTCTGTTAAATCTGGTGGATGTCTTTGAAAATGTTACCAAGGACATTAATGAGGACAAATATGTGCACACAGCATACCTCAACTTGGTAAAGGCTTTTGACACGATCCCACATTCAGGCATTACTGATTAAACTTAGCAAACTGAACGTAAACCCCCTTTATTATAAGATGGGTTACCAACTGGATCACAAACCAGACACACACTATCAAAATGGATGACTCCACAGCAACTAGCAGACCTGTTGCTAGTGGCGTGCCACAGATGTCAGTGATGGCTCCCCTGCTATTTGGTAAAAACTTCTCAGAAGTTCAGGTCAAAACTAAAGGGTTGTGGCTGACCAAGTTTGCAGACGACTGTAAACTAGGTGCAATCAGTGAATCACCAAATGATGTCAGCATTCTCCAGGAGGGTCTCACACAGAGCAACAACTGGAATATTTGTCTCTTTATGCACTTCTTTGCATCCAGCTTCAGAATCATTCCCTTCAGTACAATGTCCCCTGGCACTATTAAATCAAGAATACTGTAAGTACCCACAAAATTATATGGTTCCTGGGATCACAAGTTGACTGTGACCTTAACTTCCACCACCATGTGTCTACTGTAGTAAGAAAAGCTTTCTACATAGCACACTTGATTATTAAAGGCATCACCTTGAGAGCAAAGAAAATTATAACCCCCTTTACTTGGCACTTATCTGGCACATAATTGAGTGTAATGCCATGTTTGGCATATACCGTACTAAGCACCGGTGGGAATTAGAGAGACCTCAGAGGTTTCTAACAAAGAAGATCAAGGGCCTTTAACATGTGCCTTACATGGACTGGCTAAAGTCCCTGTCACTTTCCTCTGTATCATTCAGACTTCTTAGGGAAGGCTTATGCCTGGCCTACAGAGCAAACCAAGACCCAAACCTAATGAACTTACTGCATATCCATAAATCAAATGGGTGTAGGGCTACCTGTTCCAGAGACTTAAATATGATGTGCAACTTAAGTAGGACATGCTGGAAGGACAGATTTATTTCCCAGCCACCGACATGTCTTTGGAACAGGCTACAAATTCATGTAAAACAGAGCACCTCTATGACACTGTTTAAGAGGAACCTGGATGAGTGGCTGGGGAACCATAAATTCTTACCAAGGATAGCACCTGCAACCCTCCTGGACATGGGCAATCATCACTAAATGCAATCTTGTGTATTGACCAGTACCCTCTATTGTATTACATTGGGGTAGAATGGCTAGGATTAAAATGGCCTCTGGGTTGATAGCCTAGGAATCTCCTATGATCCTATAAACAGTTACAGTAACAGCAATCTGATGGAGAGCAAATGTTTACAGAGCAGAGTCACAGTGGCTCCATAAAGAAAGCATATCTTTCCCCCAACCCCCCACCAAAAGAAAGGACAGTGTAATAAGTCTAACTTACTGTATGAAGAATTCCCCTCCCTCGTCCTAGCATTCCCTTAATCCTTCTTAAATATGATGGCCTCCATTTCTATCTGACAACAGATCGTTTCAGACAGTTGGGATCTGAAAGTAGGGCATCAGGGTTACACATGACAGATGGAGTCACTTCATCCCTTTCAGGGGATACCTCCTCATCCACCCATTACCAGATTCCTTTTTTCCCCTCCTATCATTCAGGACATGCTTTCTCAGGGGGTGGGGATATAAACTGTCCCTCATTCTCTGAAGGGTTTTATTCCAGGATGTTCATGGTGCCATAGAAATAAGTCTCTTTGAAACCAGGTATGGATCTCTCTTTTCTGAATCAGTTTATGACAGTTCCCAAGTTCAGACTACTCTTGCTTTACAACTTTGTAGCCCTTGTTCTCAATTTGAGTTTTCAAGTGACCTTAGATATAAAAAATCACATTCCTATAGATCCAGATTTCAGACTGTTTTTATGGTTTTCTGTGTCTGTATAACATGATCAGTTCTGTGCATTTCCTTTGGTCTATCTACTTCTGCAAGGGTGTTCAAAAAGTGTCGGATTCCTGTGATATTCTATGGCAGACAGCAAGGTATTCATATTTTTTCTACTTAGATGGCTTGCTTAATACTGCACAGTCTTTTTTAAAGCTATAGGAATCTCTCAGCTGGTTGGGATTCCAAGAGAACTTATAGAAGTCTTGTTTGATTACTACTTATAGGAATGTTTTCCTGGCATGTCTGCTGGACAGCAAAGTTCATAAAGCTCTTCTTCCACTGAGGAAAAAAATAGATCTGCATTTACATACTTCCCTAAAAGACTGCGGTGGTGGTGCTGCGGTAGCATTGTCGCCTCATAGTAGGACATTATCCTGTTCGATTCTCGGCTAAAGCATCTTCGGTGTGGAGACTATGCATGAATGGGTATACCTTCATTGAAGGTTGTACATCAGGGCTGGCAACTCAGTACGTAAAAATCTGCTGCCAATCATTAGCGGACTGGAGTTCCACTGTGGCGACCCCTAACTGAGAAAAGCCGAAAAATACAGTTACATTTACATACTTCCCTAATTTTTTCCACTCAAACTTTCATCTCAGTAAGAGAATTCCTTTGCTCTGTGGGTCTCAGGACATCTAGGATACTCATAACAGCTCTTACAAGACTCCACTTGAGAAAAATTCAACAGTATGTGAAGTTACTTTGGTCCCAGCGTCAGCATTCACCATAATTTCAAATTCCAGTTTTAGGATTTCTGAAAAGAGAATGGTTGTGGTTGAGACACCATACTTCTTAATATCCATGTCTCCCATTCTCTCTTTCTCCTCCAGCACAGACAGTCACAACAGATGCTTGGGAAATGGTGTCTATGCTTATAAAAGTGTGGGGTCTTTGGAACAAAAAAGACAAACCAAAACAAATAAATATAAGACAGATGTTACCTCATATAAATGCTCTCAATTCTCAGTGACATTTGTAGCCTCAAGGACATCTTCAAATGTTTACAGACACCACCACAGAATTATGGTACAGATATAAATGGGGGTAGGGTGGGATGCAGATCTTAACCCCTGTGCAGACTAGCCATTAGAGCTGGAGATATAGTTGAGCAGTACAAGCTCACTCTACACACATCGTATTTACTGTCAGAGCAAAACTGCAAGGTTGACAAATTGAGTGGGTCCAGGACAGACACTCATGAATGGAAATTAAATGAGGGGTCTTCCAAACACTGATGTAGTTGTTTTACATACCTTAAGTAGATCTGTCTCCAGTCTTAACAATCAGTTGGCAAAAATTGTAGGACTCCATGCAAGAAGATCTTGAAGACATGTTTCTTCTTTTCTATGGCCATGAATGCTCCTGTACGCTTTTCCATTTTGTGTAATACATAGGGTACTTCTTATGACTCAGTAGGATTTCCCAAATATTCTGGTGACTCCCTTCTGCTCAGGCAAGAGTGGTACGCCCTTCCTTTGCAAAGGGCCTCACAGATTAACTCATACAACAGCAAGGGAGGTTGATACTTCCTGACTCCAAGCATTTCCAACTGACTGCCTGAATGAAAGAATTTTAGCACTTTCTAGATGCATTTTCTCTAAGGATGTGCTACAGGTATTAATGGAGAAAAGAAAGCCTGCAGTTAGAAAATCATATATTTTAGCAAACGGAAAGGGATTTCTAGTGCCAGCAAATGAACCAGCACCTATTCAGGGTGAGTGTTTCCCTGATACTACAGTATTTGGGAAAGTTACTATCTCCTGTGTCAAGGCTCACTTTTCAGCCATTTCTGCATGCCTGCCCATGGACCCCCCCCCCTTTCAATGCTACCTCTTATTAAAATGTTTTTAAAGGGTGTTGCATAGGGAGCCTTCAAGGAAACAGGTGACTACTCCTTGGGATCCTAATTACGTGCTAGGAAAAAATACCTCTTCTTCCATTTGTAGCAGATCATCCAGTTGACTTGAGGTTCTTAACATGGAAAACAGTCTTACTAACTTGCTCTGCCCTTGCAAGAGGAGTATCTGAGCTGCAAGCTTCTCAATTCCCAAGGCTTTTACATTCCGGCTAAAGCCTTTCTGTACTCATAGTACCTTTTTATATGTTTTAAGGCAGACTACATCAAATTAATGGATCTCTAACTCAATGCCAGGAGTTTTAACCAAAAAATTTTCAAACCTGAGGCTCTTCTGCAACTTGAATACATCCATATATGTGTAGTTAAAGAAACATGGTTTCAAAAGAATGAAACTACTGCTCTCTTCTAAAATATAATGCCTGTCATGTTGTCAGAATTATTGGTAGCTGGGGAGAGTATTGGTATTGCCAAGGGTATCACCACCACATGACAGATTCCTTTACATATCACATGTGAACTCCTAGAAGTCCAAATCACCATAAATGAGGCAAACTACTACTTCATACCTAGCTATACAACATCCTCTATGTCTCCATTTGAGCAAAATAGCTATCTTACACATTATCTAAAATTTCCATTAAACCCAAGACCTTTCTACTGGGAGACTTCAACTATCCATCAATAAATTAGATAATCTACTAAATTGCTCTCTCTTTCATAAGCAGTTAACCACCAACAAAAAAGATGAGTTCAAATTACTACAGGAAAAACTTACTTTCACAACAATTTTGTTAGAGCTTTTCTGACCAGACACGTATTTACCTGCTTGAGCTTTCCTTTTGTTAATTATCCATCATACTAGATCGCCTCCATATCCTTGATCTAGTCCTCACAAATATGGCCACTTATTGTATATCTCCAATCTTTATCATGCCTTGTTCAATAAGACCATAATTTATTGACTTTTTCCTTTCCTGATACTCCATCTGTAAATAATTGTCTATTTAGGGTCTTATCAAAAGCAAACCTTAAGTTACTTGATAATTTAAATTCTGCTGCAATCCCCCTCTGAAGGCTCCCATTGCTAAAGCGGCTACCTATGCTATCAATTTTTGCTCATTTCGATATTCTGAAAAAGCAGTCCTTTATCCCCAACAAATATAATGAGGAATTTAAAAACTAAGCCCTGTGGTGGAATACCCATATAAATTATTTAATGAGAGCAAGAAACTGCATAATGCTTATAAGAGGTCTCACTCTGCCTACCTTAAGAGCACAATTAAGCAATCTAAAATGGAGCTTAAGGGAGCCTTTAGGAAGATCAAAGTGGATTATGAACTTAAAATAACCACTAAATCCAAAAATAAGTGCACTTCTTTCATTAACACAAAGTACAAACACACAACAATGTTCAGAACTAGTCTACAATAATGCTGCATACTCTAATAGAAAGGAAATAGCTAATATCCTTCATAACAAATTTAGTTTCAATTTTACTCCACCCACTATTATTCTGCAGGCTCCACAATCCCAGCCACCCCTTTAATTACCTTGGAACAAGATCTCTCATCCCTCTTAAAAACTAAGAATACTTCAACCATGGGCCCTGATAACAAATCAGGTGATTATTGGTGCCAAATATGGCCTTTCTGAATCCCTCTTTAATCTAAGCCTCTTTACTGGTTACATTCCTGAAACCTGAAAATAGCTATCATAATGACATTACACAAAGGTGGCCCAACCAATGACCCAGATAAATACAGATTCATTAGTCACAATTGCCTAATATGTAAGGCTAAGTAGACCATTAATATGGACATTGAAAATCTCAACCTTACACCCTTATCAATTAGGCTATGTCAAAGGAAGTTCCTCCCTTTTAAACATTGTTCATTTCTTTAAAAAAGTTAATGAAGCAGTGGATAGTGGTCTTGCAGTGCATACACCATATGTAGACTTGGACAAGGCTTTAACACTATTATCCATGCAAACATTATTGACAGACTTGTAAATCTTAATATATAGCCTTATATTGTGCTGTACATAGCTAACTGGTTGTGTGACAGAACCCATGCAGTTAGAGTAGTATGTGTCACTTTAGATAAGTAAAAAAAAGTTACCGGTGGTGTACCACAAGGCTCAGATTTGGGCCTTCTGCTATTTGAAAAATATTACCTTCAGAACAGCACTTATGGTTAATTAAGTTTACAGACAACAGTGAACTGGGTGTTGTTATTCTATCTTTAACTGACTCGCAACTGCTCCAATACAGGGTTAGACCATGTTAACAATTGGTACAAGGACAATGGTCTCATGTTAAACATAACAAAATGTAGCATAGTTCACTATGACCAAAAAAGCTTAACTTACCATATAGTAGATGCAAACCTCCAATCAAACTCACTTAGAAGGGAGCTAGGCAATCTTGCTCACAACTCCTTATCATTTGACCATCATGTCTCCACAGAAGTTTGGAAAGCCTTTAATCTGGCCCATCCATTTTCCAAAGGCATCTCCAACAGATCCAAAGTCGTCTTATTTTTCCTTTACTCCTATCTTACCAGACCCATTATTGATTATGCATGCCTGTAGTTCCAAGTATTTTATTAAATCACACAGCACAGCACATCACATCAACTTCACTTCAACAGATTAAGTGCTTTCTTTAGCTCCAGTCATAAAATTAAGGGCTAAAAAGTTAAAATAAAATAGGTGATTTTTTGCAGAGTGCATAAAATACTTTTATAGCTATATTCTTAGACTACCATTTTTTTATGTTTTTATGTATAAATATATACAACTTGTTTTTATAGTTTTGCCAACATGTTTCACATCAAATAGTTTAACATTTAATGCATATAGAAAGCTTATGGTTTTTAAACTTTCTAAACTTTTCATACTGTTTAAGGGTGTGTTTAGATTTAATTGATTAAATGAGTCACCAATAGGAGATGTTCATAAATTATTTAAATTAGATGATTACATAGGCATATTGATTCTGATGACGTTTCCTTTTGGAAATGAAAGCGCTTAATCTGTTGAAGTGAAGTTGATGTGTGTGATTTAATAAAATCCTTGGAACTACTGGCATTCGTTTTGTGGAGAGATAGCCTTTACTGGAGCCTTGAACTGAAGTTTTTCATGAGGTTCTGGTTATTGTTACTTCAGTTGTCCGTTTAGGTGATTCTTGAATATAATGCATCCTTCAGCATGCATTTATCTAAACATATCACACAACTTGAGACACACCTCAGAGGTCCATGACAAAAAAGGTCACTGGCCTCAAAAATCTTGGTTATCAGGAGAGACCGTCAGCCCTTTCTCAGTCTCCTACAGGGATATGTGTGTCTAGCCTTGCATGCCCTAAAAGATCCAAACTTTTTTGATCTCCAATTTCTTTGTGGCACTAGTTTGCATCAACAAATACCTGATTAAAAGTACTAAACCTTCATCAACAGATAAAGAAGACATGTTAGCTTGATGGATTCATATCCATACATGTCCGTCACCTCTTGAACAAACTTCTTCTACATGCCAAGCAGAGTAGCAGCCTTATGATCTTCAAGGTAAACCTAGATAATTGGATGGACAGCCTCAAATTCTCCCATGGCCTATCATGTTGTACATTCCTTGAGGCTAGAGGGAAATTATGAATAGGGTGTTTTGGTTAGGCATGAAATGGTCTGCAGGTTGATTGCCTAAGTACTTATCTTTAACTCTGTGGTGGGTCAATCTTATCTCATTTTCCACAAAGACACCATTTCTTTAAGAAATATTCCTTTATTTGTACCTGAAATTTTATCTCCTTGTTTTCTTTCCACAAGCAAAAGACCAGTTGGTGCAAAGGTTAAGGAATTTGTCTCCCAATGACAAGGTACAAGGTTTGATCTTCATCTCTGTCAAGAGCTTTGATGATTGAGGAGATATATTTTTGGATGGCACAGTGGTGCAGTGGCAACATTGTTGCCTCACATCAAGAGGTTCTGGTTTGATTCTCGGCTGGAGTGCCCTCTGTGTGCAGTCTGCATGTCCTCCCTGCATTCATATGGGTTTTCTCTGGGTACTCGTCAGTTTCCTCTCACGTTACAAAGATGTGTGTGGAGTGTTTCTCCCAGGGCCTCTGCTGAAAATTGGCTTTATTCCAAGTCGGACTTTCCTGGAAAACAAATGTTAAATAAGAATAAATAAAAATTTCCAGAATCCAAGAATGATGAGAAGTTATGTTCTCTACCTTGGATGTTTACATACAACTAAGTTAGTATCTTGAAAGGACAAAATAAATCATTTTTTTATCAACTGTTCATTTCTAGATTAAGTAAGCAAAAAGGAAAATTCTGTCAAGGCAGATTTTTCCCAAATGATTGACTCATGGTATCACATTTTGTTATACTCACCGCAACAAAAGTATTGCAGGGAGGGTCAGGGCTTGGCTTTATCTCTGCCTTTTTGGAAAGGCTTGAATTCTAGAAGCATTCTAGAAGCACCAACTTGATCAAATGTACAGACTTTTACAAAGCAATATAAACTAAATTCCTTCTCCAGGTCTAGGAGGGGTTTTCTGAAGTCCATTCTTCTGGGTCTCCTGTATCCCCATTTTTCCTTCCTCCAGTCATGTTAAGCTCTAGTAATTGACCTTATATAACTTAGTGTACTACAGCAGTGATTAATATGATGAACAAAGCACAGTTGTGTAAGTAAACAATAACCATAGATGTTCAAAAGATCACTGACACTGCCTCCCTCCATCCCCTTTATTTTTGTCTTTTTTTATGTCAGGGTGTGGCCATTTGGTATTTTTCCTAGCATGATCTTTCTCAGGGCTTTATTCTCCTTTTCTCTTTGTCAGCATGAAAGCTTTGAAAGGCCTGAAGCCCAAACTCGATGTCAGAGTCACCAGTGCTTCAGCTGACAGTTGAAACATGTGGAAGGTACCCTGAAGCTTTGGAAGCTGGCTTGTTATTATAGATTATATTGATGAGCCTATCAAATCAAACTACTTTGTGTTATATATTTTTTTCCATTCCTTCCATCTAGCACTTTAAGCCATCTTGGAATAGAAATACACAGAAGCCCTGTCATCTCAGCAAGTCAAACTGAATCTATATAAAATAACATATTCAGGTGACAGAGATAACAGATCTTTGGACTACAATAGTTTTGTAATGCATCTTCCAGTCATGGATAATAGGTTCCAAAACAATGGAGTCTCCATTGTGGAGAATTCAGTTAAAATTACTATTACTGCCTGTATTTAAGACAGAAAATGTACAGAAATTGCTAAGCAGGAAAAGAGGAGGCAGAATGAGCTGTGGGTCACAGAATTAAATGGCTATCAGCTGCATGTACTGGTGTGTATCTGTTTACATCATGACCTTTGCTGCATTACGACAAAATAAGCAGTTGCATTATTCTTCAGTGTGTCGTAATCTATCATCACATCAATATATTTGTGACACCATTTATAAAGTGTTTGATAAAAGATGATTTGCCCTGAATTTGAAAAGTGAGCTCAAGAAAATAGCCTATTTCTAAAGCAGCACTACAGTGTACCATGAATTGATTATGCTGTAGAACAATTAATTCCAAGAATATAACTTGCATTTCCAACAGTCATCAAAGTACCTGAAAGGAGCTTTCTTAGGCTTTTACTTAAAATTTTGGGTATCAATGTTTCAGAGAACGCTGGGCGCAATCTACCTAATAAATATTGTGTAGCTTCCACTGGCATGTATGCTTCCACAAAGGAAGTGCTCCTAAATAAACTGATATCTATCTTTTTGCAGTTATCTCTGCTGGACCAAGCAATAAAGTTATTGTTTCAGAAGGGCTACTACTTAGTGCACAAGTCTGTGGAATTGCATAACTATTTTGTTGATATTTATGGCAGATTTTTTTATTCCTTTTATTTTTTTTTATTTATCCTTTGTAGACCAGATTAATCCCATTAGGCCAGTGGCCTCTTTTCACTTAAGAAACACGATGGTATTTATACTACTTGGGCAAATCTGACCAGGGTATCAAGGAACTTCGTTTACCCCTTTTGTAAGGTGCTGTGGGATCTTTTACATTCACCTGACCTACCACCAACCCAAGCAGATGGGACCTCAGTTTAACATCTCATCCAAAGGAAAATACACTCAGTAATGCAGCAACCCCTTATGCTGTACTGCAGTGTCAGCAATGTATCTAATTTGTGTGGGAATAGAACCCATGGCCTTTTGCACCAATCGCAAGTGTGCTACCTATTGCACCAATGACATTTTTTAGAGGTTTTAAAAATTGCATCAAAACAGAAGCAAAGATGACCAAGTCCCAGATTGCCCTAAGGGTTCTTGATTGACCCCAGCAAGACCAGTAAGTTGGGGTAGAAGTTTAGCTGGTAGACCCAACATGGACTTGATGTACAGGGGATCTGTGCCAGTAATATGAAGTTAAAGAGGACCAAATGAAAAGCTGCACAGCTATAAGTGGCAACTCGGAATAGATATGAAGGTGTCAAAATGTTGTCAACACACAAATTTACCATGTAATTGCTATTAAGTGGCAAAGTTGTTTCTCTTGAAACCAAGATGATGGAGTTTCATTGTGACCATCTTTAGTGCTAATACAAACAGCATTAGACAGAGGACACCACTCCTAATATGCAACATTTAAGGCATTTGAATATGAAATAAATGAATGCAATTCAGCAACAGATAAACAACTGTAATACACATGCTGAAGTGAATGTACAGAGAATGGAACAAAAGCCCAGAGAAGAACTTTAAACAACTAAAGAACAATTTAATGTGTCAAGTTCATTTTAGCTAACACTATTCCCACAAGATACATAGAAGATTTTGCTAAATAATTAATTTTGAGAACACATTGGGCATTGTACCTTTCTCCTGTATGCTGAAGGAACCCAATATGATTTAAATGAATTAAATAAGGCCCTGCTCATACCTCTCAACCTCTCAGAGCAAGAAATCTGGCCAAAGTAATCAATAATTGGGGGGGGGGGGGGTCAAAGGCCAAAAATAAGGACATTTAAAAAAAATTGCTTTTACAAACTTAGAAAATTAAAAGAACAGGTCTTTTATCAGCATGCATTTTCTGAACGGTATGAAGTCTGAAACTCAAATGTCTGCCATTATTTTGTGACTTCAACCCCCAGTGATTTGCCAGAACACCACAATTTTATGAGAAACTGACCAAAAAAATGCAACAAAAATCTGAACATTCTGGGAAAATCCATACAGTTGCAAGATATGGCACTACTTGTACTAATCTCTTAATCCACATTATATATATTTTTAATCTATACTTAAAACCAATATAGGTCTAAATTGTAAATGCCACGGGGTCCTTTCTGGGTTTACTGATTATATTAACAGCTATTAGTTGGCAGTATTAATTAAATAGGAAGAAAATATTTTTCTGATTATACAGATGAGAACCAAGATATAAAATTTCAGCCTGTGTCCCTACAAATGCTTAAGGTCATCAGGTAGTACTAATATGAGCCTGCCACAAGCAACCTGTCCAGTTGATCCACATGTGTGTGTGTGTGTGTGTGTGTGTGTGTGTGTATTCATATGTTTATCCCATGAAGTATCTAGTACTCAAAATATCTTAGAGAACGCACTAAAAACTCAAAATGATGAATCACAAAACAATGAATACGTCTACCCAGCTAAAAATACCATAAATCATACACTCCAACTACAAGGCATAGATCATGTGTCATCTTCTGTAGTGGCACAATTAAAGAAAGGGTTTTAGTATCATAGCGTGTAGGATTACTGGTGGGCTTGGCACACGAGTAAGTTGGGTGAGGGAGGGCTTCAGCTTCCATTGATATATCTTTACATACTGTGTGAAGTAATTTCTCTATTCATACAACATTTCTATAAAAGTTCTTATTTTCTGTAAACTTTTGCAATTTTACCTGACTCTTGCTAGCTTTAAACATGTTTTTAAGACATACATCATTAAACTTTCCTGCGGGTAATGTACCAAACATTTGTTACAAATTTAATATACACTGTGCATAACTTTATCCATTATACAAAGTGTACATATTATGTTATTATTACTACAATTTTAACATGTTTGATTTATATATATTTTGTTCACTTCTATTTTAAAGTTACACATTTGTTTTATTTTATTTATCTGCTGTTGTGGTTTAACTTTCATAGTTTTTGATGTTTAGCGTATGAACGGTGCTGCTTTAGAAGAACTCAAACATGAAGTTGAAGAATCCCATCATGTTTTCAGCTGTTACAAATTACAGCACTTCTAACTAAAAACGTGTCTTGCAACAAGTATCCTTACTGTCTGTACCTAGATATGCCATGAAAACATTTATGTTTAACAGTTACAATAAGCATCGTTACTGTCTGCATGTAGGTATGCCATGAGAATACTTGTATTTAATGGCTCGTTTGGGCTGTCCCCGTGACTGTTCACCAGTGCTGACCAGAAAGCATGTGCCACTGAAGGATAACATACACACACTTCTATTCAGCATTGTCCCAGATGCAAACATGCAGCAGTATCAATAAATATTGGGTGGTTTTGGCATAATGGTAAAGGTCTTTACCTCAAAGACAGAAGGTACAGGATTTGATTCTGACACTGAGTTATTGCCAAGCTTTAAAAAAATGGCCCTTTTGGGCAGTTAGCTTACTATTCTCCTATGATGCTATACTCTTCCATATATCCATGCAAGTTTCTATGCACCTGTTTATTAGTGGCTTTTGAAACAGGCCTTTAAAGATGGTTGAGTTTCTAGAAATAACACAAGGTGGAGTTCAAGCTAAAAGGAAGGAAAGGAAAAAGGGAGATGAAGGATAAAGGTGATTTTGCTCAGGTAAATCAACCCACATGTGTAAATCTTAATGCTTATGAAAAAAAAAATACTTACAGTTCATTTTCACAGTCAGTGAGTACTGAAGGAGAAGACATCTACACAGAGGAATGCAGAAAACTGGGCAGAAGAAACTCCAGAGATGACCCGAATAAATTATATTTAGACATAGGAAATGACCACATCCTGCATGTCTGTATATTTATATATGGGGAATAAATTGGCTGTGCATATCTGGAGCTTATGAGGTGAAACCTTCCAATGATAAAACTGTAACAAAGAATGCATGCTCAAGGTGACCCAAGAACAAGAGATGTACAACAAACATGTCTAATTACAGCTATACTGATCTGCAGGAGGTCAGGAAGTACACATTTAGAGCAGGAATAAACCAAATACACAGCTCAGAATGAGAAGCAGGGATTAATTTGTACTGCTACTTTATTTACTGCATATGGTTGGCCAATGGACAGTGAAGTCTGACCGGCTAACCACTGGTCAGTGAAGTCTGTGGATTAGTGATATTACTACTTATTAACTACAACTATAGCATCAGCAGGAAAAGGGTATTGCCAAGGTCAGGAAGGAATTAATGTTAGTATTATGGTGAATGTTTCACAACAATGTGTGTTAGATTTCTAAAAGGAAAAAGAACTGGCTGAGACAAAGTACAGAAAAAAAAAATTAATTCTTGTGTAGCGCCAAAAGAGATAAAGGAGCCACAACAGGATTAAAAGACAAATACTTTCTTATTGCTGTGACTGTATCAGGCAGACCACTGAAAACCATGACATTTCTACTGGTTTTAGTATGCTGTGAATGTACTTTGTCTTTTTCTTCAGAACTTTCTTAAAGAACAGGGCTCATTTTTACCACATTTTTTAAAAATTTCACATACTGAAGTTTACCTAAGTGATGTATTCTAGGTAATTATTTGTTTTCAGTGCTGATGAAACTGTACTTTCAAATAGGCATTTCTTGGGCTTGATATAAGGAAAACATAAAACAAAATTAACTATGCCTGACTCACCTCCTTCCCTCCTTTTTGGTCTGACTATATACAAGTGTTTTCTTTATCAATGCCATTTACTTAGGTCTGAATAGGTCATCATGTGATTAAGGGCTGATGTGAGAGAAGGGGAATTAAACAATTTGATGGCAGCTGTCATAGCTGTTGAGAGAGATGTGGTGTACTGACTGCTCTATGCAGCATCCTGGTGAAAATCAGAACATCTGTCTCATACAAAGAGCATACATGTGGAGCACAAGCTTATATCTGTAGCTTGTCACATGCTCCTTGCTACATGCTTTACACAGTAGCAGAGGGAAGTCAAGTAGGCCATAATAACAAGCATGACTCTGCCATGAAATCATACCCCCTGACCATATCATTAGTGATGAACGCTTTCTTGAAGACTACTACTTCTGGTACAAGAAAATTAAAAATGGACAAAGAATTGCGTATCTTATGTCACAATGCTTATTACTTAATCATTTGCAATGCCTGTTATACAAGTTCTAAAGTTTGTGGGGCCTGACAGAAATTTTCTTTCATATAAGGAAACCATCAATGTACATTCTAGTATTTGGTTGTGCTATTAGGTACACTGATGCGGGTGTAAGACATCCCGCCATATCAAGTCATCTAAATTTTGCATTCTAATAGTCCATTGAAAACTTTGGTGGATTCAGCTAGAGGAGATCAGTAAATGTGAGAAAGCTCTTGTACCAAAACGGAGATGTGGTAACCCAGGAATTCATTATTTCATGCAACAGGATTGTACAAGCTATAGAACTTAAAAAAGAGTTCAAAACACACACTGTGAAGCAGGAGGAATCTCTTTCAGTCAGCCAAACTCTTCAGTCCAAGCTGTTTTTATTCTTCCAACATACAAAGACACAGATTGAGTGCTTTCATCCCCTGAAACTGGGGACTTCATCAGAATCTAACTGCACTGCATAGTACAGCCTTTAAATACGGTTAAAAATGAGTGATGTCATCACCCTTCACAATCCTTTAAAGATAAAACTACCTTAATACTGAAATGAAATGCACTACAAACACCTTTTAACTCAAGAACATTTTGAACACACGTCATTTGTAAAAAAAAGAACTTTTCAAATTCCAAGAATTCATTGCATGTAGACTTAAAAATTATTAAAGATAAAAAATCAACCACATTTTGTTCACTGACTTGCTTTAAAACAAATGTACACTGTGTCGTTGAACCCGCCCCCCCCACACGCACACACAGACTAAGATACACAGTACTTATGAGGTAGCTTTTCTCACAAATATTGGTTTTATGGATACCATTTCAATAACATCTGGTGCATGGGTTGCAGCTAGTTTTATTTGCCACTTAATTTTCCTTTCCTCATACACAATTCCTGTAATCTCCCCCTCTAGGATTTGGTCTTACTCGACCAAAAAGGTGTTTGTAGTGCATTTCATGAGCATTAAGGTAGTTGCATCTTTAAAGGATTGTGAAGGATGATGACATCACTCATTTTTAACAGTATTTAAAGGCTGTACTGTGGAGTGCAGTTAGATTCTGATGAAGTCCCCAGTTTCAGGGGATGAAAGCACTCAATCTGTGTCCTTGTATGCTGTAAGAATAAAAACAGCTTGGACTGAAGAGTTTGGCTGACTGGTAGTGTTTCCTACTGCTTCACAGTCTATTTTTTGGTCTTTTTTTAGTTACATTTTAAACTTTTGTGCTTTTTTTATTTTTTATTTAAGCTATAGAACTTGCATGGATAGTGTTAGGCCTTAAAGCCTTCCCAGAGCAAAGAGCTTAATATTAAGTTTTCTTGCCTGATCATTTCACTGGGTTTACTGCTATTCTGTCCCATAAAAGAAGTTATCTTAGACCGAGTGAGAGAGAGCAAGCAAGCAGCTATATTAATGTGAAACCATACATCAGTTACTATAACATCTGCAAGGTATTCCAGATACTATTCATTTCTTAGTCATGTATGCCTTATGTTAATTAAGAGGAATAATTGTGTTCTTCTTGAGTTGTTATAGATTTGAGATGAATTTTACTATATTTTTAGTCATTTACAATTGTAATGACGGTTATAGAAGCCAATTTTTCTTAAACCGCCAGCCACACAACTGAGAAAGAGATAATATAATAATGAATGCTGAAGCATGTACTATTTTAAGAAAAAAATCATAACAATCATTTTGCTAAAATAACCTATAAATGACATACCTGTATTTTAGTGTTATATCAACCAATGTGGAAGGTATCAATATATCATCTGCAGTAGCATTTTGAATCATTTGCCACAGTATCCGTTTTAGGTTTCACTTGTCACATATGGTCTTTATGCAATAGCTTTCCAGTGAGCTACTTTCTTAATGAGCAGTCTTTTTTTAAGATGGTATATTTTTCTGCAATTTCTTAACTATTACAGCAAAGCGCTCTGTGCTGTTCTCTTTATAATTAAACACATTAGTTGTATGAACAGTGATATACTCTGCTGCCCTTTAATCTCAGAGTATTGAATTAAAATACATTTGTGGTTATTCTTTCTTGAAACATTCATGGTTATTTAGAGAGAAAAAAAATAGCTCGCTTAGGGTCAGTTGTTTCAGGAAGAATTTCCTTCTCCGGCTTATAATTATATTTTTCTACATTAAATTCTAACCATTACTGTGAAAACAATGCAAGATGAAAAAGCTAAACGTAAGGTATAATTTATGCCTTAAAGTGCAATGTTTCACATCTGATGTTTTAGGAAGAGAATACAAGCTGATATTTTTTGAGGTTGCACACATTAAGCTAAGTATAGCTTTGTCAAAAACAGCACAACGAAAATGCATTTAATGTTCTGTGCTTTGCCACTACTAATGTATTTCTTGGAATCTGTATGATAAAATGGTCATAAAACAAAACTTTGGAGGAAGGGTTTGAGAAAGAAATCATAATTTATGCCATTCTACAAATATCGCAGAGAGTAATTCTTTTGCGTTACTATAATTACTTTGCTTTCACTTAGTAGTAGCAAATGAGTGAAGGTTATCATCTTTGACACTGCAGTGTCATGAAGGAATATACCTCTCAACTCTATCATTATGAGGAATAGGTCCACATTTTCAATATTAAAATTGCCAAGTTTCATGCTGTTACACACCAAAGAGTTTTTCTGTTAATCACTTTTTAACAAATAGCCATGGTAGACATCATTGTCATCAACATCCTTTTTCCCATGTTAACATGGGTTTAGGGTATCACTTCAACATTAGCTGAAGTGCCAAAAATCACATACACTCAATGTTTACACAACAAAGGGGCTAGACCTGATGCAGCAACACTGAGCAACATCAATTCCTATACAAATGTGTATAAATGTAAACTGACAGATTTTCACATTGATGCAAGCTTTCATCACTGTTATCTCATATTTTGATAATTTGTTCATATTTCCCAGGAGAGTGCCGCACATTTGGAAGACTGAAGGTTGAATGTTATGCAGAAAAAAAAGTAGGTGAAAGGAAAGAACTCTCTGAGAAAGAAGTTAGGTCAGATACTTCTAACTAGATAAAAGCAGATTTTTTTTCAAGGTTCAGCTGCAACTATAAGGTAGTCAGTATATATCTTTGTTTGGTCTGTAATGTCTGATGCAAAAGATCAGATGTCAATATTTTGGCAACTAGGTAAGGTGTTTCCTAACTTGGAAACGTAGTTCTCAACTGTCCAGATTTTTGCAGAATGTCCAGATTCTTGCCTCATATTTTTGGTTTGTTCCTCATAAAAACTGTGGTTTTCTGGCTAATGACTGGAATGATTTGTGGATTGAAGTCACGAAATATTGACATACATTTGAATTTCAGACTTCATACCTTTCAGAAAAATGCATGTTAACACAAATCCTGTTATTCTATCTACTTTCTAAGCTCACAAGAGCAATATTTAAAAACTGTCCTATTTTTGGGCTTTTATCCCCCCACTGTGTCAGGCTTTGTCCAGATTTCTTGTGCCAAGAGGTTGAGAGAGATGCTTGGAGAAAGATTTTTTTTTTTCAAAAAAAAAATGTTATTGGGCACTTTCTAGAATAATTTTTTGAAAAAGACTTAAGACTTTTACAGACTCTCAGTTATCCTGACTGAAACACTAGGAAGTGGGGAAAGTACACTGAATACAAAAATAAGTAATACTGAAACGGATACAGAGAAAGTACCCAGGAGATCTGTGAGATAACTTCCAGTTTTTAAAACCCATGTGGATCCAGCAGCAAAAAGCAGCACACAGCATGACAAACCAGGCTGGATAGCAAGGTGAACTTAATGCTGATAGGTAACAGACAAATTTATTACTTTTTTTTAAGATGATATCTAAGGTGAGATTAAAGAAATTTGCGTTTGGCAAAAATAATGACCATTTCTAATATATATATATTTTTTTTAATTTAACCCCCTAGCCCTATGTTTTAAGTACAATGTTATCAACATTCACTGCAAATGTTCTTGCACAGGCTGAATCTTCTGCTAACCTGATAAAATACATCTTCAAGTGTGTTATTGTTAAATAAGGGCTCTATCATATGATACAATAAAGACTTTAGTAGTAGATAGCCAAGTGAAAAGAAAAAGGAAAACCTCTGTGCTTCCTCTTACACTATTTGAAAACAGGACATCAGCTCTCAGTATGATCTAGTGAATATGAACTATTGTAAGACAACTGTGAATTTAATTAAGTACGAGGTACTGAAGTTGCATTTACAAAAATATAAACTTACGGCATTTTATGGTACATGTTTAAGTGCAGCAATGATTTGTTTCAATAAAATGAGATAAATACATGTTTTCTGTATTAGTATTTTGTCTAACATAACTATAGTAACAAGTGTACCTGTTTGGTACTGCAAACCTTTATGTACTAGTTTTGCTCCTTGTCTGATGAGCCAATTCTTTATTTCAGTGAGAGTAAAAGCAACTATATTCCATTTCATAATCTTTTGTTATTGTTACTGACATTTTAAACCCACATAAAGTGCATCACAGTGAACATTGGTCTGTATGCCATCAAGTAATTAAGGTTTGTGTTTTTCCATTCAGTAGTGTGTTATGGATCTATATTACAACAACAAACACTTAAATGTTCAAATCTGTAAAGGTCGACCTTAACAGATCGAACAGTTAAACTTTCGAAGTTGTAAAAAAAATAAATTAAAAAACAAAAATTAAAATGAAAGGGTTGTAGCAGGGGGGCAAGCCTCCCCACACCCCCGTTACTTAAATATACCAACTCTCAGATCGCACTTCAGTGAACTACAGTGCGAAAATGGGAAATTTCCCATTCCCTGCACTGTAGCGCAATCTTGGAGTTGGTATATTTAAGTAGCAAGGGGTTGGGGGGCTTGAAACCCTGCTTAAACCCTTTAGGTTTTTTTTTCACTTCTAATTTTTTTTTTTTTTTTTAATTTTTTAAGAAATTCAAATGCTTAACTGTTCGATCTCTAAAGGTCAACCTTTAGAGATTTGAACATTTAAGCGTTTGTGGATCTAATATAGACCCATGTGTTATCAAGGGTAGATTCCTACTATAGAAAAGGAACAACAGTCAAGCAACATCTGCAAACTCTTAAATGGAAAGCATGACTTTTCAGATGTCTATGTCTAATTAAAAATGTTACTTTTCCTTTCTTGAGAATAATGTGACACAGTTTCACTGTCTTTATTTACATTAAGGAAACTCTTTAGGACTATCAGGGAAATAGAGACATGCTATTTTCTTTGGATTGTCAGGGTACTTTCTAGACTAAGTAAAATGACAGGTTGTACAAAAATGGCTGAAATGTCACTCCTTAAGGACTAGCATCCTATTGTCCAGCTTCGTTTTGCTGTCAATCAAAACTTACACTTCTGTACTCTAATAAAGGGTCTCAAAACATAACTCAAAGACCAGCACACTTAAAAGCTATATACCAGAAAGCCCTGTACTGCTAATAAGATATAGGATCACAGGAGGTTACTACGCTAACGGCAAAAGTAAATTAAGGCACCAAAGTTACATACTGGAAATCAGTCACTGTACTTTATTGCAGAAGACAAACGGTAAGCGCTTTCACAACTTAATGTTGCTTCATCAGACCACATCACTACAACTGATGCTTGGTTAAATACTAGGACAATTAGTATGACATCACAATTTAAAGAGATATTATTCCACTAACATAAGAACATATATCGATATCCATAAGAAAAATGCATAAAATATATAGAAAGGTGTGTATTTACACACAATAATACTTAAAAAAGGGGGAATGTCATCCCTGATGGTTGTTAATATATATATATATATATATATATATATATATATATATATATATATATATATATGTACATATACACACATTTTTGTGCACATATAACCATAATAGTACAATAAAAATATATATAAAAAATCCTATTTAGTGTTTAAGGCGCCTTGCCTTAAGGTAAGGAACTAATGAGGTGCAGCCATTCAAACCAGGATATCTATCTCCTTGTAATTTAATGATCCATTGTTGTTCTAATTCTTCAGTGTGGTTTTCTACATCACCACCTCTGTTTGTCCTTACTATTTGTTTTAAGATTAAAAATTTAAAACAATGACTACTGTCTGTATTCAGGACATGATTAGCTAGAGCATTTGACTGTTTCTGGTTCCGTATGTAAACTTTATACGAAGAATTACTATGATTGTAAAAGTGACGATGTTGTTTATTTTTGTTTTTGCCAAGCATGCCATGCCTATTATGTAGGCAAAACAAATAGGAGTTTTAAAGAAAGAATGTTAGAACATATAAGGGACATACCTAGTATTTAACCAAGCATCAGTTGTAGTGATGTGGTCTGATGAAGCAACATTAAGTTGTGAAAGCGCTTACCGTTTGTCTTCTGGAATAAAGTACAGTGACTGATTTCCAGTATGTAACTTTGGTCCCTTAATTTACTTTTGCTGCTGTTGTGTGTTTTGGGCACCTCAGTGTACCTGCAGCCGTTTGGTTTTTGCATCTTCAGTTACTACGCTAACGGCCACAGGACCCTTACAAGCCTAGCCAATTTCATCCCATGTTCCCAAGGCTGTCTGGTTCAAGCAGACACTAAAATCAGTACCTATTGCCCCTGTCCAAGAGAGACAAAGGTGGAAACCCCTGGGGTGAATTTACAGTTACCCATCCAGTTGTCCAAATTGTGCTTAAATAGGGCCAACAAGGGGCTTTCTTTAACATGAATAGGAAGCTAGTTACAAAGGTGGGGCAACCTCTGAGAGACAAATATGCCTCTCAAGTAAGTTCTGCTGATGTCACACACCAGGTTAAGATCCTTTGAGCAAGTGACCCATGTGATATTTGATTTACGTATGTGCAGCATTTCCATTAACGGTGGATCAGAGATTGCTCTATATGCAGTAATATATGTATATATGTATGTGTATATATATATATATATATATATATATATATATATACACACACATATATATATATATATATATA